>NC_140192.1:22994758-23227270 GCF_965226575.1 Pagrus pagrus | reverse complement strand
ACTATCCTGGTCTTTGCTCGGAGCTGAACCTAATCACTAAGAATAACGCAAGTATTATAATGGCTGTCATTTTTCAATGTCAAACTTGAATATAACTCTCAACTTGTATGCTACATTATATTTGCAGTGTATATATAATGGTGAAGCCAAGATTGAATTTCAGAATTCAGAGAGAAATTTTGCTTACTGTGTCAAATAGTTTAAGATGAGCTTAGGTGAAGTGAAAGAGGTGTAACTGGTAAGCGAGGAGACTATTGAAAGAAATGAAAGGAGATCACATACTGGACAAATGCATAATCCCAGCAGCTTATCATACTCCTGGGTCCGTACTTCTAGTCAATAGTACTTAATGTAATGTTTTTTTAATCTTTTTCTTTTTGTAGATAAATTGATAAAATGTGAGCCCAGAACTGATGCTTCAAATCTGACAATTCAATTGCTTTTTCGTCCAACAAAGGAGAATAACTAAGATATTCAGTTTATTTTCACAGAAAAGAATCAGGAATCTTTTTACATAAAAAAAACAACTACACACATTAAAACAATTAAGAAAATTGAACTATCAATCAACTAATTCATTAAGCTCTACATTTGAGCCAAACTAATACTTCTGCTTTCAGAAATGATAATTTTCACTGACCTTGGATCCAAGTGATGCAAACAGGTGCAAGCTACAGAAATCAGTGTCTTCTCTTTTTCCATATAGGTTAAAAAACATTTCAAAAGCCTCTCATTTATTTGCATTGTGTATAATTTAGCACAAACGGTTCTGTCGTGGTGCAACAGGTAAAATGTAATCCAGGTTCTATAGGTGTATTTTCTTCAAGTGATGTAATGGAAGATCGGACCATTGTCTTCTAAACATCTGTATGAGTATATATGTGTTGATATAAATACATATGTTAGTAATGATGGCCGGTAGCTCCTTTTAAACATTTTTGTTTAAATCTGTTTTTTTTTTTTTTTTTTGTTTTAATCCGTTGCTTAATTAGTATAACCAATGTCAGAAACACTCATTAGCATTGCAGATGGAGACAATCACTGATCACAGATATCTTTCAACCAGACAGCCTGACCAACCGGACCGAATGCTGCAATTTGGTGGTGTGACTGACCGCACCAACAAGAAAGGGAAGAGAGCCAGGATAGGAGCCATCAGCCATTCTAATCTAGCTTGGAATTGAGGCTCCTCCTAGCTGATGTCAAGTAACAGGAAAAAATCAAATGGACAAATGGGACTTGTCCAAGCAACGGGAAACCAGAGACCCATGAAGCCACATCTTTACAGAGACCTGTATCCAGCACAACATCCCGGATCAAGCTGATTTAATGAGAGGACTGTGTTCCAAGCGGACAGAGCACAGGACGACTGTGTTTACATCGATGATGCTCGGTGCTCAAATGCAGTCCAAGTTAATGGACAATGTTTCCCAGATGTCAACCTTGGGTCCACCTTGGATGAAAATTGGGAATTATGCGGAATGGTTGAGATTTGAATGTTATGGAATTGATAAAACCTTATTTCCCCAGTGAACCTGCGTCTCAAAGAGCCAGCTCATAATGATGAGGGAATTGTAGAAGGAGAGGGAGACATCTCTGTGCTGGTAAAGAAACAAAGACATACTCTCTTACACCCAGTCAGTTTTTATATTACGTTTTCCTTTTCTTTCACCTTTAACTGAAAAGTTACCGTAATAAAAACACTAAGAGGAAAAAAAGGTGAGTTACAGTGGTTAGAAGTCAAATGGAATAGTGCACAAATTGACAGATTCATCAATATGCTGTATTAAGTCAGAGAAGCTATTTCCGTTCATAAAGTCAATATAAAGAACAGTGGAATGTGGTTTCTTGCTGGCTCACTCACCCACTCACTCCCTCATTATCTTACTCTTCCCTTCATTCCCTCTTTACAGTTGTTTTAGTTACTGAATAACTTATCCCTCACCGTCTCTCTACCTCTCTTGCATCTCCTCCCTCTCTGAGTGTAGGAGAGATAACTACTGTGGAGTTGACAGCGGTAGTGGTCCTGTACTGTGGGCCTGGGGTGGGAGGTGAGTGGGAGGCTCGGTGTAACATGTCAGCCATGCTGTTGGCAGCGGGACTTGCCAGCTCAACTTAGTGCTGCCCTAGAGTGGTGCTAAACAGCTCCAACAACTTTGAGGTAAAAGTTGATTTGCTCTCGTCAGTCATACAATGGCTCCAAGCCAAGAATGACTCAATGAAATTTGCTTTTTTCCTTTTCTGGTTTATTAATATTTTGGGAATATCCATATTACACTGTTCAGATTTGTGTAAGGAGCATCCTATAAAATCCTGTGTAAAATTATGAGCAAATAAATAAAAAAATCACATTTATCTTCTTGAAACAGTCGGAACAAGTAAGGTAGGTTAAAAAATACTTGTTAAACAAATAGTTTCAAATAATTATTTTTATTCAGATTGTTATTCTGCATTTGTTAGTAACCTCAGAAGGCAAGGCCCAGAATGTAATGTCAGCATTGCTGTGTGACTCGCTGACTCTTTAGCTGAAAGCTGAGCGTTCAGATCTGTGGGATTGGGTTGTGCACGGTACACATGCTCCGAGGGAGCACAGTACACCCAGGCAGATTTAGAGTCTTGTTTGTTTATTTCCTCTAAGTGTGCGAGACAGAATGCTTTCCCGCATTAATATTCAGCATCAACTCATACACAACAAGGCAAGGAAAAGATAGAGAGGAGAGGGAGAGGGAAAGGAAGAGAGAGAGATGGAGGTATGGAGGCGGACCTCCTTGCGCTGCTGCTCCGTGAGGAGGCAGATTATTTAAAGACTGATTGAGACGCCAACGTCAGACGGATTGGGAGCGTGAAGGCAATCAGCGAACAGATAAGGAGCTGTTACCTGAAGACGCAGCACTGTGCTGGCTGGTTGGGTAGTCCTCCCTGCACTGTCTGATAACAGCCTACTTTTAATGACCAGTGAAAGCTGGCAGGAGACGGACACTAAACAGATCAACCTCTCCTCCCCTCCGGCTGCGCCTGGCTCTGCTCACTAGATATACTAACCCCCGTCCTCTCATTCCATCCATCCATTCCTCCCGTAGTCTATCTCTCCATCCTGCCATTCCACCATCCACCTATCCCTCAAGCGAAGCTAAAAGCAAGGCTGCCAACATACACTGCAGCCAAGAGCCATAATGCATGTAAATACAAGAACACATCGATGTGTACAGATATCCACACAGGCAAGGATGACTTCATTCACATGGAAACAATACCCATAGATTTCCTGCTGAGATGCTTCATTTTATTTGTCCAAACATTAGATATGTGAATCCATAAAACAAGATACACACACACACACTTTAATACACACAATAATTCACACAAAAGCATTCTCCTAAATCTCTTCACTTTAAAGGTAGGCACTTCTTGCGCTTGCGCCGTCTTGGTGGATTACAATTAGCCAGGGATTCTCCTGCAGGGCATAAATGTGTTGCTTTCAGATACAGGGATCCATTTGACTCTAATGTAATTATTGTACAGAAGCTCCTGGTGCCCTCGCCAGCCACAGATTAAGGGCGCTCTCGCCCACCACTTGCTCTCACCTTTGGCTCCTCAGCTGAAACCATGCTAAACAGTCTCACTCATTCTCCCACTCTCCCTCTCTCTCTCTCTCCATCTCTTTCCAAGCTCTCTTCCAATAACATAACCCTCCCCAACGCCTCTGCCTTTGTCTATTTGCACTCAGCCTCCAGGCCAAGTAAGCTGATAGGCTGTCAGGGGTCAGCTGGCTGTGAGTGATTGGCTTAATGGGCAAGGCCAGAGCCTCTGCCTGGGAGCCAATGGGGAACAGCAGACTGGCCTGTACCCCCTTGTTGACCTCCGCTAGCCCACAGCAACGGCGACACGCCTCTGCAAACACAGCCCGGGGTGGGAGCACCGGGTAGCTGCCAACAGGGGTCCCCCCCCACACACACACACACACACACAGACACTGATGTACAACCAGTCACGTGCAAAATCACACACAATTGTTCTCTCTCTCTCTCTGACACACACACATGCACACAATATGAGATTATACATCTGGCTGCCAAGTGAGGATCCCTCACATCTCTGCCACCTTTTCACTTCCCCTTTCTCTGTGTCTTTATCCCTCTCTTTCTTTCATTCCCTCTGTCTTATCCTTTTTCTGCCCATCGCCCCCTCATCCTGACTTTCTTTGTGAAGACAGTTCTTGCATCAAAGTGGCAGAAATATTAATCCTACCAGAAGTATGTGCTCCGAGTGTAGGGATCAAGAACCAGGTCGAGGATAGGTGGAGGGGTAGAGACACGAGCAGAGAGTAGTGGGGGGGAGACTGGCAGACAGAAAGACAGAAAAAGGAAAATGGATGGGGGATGTAAAGTAGCACATTTTGTAGGCCGAGTTGAAAGCCCCTACACAACAATTATGGCTCACTAATCTCTAAGTATAATACAGGTCTCAAATGCCATGGCTTTTTGCCTTGCAATTAGCATAATCATACATCATACCACCATGCAAATGTGTTGAACACGTGATTTCTGAAATAATGGCCCAAAAGAGACAACATTTAGAAAAAAAAAAGAATGAATGGTCATTGATTTCTTCTGTTTCAAAATGCCTCAATATTATGAAAGGTTTCGATATAGATTGCAAACAGCTTTAATGTTTAATCCATACAGTTTTTTTATTTACTTTGTCAATACTTCTCTCCCTCTGCTTTCACCTCCCTACCTCATTTCGTTGCAAAATACAAGTCAGGTATTCCACACGAAAAAAAAGAAGCGAGCACAGTATTTTTACCCCTTGATACGTAACTCGTCTTTGAAAAACAGTCACCCCCCAGTCGTGTGAGATAATGAGACACAGAGACAGACGGGTAACGGCGATGGCGACACCTGTGTCTATACAATCGCACACAGGGTTTAGCCAATGAATAGTACGCTTTAAATGGCTATGAAACACATTGCCAGGCATTCCATATGTCAGGAGTGGGTGTACGTGTTAATGAGCATAGGGAGACATGGAATGGCACAACAGGTCCATTCAAAGAAACATATTTCGATGCAATGCCACATTCTATCTATAACAGACCAATGTGATTTCACATAACACTGCTGAGGTACAATTGTGCCTAAATAAGCACACTGTAAGTACAAGAGAATTCTAACAAACATTCCCATCCATCTGTGATTTGCATGAGCTGTCAGTTAGCACTGACATTCATTAAACTAAACATCAAGTAATACCGCACTTAACCCCAGGGAAAACACATGGTTGGCCAGTGTGTAGAGAAAGGCATTACAGTGAGTGTCAGAATAATATCTGAACCTCCCACTTTCCCTCGTCAGGACTGACCTGTGTAAACACTGGAGGAATGGGTAATGCTCCTCAGATGTGATCTAATTGCAGCGTGTGGCTGTGTGCGTGCGTGCATGTGTATTCCCTGTTTAGAAAGTGGTGGGTTGGGCACAGACAGGCAATGATGTGTAAAAACCGGTACCAAGGTGATGGGGGTCAAGCACTGTAACAGTACGGATGGGCAATAGGAAAAATATTATGAAAGCCTTTGATGATGATGTGCATTTTATTATTACTGGAATGGATTTGCAAAAGTATTTTTCAAGGAGAATAACAATTTATACAACCCAGCTGTTAGAGTTGCAGAGGTCAGTCCAAATATCGTTTCATTAAGCAATAAAAACGTTTTAAAAGTGCTTAAATCTTCATAAATGTTTTTTGGAATCCAAAATTCATACGATAATAGTGCAATACGAAAATAAAATGTGTTTCCACATTATTATTGGACTCTGAACAGAAATTACAAAATTAAACTTTTTTAAACAAATTACAGGGAGTTTATGGCCAAAAAGTTGAAGTGGAAATAAAAGTTACTAATACTTACAACTGTAATATAATATCTCTGAACTTAGTCTGAATCATTGGTGTTCATTTCCTTCTCCCTCTGAAACTGTTCAAGTCGCCTGTCTTTAACTGCCTCTGACTCACTGGGGCAACAACAGTGGAGTTCCCAGTTAAATCTGGAAAAAAATCAGCAGGGACAGAACAGTAAATCGAGAGTCTTTTATCCACAAACTCTTTTCCACAACACAAAAACAACACATACAACCAGTCACCTACATAACAGTAAAAAAATCAATAATAAAACACATATACAGTATACAGTAGAGCACTGTGATATCAAATAAAATGGTTTCTTTTGTTTGTCCAACAAAACTGGTTTGGACAAATCTCACAGAGTCAGTGTTGCCCAACTCCAACACAGCGAAGAAAATGGGCATGTGAGTGTGTTATGCATGTGTATACAGTTGAGTGTTTATTCGGTTTCCTGTCCATCAAGTACCATGTAACTTCTCACCCTCCCGATACTCCCTCTCTCCTGAAGTGATCCAAACAGGGCCTCTCGTCCACACAAGCGTAATTAATAAAACAAATACACCTCACAGAGTCGCAGGGAAGCTAAACACAATTAGCTGGTTTTGTTGGAATTTCTGTACGAGATTAGTTGGATCCGTAATAAGTTTACACATCGTGGTGCCAGTGAAGCTGAAATGCATTAAAACCTAAACACAAAACCAAAAGGACAAATAAATCCCTTGTAAGGTAAACAACCAAGTATGATAGAATGGACCAAACAGACTAAATATTAAACAGGGTAAACAATGCTTGAACAATGCTCAGCTCGAATTTTTGAAATATTTGAGAATCATGTGTTCTCTATTACAGAATTGATGTGCTATCATATGGTACAGTTGTTGTATTTGTTTTGCAAAGCGTATGCCTGCTTTGGCATCAATGTGCTGTGTCTGTGTTTGTGTATCTTATTATGTTTGCATACTGACTGAAGATGTTTTCCATCTGCTTGTAAAAAATGTTGCTCAGATACGTGTCTAACACACACACACACACACACACACACACACACACACCCTAAAAAAGCAAAACCAAGAAGAACTGCTGAACAATACAACATGTTACTTAAACTGGCAACGGACAAGTTCTTTGCTTTAAGTTATGCTTAGAAAGTAAATGTTGATTGCACACTAATGGCTATAGAAGAATGACACCATTGGCCTTTTGAGTGGTTCCCTATAAACCTTGCTTTTTCTCCCAGGAAAATGAAGGCTGACAAGTCTGGTACCCTTTCTATGTCTTTTGTCCTGTCTTGTTGGTGGTTGTTACTCTGAGGAAAAACACAAACGATCCAGTTGTCTTTGCGACAGTGGCGCCAACTATAATACCATTTGAAAACGCTAGGAGGGGTGAGGTAGTCTGTTTCCACTTTAAACTTGTTTTTTTCCTGACTGGCCTGTCATTTAATTTGACGAACGACACAGACAATGGTCCTGGTCCGCGGACTTCTGGATTAAGAGGAGGATGATGATGGCTGGATGTTTAGAGGAATGGGACACTGAAGTAAACAAAGATGCGTTTTGCAGAACTGAGGCTAAGTTTTCAGCCTGAACAGGGAATTCTCAACGTGTTGGGAGTGACGATGGAGTCAGCCACAAAGAGGAAAGTCGTGGGCAGATACCAGATGAGGCCAAGGCCAAAGACATTGGATTGCTCCTCATGAGGCACTTCGACCACTCAAAACAGAAACACACATCAAAAGATTACAAACACATTGCACGTAAACATGCTCAAATCTGCAATCTAAAAAAATAAAAAGAACTCTGCTTGCAAATGACAGCACAGATTTTAACTCGGTGCAGGTTTTTCAACTAAGCTGCTTACTGGTCACAGAAAGAGAGATTTGTCTCTTTTACCCTACTCAGGGTACAAAGAAGGCAATGACATAAACCATATAAAGCACAACTCTTTTGGGTTTGTGTCACAGTTTATGGCATGTCAAAAACAGAGAAGGGAGTACTCTGTGGCTTGTATACATGAGTATCTCATAATGCAGCCCTATGCTATAAATTTCAGCCAAAGAAAAGTTATGGACTGGGATTATGAGCACATGGTTAAATGTGGCCATATCAAATGCATGGGAATACATTCCCTACCAAGAAATGTGACACAACAGGAAATGGCTTAACAGATTTTTCTTCTGGGCTAGAGGGGCCAATAACTGTCACTTTAGTTTAGGCCCACAGCCTCTCAGCTCCCTGTGTCTGGTCTGTAATTTGTAGAGGGGGACCTCCGTATTAAAATACAGTTTTGCGATAAGGATAAAATCTTCCCAGACCTCGTCTGGTGCTCTGACTGTGAACAGGTCCCCCAAGTGCCCCACCCTGGGTCTCTGAGAGGCACCTGTGTGAGTATGAAGAGGAGGTGAGAACGGGAGTATGAGGTATCCTAAGAGTCGCTCAGGGTTTTTGGTGCAAGGTAAAGGGGTGGGGGCTAGGTTTGTGGGGTCCCATGTCCCTCAGCCTTTTCTAGCTCTTTTTACTCGTTTTGGCATTTATTAGGCTTTATGCTGTGCACTTAATCTTTATTGGGATTTACACTATGAACTGACCCAGACTGAATATCAGCCCTGGGAAACAAAATACTGTTCCCTTGGTCTTTTACCTCTACCAACAACTCTCTCTACTGTTTATTCAGTGAAATGAATATATGCATAATGATACACTGCGAAAGAAAAAAAAATCTTTGGAAATAAAATTAATTTAATACTATGCATTTGCTACTTTATCCCAGGAAGAAACAAACAAAAACACTTCAACAAGTTCCTGGATGGAGGTCACTTAATTATTTGCACGACTGCATTCAAGTATATACTGTATTGTGTATTAAGGTTTAAGGTGGATTTTTTTCCCCCTATGTGTCTGTAGTCACATTCATTTTTTTGTTCCGTCATTGTCATTCTGCTCATGTGTAAACGTGTGAAAAAGCAATGATATGAAAACGGCAACGCGGAGGAAAAACAAACAGTGGGGATGAGAAGCAGGCGGAAGCCCGTAAAGCCTGGTGACCGGGGTCAACTCTCTCAGATACACATCACTAAGAGGAGCTATAAAAGTTCAAGAGGAGGTGTCTCTGTCGATCCAGAGAAAATAAACCCAAGCCTGACTATACAAGGACATCAGCATGGAACACACGGAGGCCCAGCCTGACTAACAACAACAAGCAGCAGGGACAAAATCTACATCCATCATTCAAGGGCAGATACAGTGCATCTTACATGAAGGGACACAATTTGTCCATATAGTTTTGCATTCACACACATTCTTCGGCACACACACACACTCACATAATACCTTTCACTCACTCACCCTCACACATTGGAGAAAGGATGTGTGCACTGGGATTTCAGGAGCATGAGGTATCCAGATCCTTTAGCATGTTCCTGTGATCTGAGCCATAATAAGAGGTTAACCAGACATTACTTCTCAGTGGACTACTGGGAATAGAACAGTACACTTCATGCTACACACACACCAACACCCATACCATACACACAGGCAGATAAGTACACATACATATAAACCTTAAAAAACATACGACCACATCCTTATAGGAAACCGCAGGGACTCCCCCATACAGCCAGCATAAATAACCAACAACACAGGCTGTTCATCATCACTTATTGGTGTATGTACATGCTGGGGTTTGCTGGAACATGATTGGTCGGTGCATTCATCAATCTGATAGTGATCAGTCCCATATAGGGGAGATTAATCATTAGCTCTGCAGGGGCAAATGCATGGCACGGCAGATAGTGATTATTGATGGGTTAATCCCAACTGCATGGCTTTGCATTCAGGCAACAGCCTCAGGGTCTATCATGCTAAATTTTTTTTATCACTTTCGTATTAAGGCATTAGTATATGTTGATAATATGCAGAGTAGTAGTGCTGCAGTGGGAAAATTAGGCCCATTATGGTTAATGCACCATAAACATATCAATAGATGAGTGCAGTTACCTGAAGCAGACTATGAATCTGCAATTTCCAATACAATATGAGAACCGTAATACATTTCCTGGTTCAGTATAACATGACAGTGTCACAGATGGAATACTAGCATCCCATCAAATCTGTTCTTTCTCTCCAGCCTTCCTTCCCTTTCTCTCTCTCCTGAAGTGATGTTTTGCAGAAGTGCTTTTAAAAGCCCCAGAGGGTAAATAGTGCTCTAAAAGTAAACAGAAATGAGCTGACCTTGCCAGAGTTTTGGCTCTTGACAGCAGAGCTGCTTTAAGACTTCAAGCAGCAAGGGTCACAACTATAAACAAATCCATTCCAATGCCAGCAATACATACACACAGAGAGAAAGCAAACAAGTTCCTGGCAAAGGAACATAATTAATGAAAACTCCAGAGAGAGAATGGGAAAGGAAAAGAGAGACGGATACAGACAGTGGAAAAAAAAATGAAGATAAGAGGGGGTGGTCTTCACATGGCTGAGGAGTATGACTGGGGGAAACACAGCAGTAGGAGGAGGAGGAAGAGATGAAGCAATAACACTGAGGAGAACAGGGTGAAAAAATCCTCACCAGTGTATTTAAAGCCGGATGTGAGTCACCTCACCTGGCATCTGTTTTTGTTTTAGCCCAAAGGTCAAAGTTCATGGCTCCTCTAAACAGCTAGGCACCCAGCACTTTATCAGCTTTATATCGTGTAACTCCGAGCATCTTACAGCTCACCATAAGGGATTGTTTACTTTGATACTTTGCTTGACCTTAATGGCTTCATTTTATTACTGTATCTGCACATAAAAAAGCCTCAGAATATATAGAATATGTCCCATTGTGTTAGGCCAAAGAGGACACAAGGAGGAAATCACCAGATCACAAATGTATTGGACTTATCTGATTGGGGATTTAAGAAGCAGGCCTAATGTTAACTCTCCTAATAATTCTGCTACTGGCCAGCCTCTGTGCCTCATCCCTTTTGGCTTGACCTTGACTCCTCTCCGTCTGTATCACCTACTGCGAGAGGCAGAATGAAGAGTCAGCATCAAACAGAAGGGTCATAAGGCTGAGAATGCTGCCCACAGCTCATCTTTGACCTGAAGCACAATCTTGCAAGCAAGGAGAAAATACAAACAGTTTTTAGATCCAAGCTCTCAAACAGTCAAGGAATATCCCGAAAAGGACATCGTCTGTCAGTTAAGTTAATCAGTACCAATATCATTGTTTTTTTCCTCTTTCAATCCAAGATGAAACCAAGATATAAACATGTGCCACAAAATGTGCCCATGCCTGTTTAAAACAGAAAGAAAGAGAGAAAAGCAATTACAATATAACTGCAACATGTAAAACACTACTGCTTTGGCATTTGACTCTTTGGCTTGGGAAAGCTGTGTCTCGTTCCACATTGCAACATTCTCATTTTTAAGCATGAAGAGAGGTGTTTGGGTATCGTTCCAAAAGAGAGAGTACAGGTCACAAAGTGAGTATGAAAGCCAGAAATGTCATCACCTGGCAAAGTAATTGTAGAAGCACTGACAGTGACAAACAACCCTATCAAAAGTTTGATGATATATTATGCTCCTGTTATAGCAGTGGATAGTAAAATGTCATTGCACTTCTAACATTTGTCAGTGTGCATACTACTTGGCATCTAATCTCATGACTCGAAGAAAACATGCACCTTCTTCATTCTCAGGCACACCACCACCTGTGTTATAGTCCTGGGAGAATCCTCCATTTTCAGTCTTGGATGGCCTGGTTTGGGGCAGTCTGCAGAGGGTGGTGTGTGTGTGTGTCTAGGTGTGTGTGTGTGTGTGTGTGTGTGTGTGTGTGTCTCCTCAGGGCAGTGTTTGTCATGTCGGAGAATCTTGTTATATACTCCATGTTCCTCAGCCCTGTGATAAGTCATCGTTATAGCTGGCCAACCTGGCAACCCAGTGATAAGGGAGCCATGTTCAATCACTACGCCAGCTAATATTTCAAATTCCATATTGTTTGCCTGCGGTAGAAGTTCCCTCCCTCCAGCCTATGTACACACACACACACACACACACACACACACCTTACACACACATACACACACACCTTACAGACACACGTGAAGGACGAGCTCTCTATTCCATTTTTTTTATGTTTCTGCCACACTCCCTGTCTCTCTATCTTTCTCTCTGTCCGTCTTTCCCATGAGGGAGTGTAAGGATGAGTGGTGTCTGTAACCCTGTTAAAACGGAGGAGGTAATGTTAACAAAGTGCTGTGCCGCTGTCATGCCAGCTAGACATAATGTCCTTTACTAAGGAGGAGTAAGAGGGATTATTCACAAGGATGAAAAAAAACACTGCTCAAGCTCATCTTTCTCAATGTAAACACAAGCTCAGAGGTAAAAGTTGTTTCATTTTTTACAATAATATGGAGGAGAATTAAAACTAGACCCATATTATATCAAATGTGTTATTCCTACAGTATGTAATCATACAGCTGTGGTCAGTACACAAAAGTTGTTAAAACGTAAAAAAAGAAAAGAAAGAAACAAAGACGGGGGCCTCCTTGAGTTCTCAGTAATACAGTTTAAGTGAAGTAGCCAGCTTTTTTTGAACTGAGGATATGGGAGCATGCACACAGGCCTTATGTAAACAGTATTACACACAAGCCTTCCTCTGTTTGGTGGGCTGGAGGCTCCTCTCCAAGCAGCTGACACACAACCACAGGCTTCAGGTGGGGTCTGACCACATCCGACGGGAGAGCGAGAGGGGCCTCGAGCACCATCCCATCAATATGGTGTCCTCTAAACTTCATGTGAGCTCTCTACCTCTCGCTTACGCTCATAAAAAAAAAAAGGCTGATGGGTTCGGCTTGGGAAGGCAATGGCTCCTGCGGCAGTGTTTATACAGCTTTAAGAGAAGGCAGTTTAGCAGGTGCATGGCGCTGTAAGTACAACCGCAATCCACCGCTAAGAGGATTAAAAGCTAGGATGATATCTTTCTAGTAAATAACGTTTCTCTGGAAAGAAAATACAGCAATAATGGAGCTCTTCTCATTCCCCTGGCTTCATCCTCTTTGCATTGGAAGACAAAAAGTAAGCGAGAGGGAGGGAGAGAATGAGTTTATACGGGCTGCGAAAGAAAAAAAAAAACAGGTGTTAAGCCTCTCCAAACTGGCCTGTGTAATGGGGTTCTGTTTGGAGGGTGTGGAGCCAGCGGATAAACGGTATGCTGGTCGATATATTTGCCTCCTTCTACTCTATAATCCCAACAGCGTTACCCAAAGAGTATGCATTATAAGCATCTGAAGCGTCTCAAACATATACTGTACTAACTTCTCTAAAAGAGCCCCATTCAGGGACAAGCTAAGCTCCTGTGCTATATCGCTTTCCAAACTGGCAGGGATAGGATACTCATAGCTAAGTAAATGGAGATGAATCATTGAGGGCTGAATTTCCATCATCTGAATGGGCCCTAGAATCACCACAGGAGCTTCCCTATCCTGACAAGTGTTGCCAGAGCCAGAAAATGCCATTATTTATCCCTATTTCAGTTGCTGCTTTAAGTTGTGTTTTGCTACAGTCGTTCAGCAATAGGAAAGTGATCTCAGACTTAGTGGTCAATGGAGAGGTTATCTGCCTCTCACAGCAGGGCTGAGGCAACTCATATCACAACAGCAGAACACCTGGTCCGAGTCAAACGTGTATCCAGTCTGGCCTGTGATCCTTATTGGAGCTCTGTCCCTTTTCTCTTCACTTTTAATTTCTCAATTCCTCCAGGGCAGCCCTCTGTGACTACCTGGGGGTCCCTCTCCCACTGCCCACTCATGGAGAGAAGTAATGGTTGTTTACACCTGCTAGGCCCCACTCAAAGCCTAGGGGTGGAGTTAGTGACCTGCCCACTCTCTCCTCCCTGTTCCTCCCTCTCCTAAAGGAAACAATCAGCCTGTTACGAAGGCATCAATGGCTCTCCCAGCTGGAGTTTCCCTTTGGTTATTGACTGTGGATAGGACGCTACTGCGCGTTTGTGTGTGAGTGTGTGTGTGTGTGTGTGTGTGTGTGTGTGCGTGTGCATGTTCACAACCAGTGTTGTGATGATCACTGTTCAAAACACACTCCAAGACCCAAGTGGATGGGTGGGGCAGTGGACTCTTTTCCACCTCATATCACACAATGAAGCCAATTCTGTTGCCTGCTGAAGTGGAGAGAGAAGGAGGGTAAAGTCCTGGCCTTGAGTGGGTATGAACCCCTAGATCAGTGACCTGGTGGGACAATAGGCCCACTCACATGCAGACCCCTTCACTAACCCTCCAACACGACTAAGTTAATCCCCTGAGCCGACAGTCTTACCAATAATACTGAAGCACTGAGTTATCCTAATGGTGTACAAAGAAGAGGCATTTTTCAAGAAGCAGCCAACCAGTAGTAGAGCCACCCTCAAGGACAATGTTGTTACTGTTGTGATTTGTAATTGCAAAGTTACTCCATGGAGTTCATCCTGGGAAAAAAAAACAACATGCAACCCCTTTTAAAATAAGAGCCACTGTTGCTCGCAAGTTATCCAATACCAGAGGAGGAAGAAGTACTCAGATCTTGAACTTAAGTAGCAATACCACAGTGTAGAAATACCTTGTTACAAGTAAAAGTCATGCATTTAAATTTTCGCTTAAGTAAAAGTACAAAAGAATTAGCATCAAAATACATTTGAAGTACCAAAAGTAAAAGTACTTTGTACTAAGAATGGCATATTTCAGAGTAATGTTTTTTATTGTATTCATGTATTAATGTGTTCATCACTTTAATGTTGAAACTAGTAAAGGTGCTTTTACCAATTTATACCATTTATCTGATGAGTAGCATGAGAATTTTTTAAGTTTTTTATCTTAATTTACAATATTACATCATATATCATTTTATTCTTTAACTAAATCTGCAAAGTAATCAGTAACTAAAGCTGTCAAATAAAAGTAGTGGAGTAAAACGTATAATATTTGCATTTGAATTGTAGTGGAATTAGAGTGAAGAGTAGCAGAAAATGGAAATACTCAAGTACAAATTGTACTGAAGTACAGTACTGAAGTAAATGTACTCAGTTACTGTCCAATATGAAATTAAGGCCTTTCAATAACACACACCTTGTGCACACCAAACTGACCTAAGGGTGTACAGGTTCTTCACTAACTGATAACATCCTGGTAATTGTGTGCGAATAACAGCACATATGACCTCTAGAAATAATATTTTAGAATTGTGAAAAAAATACTTTAGTTTCCATTCTATCAAATCTGCTTAGTTGCTGGTTAGAAAGCAGCCCTTATAAGTTTGGGTACTTGTGCCACTGTAGACTCACTTTACACTATGCTACAATAATTTCCTGAGAAATTTAGCTGCGGCGTTTTATCATGAATACAGAAACAGTATGCATAGACAGAAAAAAGTGAGGGGAAAAACACCACAGTTAGAAAAGCAATAATCTTATCAAATCCATGGAGGGCCATTATGAGGCGTCAGAACCTCTGCCAGCAGGGATACAGTTCGCACCAAGAGATCAGAACTCTTCTTCTCTAGCCAAAGGGAAATATTCAAAACAGTGCTACTGGGCTTTTTTTCAATTTTAAAGAAGCCTAAAATTACTGCAGAAATGTCTTGGAACCCAAGTGTGGTCTGAACTTTCTCAGCAAGGAAATGATCACAATGAAAAATATTAATCTTGATGCTCGCACCTCCTCATTCCAAAAACAACTGTGTGACATTCCTGTAGTGTCCCCCCCCCCTCCTGACATCAGCTACCACTTCAGACTGTCAACGGAATAATATTGAAACAAAGGAGGGGGAATTATCAAAAATACAGCCGTGCTATTAGACTGACAGGCAGTTCCTTTTTCTCTCTAGTTTCCTGTTAAATGCATGAAGATGTTTTTACACTTTTGACAAAGCAGATGTTTGAATCCTGTAGTTAATTTGACAAGTTTAAATATGTTTTAAAAAACACTTATTTCATTCAATATCATACACATGTATTTCTGCATCAATAACCAGTAGCTCAAATTTGATCGGATAGAGCTCTTAAAAACCTTCAACACCAATTCAAAGGTCATCGGCAAGTGTAAAACTTCACCCGTCCTTGTTAACATTTATCATATGTTCCTCCCCACGGAGGTTCGTGCTTATTTCAGATTAGCCTTGTGAAATGGCACAACAAAGTGCACCCCTTTCTTCTCCTCTCCTGCACCCTCTTAGCCCTCCTCCCTCCTTCTCCTTTACCTTCCAGACTGACACCGTGCAGCTCTTTTATCCCAAAGGTTTCAAAGGTTCTCTTCTCCCTGAATACAAAACACTATTGCCTCTTGAACTTTTGATGGTGGCTGAAAAGCGAAAGAAAGGCAGAAACACCTCTCTATAAAGACATCACAGGCAGAGTTCAGGTGTAGTTCACCTGAACTCCATCCATATTCAAAGGGTATTGCTCCCTCTCTTTCTCCCTCTAGCTAGCTTTTCCTGTCTAGCTGTTGCTACTGAGGACAGAAAGCCCTATTCAAAGGTAGAACTCATAAACACATGACAGAGGTGTACAAGGTCCGTGCTGCCAGGAAGATGGGGAGTAAGGCAGGCTTACACTGGACAAGCTAGCCAAAGGCCCAAAGGCTCTGCTGCCCTGGTGAAATCAAATTAATCAGCACCTTGTATCCTTTCGTTCTTAACTGATGATCTAAGTGGACAGGAGATAAAAGAAACATGGATGGACTCTGCGCATGGTGTCTTACCATTTGTCAGTGCTTATAAGGCTGAGAGGCAAAGGCTTCAAGGAAAGGATAGTGTTCAAGGGTCTTGGATAAGCCATTGATTACTGTTTCCCACGTACTTTAATCAGCCTGTACTGACACTCTACCACTGCCAGAGAAGGACACCCCATTGTCTTGGAGATAGAAAACACGGAGTTTAGGGGGTCCATATGCCACACTAATTGTTTATTGACTGTTCACAGCAAGGAGGAAGATAATTAGGGTCATTAACTAGTGTAACTAAGCAGACACAAGTTGTCAATTCCAGATCCCACCAGGCTCGTTCACTCTATTGTAACAAGCTGTGTAGGATAACCGGTGCCTTTCCATGGGAAAACAGCTGGAGAAAGCATGGAAACACTTCTTTTCTGTTTTTATTATTCCTCCGCCTCCTCTCTTCTTCCTCCTCCTCTTCATTCCATTTTTGTTTATTTTTCCTCCTACGGAGTGGGTCGTATACATCCCCTCGCCGGCCATCACGCAAAACATATTCACACACACACGTTCCCATGTGAGGGTGATGACACAAAAGACATACACAATGGCATGCGGATAAGGTTCCAGGGGGTTAACTAATGCAACTTAAATGCGATTCGCCTTTACACGAGTGCTGCGATCACACCTCCATGCAATAAAACAGACGCACCCTTAAACCTCAAATGTCCTTCCTCGCCCCCTCTTGTTCTCACTGCAACTCTCTCAGCAGTTTATGTAACAATATGTAAATGTTCTGCAAAGGAGGTTCTTGTGAATTTGGAGGGAAGAGAAAACTTCGTCACCACATCAGCCTTGGATAAACACGTTCTTGTCTAAGTTTTATGTCGTCTTTTGGAATCCCAGGACAGGCTGCTCTGATGCCTTGATAACCTTGAGTCATTTGGAGGTCAAGGCAGACATAAATTATCTCAAGAGCAACAGCGTCCAATGTTGTGTTTCAACAGTACCTCAACTCCCACACTCTTGTGCTCTAAATCGTTATTTTTTTACAATTTTAAAGCCGGGAAGAGACGAAAGAGTTTATTAAATAACTGAGGATGTAATGTATTTAAAGCTGACTTAACGTGTTAAAATGTTATTGTATCCCCTTATTAAGTTGCAGAACTCGAGTGAAAGCTGGCTAATTTTTGAGGCAAGCTTTTAAATCCTTCGCAAGTAGCTTGAGGAGGGATGATGCAGATCAAACATCAACGTGGAAAGTGGTCATCTAGGTTCATCACTTTTTCACCCTGCCTGTCTGTCTCTCATACACAGTGACAAGAACTTCCACTTCAAAAGACCGTGAAAAATGGTCCTAGAGGCATACTTTTTAATAAAACACAGAGTATGTTTGGATTTTCACTGGTGGAATTTGTATTAAGCGGGTGTCGAGGAGGTGTTGAAAAGGTCTGAGGGAGACAGGCCTTTGCGAGGACGCCCGTGGGGTCCTGAGGCTCCGGAGCATGTGGGCAAAACCATCAGTTACTCCCAGATGTTATCAAGTCACTACAGCAGCTATGCCTGGACTCCCTAGGGACACACAAACACACAGCTGGGGAAGGCATTAGGGCACAGAATATGAACCACAACCAGAAGGAATAGGCTACAGGGGATTTTCTCCTGTGTGTCAAGTGTGTGCTGGTGAGACTAAATATGTGGGTGAGTGAGAGAGCAAGAGTTGTGAATAGTGTTTGTGTGTAGGTATGTGCACGTGTGCTACTCCATGTACTTATCTGTGAATTTATCTCTGTATACACGGGTGTGTTGCTTTATTCTGTCACATGAAAGATTAGCAAGAGGAGAATAAGAAGATGACCCAAGGACTGTGGTCTGGAACTGCAGGGATTGGATCTTTAACTTCTGGGACACAACGCAGAGATGTTTGACGAAAAAAAAAAAACTTTGCTACTCGCTGTAACCCCCATACCTTCCTCCACGGGTTGGGGAGCAGTGAGACTCTTGAATTTGCATAACAGCAAAGGGCAATCAATGGAAGAGGGGCCCTTTGTTAGGAACTGTCAACGGAGGCAGGGGCCGCAAGCCTGGAGCCCCCGTGTCAAAAGTGCTTATTTGGGGTGCCACTTGGACATGACAGGGCCCCAAGGACTGGGGCGAAGGGTTAAACTGCTAACAACATTAAATGTCACCCCGGCCCTGCTTTACTATGAAAGACATGCAAAGTGGCTTACATCAAGCACTGTCACCAAGGTTACGTGATATATTACACTTCCTTATTCAAATCCCCCCCAAAAAACTTGTGGATTTATTTTCCTTTTACAGTTATCCAGTGCATTTGCATTCAAACTGGTCAGTTTTTCATGCGATGTATTGTCTTATTTATTAACTTAATTAAGTTCATACAGAAGATGATAATTTCACGATATTTTGGTCATGACATACAATTAGAAAAGCCTGTATGTATGAAAGTCATATATGACATAGATATGTGGATTAAACCAGACTTGTGTGTCAGCGAGGCAGCTGACAAAATGTTGATGTTTACTAACAGTGTGTCTCCCTGTTCTGCTTCTTCCCCCTCCAAATCCTTAAATAATGCTGCTCATTCAAAGTTGCCTTTTTCATCCATTATGGATCAATACCATATTTGATTTTGTTTGTTCTGTGCCAAGTGTCAATGTGCACAAGTCAAAGGGAAGCAGCCCTTTGTTTCATCCCGTTAATAAACACTAAAGCATTTAATATTTCATCACCTCCACCGAAGGGCTTCTGAGACGTCACTGTGTTTAACACCCGGTGTCTGCATAACTCCTCGCACTCTCTCTTTCTCTGTCGCTCCCTCTCCCCTTTTCTGTCTTTTGGGTTTGTTTGCAACTCAGACGTCTGCACAGGACTGTGTTCTGTAACTTATTTAACAAGGGTTCATTCTCTTGAAAGCAGTTCTACCCGCAGGACCAACCGAGGCTTTGACTCGACTTTGTGTACGTCTATTAATAAATTAACTATTCTGTCACAATCTGAAGGAAAGATTCAATTATTCACAAATTGCAATGCATAATTCCATCAACCATGTTTTAAGCAGGGCTATGAATAATTTTTGCCATTTTACTTTGGATAATTAAAGCAGTAAATCTCTTTGTGAGGCACGTAACGGCCTTTACTGACTCTATGGTTCATGTTACAATGAAAAAGAAAACAATACACATTTTCTGTTATGGTGAGGCCAGCATTAATCAACAGCTTCAGGTATGAATATGCATGCAGCGGTTTAGTTAACATCTCTTATCGGAATATAAATCACTCATTTATTGGCAATCTTTCAGCTGTGGAGGATGGGAACGGGGGGGGCAAGAATACCGGGTGAAGGAAAGAAAGAGAAACATATTGAAAGGGTGAGGATTGAAGAGAGATGTTGAAGAGGGTGGGTGTGAGAGAGTTGGAAAGACAAAGGATGTGGAGTTGGTGTGTGTGTGTCTGTGTGTGTGCGTTTAGTTAGATAGAGATACAGATAGGGAGATCAGTTTACCACGGCAAGTGTGTCCTCTGGCTCCTTTTCACTCGATTTGGGGATACCGCATTAATTTAGAGAAACATGTATCTCTCTCTCTCTCGCTCTCTCTCTGCCTGTCTCTTTCTCACACCCTCTTCATTCGCTCCCTCCAGATGAAGACTCAGTGTGCTCACAGCTCCTCTGCCATATGTCTCAGCTGAGACAAAAGTGCCTCTTAGGGTTTTTCTCACAGTATTTTTCTCCAGTCACACGGTTTGCTCCTGGTCGCTGCACTAACCCAATTAACAGGAAGCCCATGGCTCCCCCAGGTCAGATAAAGATGCCCCCCCTCTTCTCTCTCCACACACACACACGCACAAGCACACACACACACACAAACACACACACACACACACACAAAAACCCCTCACTGTGCTCTCTGCTGCCCCTGCTGACCTCTCTGAAGCTTACAAAGATAACAGCTGCTCACCATCCACTTACATTGATATGACCAATGACAACAATGGTCTCAGTAGAACAAAAGACAGTGATAGCTGGGTGATAAAGGTTTGTGGAAGTACACTTGCCTGGTAAACACAAAGATGTCCATCTTACAGAGACGTTTGAAAGGCTTTCATGACTTAGATCCGCTTATGTAACTCAACAGAAATACTTCAAAATTGAAAATACGATTAATAATTAAAAATATTTCAATAAATATTACATCCTACTTAAAAGAGATTGTGTCCAGAAATCTTTGCCAGGAGCTTGAAAAAGGAGAAGTGCCCTTACACATTTTTTTTTTGACATAGGTCAGGTGTAATCACGGCCCCCTAGTGCCCCTTAAGTCAAACAGCCAGGCAATGTGTGACCAATACATTCTAGTGTGGCAACTGCCCACGAAAGAGAGAGAGAAAGAGGGGGAGAGAGGGGAGAGAGAGAAAGAGAGAGAGAGAGAGGGGGAGAGAGCAGAGGCCGAGAAAACAGGAGGACTTCTAAGGCCACAAACACATCAATCAACCTACTGCCCATCCTCCCTCCTTCTCTCACTCTACCACTCTCCCTCACCGGTCCTCTATCTCTCTCTGTCACACACACACACACACACACACACCAACACACACCTACACACATTCTCACACAGACAGACAGACAGACACACACATACACACACTTCCACCCCGGCTGTCTCAATTAACCCATGGTTAATCTTGGACCTCCCGTAGCAACTTCTAAAAGGGATCCGGGTAGAACGGGAGATGGTATCTGCCAGGAAGATTACAGTGCGACAGGCAGATCAAAGAGGGCCGGACTTTGGGCCCCAGCGATTAGCAGTAATTAAATAAAGTATGTCTGTTTAAACTTCATTAGCAGCTGGGCGTTTGCTCCACCAGAGTGGGCACAACTCAACCGTCCTTAATTAAAAGATAATCCACAGGATCGCCCCCTAATCTCCTTCCAAAATATGCTCTCCTCTCCCCCCATGACGGAGGTTTTTAGTCTGCTGCTACTACAGAACAGGCCGGTGGGTGGAGGTGAGCACTAAAGCCGCCAACAGTCTGAATAGCAGCCAGGCAAGTGGGTTTCTCCTCTCTCCCCTCTCCCAACCCCCCGACCTGGAGAGGAGTGGAGAGGAAAAAAACCTGCCCCCGATAACATCAATTTAGCATGCTATTATCTCCAATGGTGGAAAACTACACTCCGGCAAAGTCTGACATAAATCTTGGAGAGCTGGGGGGACATTGAATATGCATGAGCTGAAACAGATATGACACTGCTGGCACATTAATATTCTTGTCACTGGAGGTTTTCAAACTTTCAAGTCGATGACTTGAGCGAATCCAGTCTGGAGTTTCCATAAAACAGGGCAAAAGAATATTATACATAATTAAAGACCTACAAGCTTCTGAACTCTGAGGGCGAAAAGAGAGAAAGAGAAAAAGAGAAATGTGTTGCTGTAGATTCCATAGAATTTAGATGAATCCACAGTTTGAATAAGGGTGAAGGGATATGACTGTATGGATCAAATAAATTCTCCATCAGTGTCAGTTTCTTGATATTCGGGCCCAAGGAGCACATGCTCGACACTTAACTATTTCGTAAAAATAATGTGTGCGTGGGAGAGCTCAATATGCTGCCACATGAGAAAGACAGACAAGCTATTTTAAAAACTGGGCACACATACAGTTTAGTTGTCAAAGTCACTCAGTCACATGCAAGTAAAGGGAGCGAGGAGGACTGATGGCTAGATTGTAGCTTTGTTCTGCAAATGAGCGGATATTGATCCTTAAGTTGTGATAATTACATGGTCATGGCTCTCGGGCTAGAAATCTCCAAAGCCCTTATTTACGTCACTCACAAAATGCAAATTAACAGTTGGGCCTTCCGTGGCCCAGTTTTTCCTCCCTGCCTTCGGTTTCCCTTGCCCACTGCTAAGTACCAATGTCATATGCCCTTTCCATCAAACTCACCCTCACACTGTAATCAAGGGTCATCTTGGAATCATTTCATTTCTTAATCTTGCATTCGGGGGGATTAGTTGTTCCCGCTCTCTGTTTATATTTATGTCTATAAATTGTCGGGCCCCAAGCAATCCAAAACAAACCGGCTGCCCTGCATTTCCCCTAGTTGCTCTTTTGCAAACTGTTTACTCACCCCCTGTCACCCTTGTACTCCCCCCAAGCCCCTTCACAACACCACATATAAAACACATAAACACACACATGCACAAATGCGTGTACAAAACCAGCTGCCCCTGAGCGCTGGTTGTCCCCGATTACCTTCAGTTCACATGAGGGAAGACACACATTGTGACCCATCTTCACCCAAACGGCTTATTAAACTCAGATGTTCGACCACTTTCCAAACAACATGCTCTTATCCTCTTTCACTCTGGTTGAACCACGGGGTAAAAAAGGGATCCACTCAAACACTGCAGTATCATCAGGCTGATCAGACATGCTTTGGGGTTTGACCTGAGTTGTGTGAACACTGAGCTTTCCACCAGGAAGATAGATGGCCCACTGATCCTGCTTTGGTTTACTGACCAAGGAAAGGGCCGCAGGGCCTGGTGGCGGAGCAGTGATCCAGGCCACAGTCTGTCTGGCCTGTCAGAATGAGATGAGACTGGGGAACAAACACCACAAGCACTGTCTATGGAAAGCATGTAATGTACAACAAAGATCATACATTGTAGGGTATATTTATAAACTGTACATTATATTTAAGCATTAATAAGGCTCCAGCTTGGGGCAGATTTAACATACACAAATTGACAGTGTGACAGGGTGATGTGGTTATGTTGGTCATGGTGCAGGGTTGTCTGAGGACCTGCCAGAGACAGTCCAGGATGAAAATGTGAAGACTGATTACGCACTTAGAAGAAAAGAGGTAATGTGGATATTTTCAATGTAAACACCATATACAGTGTTGAGGCACATACAGCATCACAGTGTACACTGGCTAACAGATCAATAAAATCATACATTTACATACACAAAGTGCAATTTGGTTCATCATGTCATTTGAAATCGACTCTAAACCAATGACCTGTCATGTTAGAAGCAAACACAAATGGGGGACACATAAATTATGTGAATTATAGAATATGCATATTGCATAAATACAATGTGCAGTAGTGTATGCACAGTAACGCATTAGTTTAAAAGGTGGTAGTCAATCACAGTGCATGCTGCAGTAGAGCAATACAAAATGAATATAATGGATAAGGCTGCGATGTACAATTGAAATACAATACACCACTTTCAATCGAGTTACTAAAGAAACTCACCTCTCTTTGTGCTATTAAACAATAAATAACCTGCTTCAAAGACATAAACCCGTAAACCTGCTGATACTGCAATCACAGCTGACAGAGCTTCACTTGAAGAGAATTGCATTTGTCTCGTTTACTTCTTGAAGGAAATATTATGGTGGCCTCTTCATCCTACTACACTGCAACAGCAGCATCTATAGAGATGAGGTTACCATGGTCACTGAAAGAGTAGTGGCAACAACAGCAGTAGAAACAGTACAAAAGGGAAAAAAAAAAGAGTGTGAAAGAGTGCACGTGGGGGAGAGAGAGAAAGAGATTACATCGGCAGCATTGTTAACAGACATATTTCATAAATTGATCCAGCTCACATAACAAAGTTGGAGAGCAGACACATAGCCTGACCTTCACCATCTCTTAAGCAGACCAACAATAAATAAATAAAACCGTGCTCCTTTGACAGCCGCTATCCGTAAGCCTGAGCCAGCAACAGCCAGGCCAGACCCCCCTCTACTACTCTTCTTTCGCTTCCTCCCATCACCTTGCCTCTCTTCATCGTTTGTGTGGAGTATCTGTGCACCTTCGGGTTATTCATCATTCCCCGTAATATATCCCTCCTCTGCTCTCTTACTCTCCCCCTCTACCTTTTTCCCTCCAACAAATTCATTTTGCCCTTGACAGAGCCCAGCCTGTGTTGTGACACTGGACACCCCGCGTGTAGCTGCTTCTATGACACTGGGCGACAGGCATTTAAAGCCTGCCCGTTCCCAACTGGATGGAGCTTTAGATAGAGGACCCAGTCTGGTAGAGAGGGAGGGAAAGAAGAGTGAGGATAGTAGTGAAGGGGGGAAGGAGGAGAGTCAAGAGGTGAGCAAGGACAGCTCAGCCTTGTCACACCATTACAACTGGCTGTGGCTATATCACCGTCTCCCCTCCTGAAGGTGTTTTTCAGCCCCAGCTGATAAAAAGCCCCTGGGCAAGGTGCTTAGGTCAGGTCTTTAAACACAAGGGGAAATCTATCCCGCCTTTCGGGCTCTTCCTGGCCGATGCCACCGCTCTCATTTCCCCACTCGTTGCCTTAATTTGGCGGCAAGGCCAGATCCTGTTGGTGTCAGCGAGCTTGGTGAATGGGCAAATGTCACGGAGTCACAATGGCACAGGGAATTGTCAAGCACCTTGTATCGTACATGGCAGCTGCACAGGAAGATAATAGATTAATTTCATGACTGTCTGAGCCCTACAGGACAATATTGCTTTTTCTTTCACCCATCCCATCCTTGCCGGATTTTCGTCTCACACGGATACACACATTTACCGTACATACTGTAAACACATTTTCTTGTAGATACACACATACCTACATGTTTGCCCTGTTTTCTGAATTTATTTAGTGATACACTTTTTTTTTTTTTTTACAGTACACACAGAGGTTAGAGTGTGCTGGAGGCAGAGAAAGCCAAGGAGAGCAGGGAAATTCCAAATATGTGTGTGAGGTTTCGAAATACTCTATGTTTATTTGGACTAGTACTGGATCTCAAGCTAAAAACATCAAGCTATTTTCACCATTATTACCCAGCCCTTTGCCAAGGAGACCTGTCTGTCCTTCTCACCATTAAAACCCATAAAAGGTTCACCTGCAAAGGATGAAGCCATATGGAAAAGTATGGCCCAACTGGGAGAAATGCTGAAGAGGGTATTCGGGTTAAAGAGCACTCTTTCTATCTATGTCCCTGTAGCTCAAAGAGAAATGTGTCTTCCGGTCAAAGAGTAGAATAAGATGATGGACTGGAAAGCAGTCGCTTTATTGCTTCCAACAAGAATTACCAGAGCAGAGCATATCTTCTCTGGTATGTGTGCATGTACAGAGTAGACAGCAATTAGGCAGACTGACAGCCCCCCTGCACTACAATCCATGCATTTCCAAAGACATGTGAGGAGAGCGGGAATGCACACTAGTTACATTTCATGCAAATTTGAAAACACGGACACATCATTTGAGTGAATTCACGTTTTCTTTTGACAAAGAACGAAACAGCCTCATTTGACCTCAGTAAGGTTCAAAGCAGCCCGTCATGTGTCTTCTGATGAAAGTGCATGTAAAAGTGGCATCTCTGCTATCATCTTTAATGCATCTTTCTGCGTTGCTATGACGCTGCCCAGCTAAATGAAGAACATCAGTGTGTCGCCGGAATGATGCTGCCCAGCCAGGGCATTTTCGCGGGCACTGAGTTTTTGGCCTCGCTCCACAACCCGCAGCGGCACACACTCAATCTGCACTTCAATGACATCTTTTCATGCCATTAGAAAAGAAATTAAATCTGAAGGCCTGCTTGCTACTTTTTTTTTCTTCCCTGACTGCATCACAAAGGAGCGCAGGAACAATGGAGGCATTGGGTTGTAGCAGCCCTCGATTGAGACGTACTGCTGAAATGCACAGCATTATTATGAGGGCATGCCGGCTGTGGTCCAATCTTCACAGAATGATCCACATAGTTAGCATTACTGATCCTGCCGCTTCCCGATAGGAGTAAATGTCTGGAATTCCGGGCCGCCTACTAAGAGATGCCACGCTAGACAGCAGATATTAGCATCCGTGATGTCACTGTGCTGCACAAAGGGAGGCAGAGAAAGGGTGAACAAGAGAGGCACTCTGGACAGTTATTTGTATATCTATAGGAATCCTGCACATGTCAGAGTCATACAGTCACACACAGAGCTAATTAAGCTAAGCATAATTAAGCAATAAATTAACCAAAAAAATGAGAAGAATCTCTGCATATTTAATAGATCAGTGCACAAACATGCACGTGACTGTACATGCACACTTCTATACTGTGTACATAAACAATTGGGGAAAAAAAGGGCCTTGCTCCTTAATGTCCTTTTACATCTTAATATAAAAATAACTTTATCTGAGTATGTCAGTACATTAGTATTCACAACAACAGGTGGATATTCTTAAAACCAAATCATTTAATGTGTGTCAGAAAAGTAAATCAAGAGATGAAAAGGAGCGACCTTGGGAGGGAGAAACAGCTAAAAAAACAACAAAAAAAAAAAACTATCACTCAACCATCATTCAGTAGAGTAATGTCTAAGAAAGCCTGTCCTGTACCGGCCCCCATGGCAGACTTGTCTGCTGGGTGCTAGCATGGCTGCTCTGAATGCTAACTAGCTCCTAGACAGCTTGCCTGCGTCTGAGGCAGAGAGGGCCTTCACCAGGGGCACCCTGCAACTGACACAGTCAGAACCAGGAAAAATGAGCAAGACAAAAGTCTATTCAGGCCTGGGCCCATGCATAGGCTTGCCCATCCCCCTCTACAGATGCAAAAAGAAGAGGGAAAAAGAAGGGGAACGAAATTGAGTGAGTAATGAAATGAATGGGAGAAAAGCGAGAGAGAGGATTTATTGGTCTCCACTGCACCAATCAAATGGGGTGGTGAATGACAGCTGGCTGTCATGAGTGGTGTGTTGTTCTTCATCTTTTGTTCTAAGGTAGTTTTTATTTCTCTGTCGCTGAGTAAAGAGGTGCATGTGTGTGCATGTGTGTGATAGATGTGTGATCGGGGGGTGGTACATTAGTTGTTTGGGCTTGCTTTGCCACAGGGTGTCCTGATAGGCTCTGCACGCAGTATTGATCCTTGTCAGAGAGGTCCCCGTGCGGTTGCCATTATTGTTGTGGTGCTGCTGCTGAGTTGAGGGGAAACTGGAAAGTTTCACAGAGACAAAAAAAAAGCTCTGAATGTTCAAGCAGACAGAGCAATCGGTTGAAAACAGACTACTTTTTCTAGCAATATCACACAGGATGATATTAGTTGTTTTTCCCCCCTTATGAGTCAATCACAGCCTCCTGCTCTACACAGCACCGTTTTCAATTCTCTTTCAACAAGACCAACTAAGCTCAACTATGCCCCCTAACTCATGGCCTTTGACATAACCCTCACCTCTGCTCCCTGGCAATGAATTTGTTTACCTGAAAACTAGAGTAGCCGCACAGTAAAAAAAAATGTCTTAATGTCGTCACTTAAGTTTTTACTTGATAGGGCTTCTATTAGGAAACAAACCAGCAAGGACCAAAGAAAAAAAAACAGAAAAACAATAACTTGTGTGTAAGTTCACAGGTGGAATGTGAAATAACTTCTTCCTCTCTTGCTCTGTGTTGTCTGAGCTGCTGTGAGGTCAAACTGGCAAGTGAGACACCACATCCTGGACATCCGTGTTTGGACTCATTTCCAGTCTCTAGTCACCTGAACGTAGTGGAAAACTGGCTCTCTTCGCCTCTAGTCCCAGACAGTTATTGTTCCGCAGCAGCCCATAAATCTGCAGGACTGGGATGTTTGCTAAAAGGGGGATCTGGGTCAAAGGTCGGTGAGCCCTGTCCTTTGGCCCCCTCACGCCAGATGGCACCTCAAGGTTTCTCAGGCTGTCAACAGCACACTCTCGCTCTCTCTCTCTCTCTCTCCCCCTTTACTTCCCACCACCCCACTTCACTCCCTGACTCAACTCGTGTTGTCACCCCATGTCTCCCCCACTCCCACTTTTTTTTCCTCCCTGACAACTCCACCCATTTTCTCTTCTCACCCTTAGGCCCCAGGCCCACAGGACTTTACCCCTCCTCATCATCCTCTCTCTCTGCAGAGATTACACTCTTTTTAATGGCGGTAGGAGATTCCAGTATAGGGTAAACAGGAAGGGAAACCTGAGCAGACACTGGGACATGACAGTGGAACCCCAGTCAAATACCTACAATGAGTGTTGGGGAAACACACTGTGAGCGCTGGCATTATCACCCACTAATTACAGCATTTTGAAGGATTTTTCACGTTTTCTTTTTTTAACCCCTACTTCATTTCCCCTTCCTCCCTTCCATTTTGTTTAGCAAATAGCTTTTTATAATCCTCATTGAATCAATTTTCTGTGTCAAAATGAATAAATTAGCTTGCTTTATTTTGGAATAAACCATTAATACAGGAATGGCTGGTAATTAATTTCCTGTAATTGCCCCACCGGGATTGGTGTCAGTTACACCCACTCCATGGAAATGCTGAATATTAGCTTAAACATGGCTCTTACTGTGCTTCTGTGTTATTTGGGTTTTGGTAAAAGGAGGGCTGATTTTGGGGTAGGGGGAGGAAAATCATGGGGTGAGCACAGAGCTGTTTGAGTATAAAATACCAATATACCAGTGTCAGTCATCTTATACATGACAACATTAAGTCTCAAAATGATATGTTATATATATTTCTAAAGACTGGCAACCAATGTATGTTTTTGTATGTTATCAATTCCACTTGAGAATATTAGATGAAGTTAATACTTGAACTTAAGCCTAAGCCTGGGCTTATAGCATGGCTGCTTGTAGTAATAACGTGTTGTACATAACTCTCCCCAAAATGCTTCTTTAGTTGGAATACCCACACCAGGCTGTTTAACATCTCTAATTTGTCATTTTCAGGGGACGGCCAGGAGAGCGGACTCAATTGCCTTCTCTGGGCTAAGCTCCTTATGTTCACTTGTACATATTGGAGGATTTGTGTGAGCGAACTCAGTGGGTCCAGGTAAAGTAGTCCCACTCCACTGGCTGTGTAAACAAAGGATATGAGGGAGCCGCTGCCTTGTAGCCTCACTCAGCAAGAGTCTGTGGCTCCAACTCTGTACTTTAAGACCTGGAGACAGCACATTAACATCCGTCTCCCCAGCAGCCTGATTTAGGAGTCTTCTCCAACAGGTTCCCTATGCACCCAGTGCCCCCATTCAGAGGCAGAGCGCAGCTTTCCTGCGGCGTCAGGGCAAGGTGGCAGAATGTTGGCTGGTAAGTGTGTCACCCTGGCTGAGGTTGGGGCACAGTGGCACAACGGGAGTGTTTCTATTCCCCTCCTCCATCTTTCTTTCCGGCTGCCTCTCTCTCTCTCTCTCCACCACTCCCGCCACAACAGCACACATGAAACCAGGGCATGCCCCCAGTGAACAGCGGAATAGGCAGCTGCCACCAGTGGGCCTGGAAGGGCCTGACTTAAAAAGAAATTCGGAGAAATAGCTGTAACCCAAAAACAGCCTCATTGAGCCGCAAGCCTCCATCGGTGCCCCTATTTTCCTATTTGAGATGAAGTGATGATAACTGCAGTGAGGGAGGGCAGCGGTTATGGAGCCTGCCAAAAGACAGACAGATCCTTCCCCCAGGTCAGGAACCATGGGGAACGGGCAGGATACTGAATCATGGGTCTACTCAAGGTTCCATTGTCAGTCTTTTTTGATGTCAAAAACACACATTTTCATACACATGTTCTGTGTTTATGCACATACTCTGCATGCAAAAGTTCCCTCAAACACACCGCGCACACACACGCACACTTTTATGGAATAGAAATTCCAGATATCTCCGGTTGTAGTCGATTGCTGTACAGCTGATGTAGCTAATTTCTAATAAAGCACACGCATTTGTTCCACTTTGACTGCACGTTGTAAAAATGGCTGAGAAAAGAAAACAAACGGCCGTATCCTCTGAAGAAATATACTGGGAATGTATTAAGGAAATAAGACATGAGGTAATCTCCACCAGGGGAGGCAAAGTTTAGAAGGTTTGAAAAAAAATGCCCATGTGAAAACCAACGCATCTCGGCAAGCTCATTCTTCTCTCCGTGACTTTGTGGGAGGATTATTCACAGCTGTAAAACTAGCATATAGCCATCTGCTTTTCTGTGTTGTTACAGTCAAAACGAAGGACGCTGCTCAGTAACATGGTTGAAGTGGAGGACAATGTTACAGCCTTAAAGCTGGGGAAATATCGTTAACCAGAAAGACCAAAATGCTAAGTGAAACCAGAATGATCAGAAACGAGAGAAAGAGAGTGGTTGACTACACAGCAATTTTTACATGTTTTTTTTTTTTTTCTGGAAAGAAAGAAAAAAAAAAACTGCCTGAATGAACTGAATGACTGCTTTGTTCAAATTTCATTCTCCCTCATGGTGATATAACGGTCACACAAAGGCTGCAAGATTGTGGTGTACTGAACAGTTGAGGCTCACATGTTTGAATTTTATACATGTGTATTACACAATGTGCCGTTACAGCGAAACATAGAGTGGTGGCAAACCTATTCTTCCTAATTGTGCACTTCCAAACAGACACCAAGATTGATGAGGAGATAATCCATGTAAGATGCGTCTTGTTGGAAGTCTACCCTCGAACACTTAAAGAGAGACACTCCATCAGGATTTGAAGTTGAGAAATAAGGTGAGGTCTAAAGTGAATCAATAGCTTGGCTGTGGAGTGGTGGCCACCTGCCAACGAGACTGGCATATCCAATGTGTCTTCTTCTGGACATCGAGGATGAGTAGTGAGTCCCCTTTAAAGCAGGGGATCCCTCATAGCACACGCCCTCTAAATCTAGGACACATTACCCTGTCCTTCATTTTTGTTTAGAAATAACACATCGTCTCTTATTCTTCTCTGACCAATCAATCGTGAAAAAAAACAAAAACATTCTGAATTTTCTCTTTTACATGATATCTCATGACGGATGTGATTTGGCTGGACTCTCAAATGTAAGGTTTTGGGGGTCTCATTTCTATCATTAGTTCTGAATGACCTCAGAACAATCTTGGGAACTCTCCTGAAAGTCTGAGACGAATAAATCCAGCATGGCGGAAATCGAGATAAGGAAACAGAGAGCGATAGCAAGAGCAGGAGTGTGAGATCTCCAAGCCATGTTAAAGCGGCGGGGTAGGGCACTGTCATGGCTGTGTGTCTGAGAGGGCTTCAGCCTTTGGCTTTCTGTGCATTTTAACACACCATAAATCACTCTTGCAGCCCAGCCCTGCATTACGTGAATGATATATTTTATTTACACTATAGAGGAAAACACACATGGTCCTTATTAATCATCTCCCACCTTTAATAATGAGTCAACTTCCACTCATTCATCACCACTTCCAAAGCCATGCCTGCAGAGAAATGCGGCAGGGGAAGAAGAAGGAAAAACAAACGTAGTCGGCTAACAAGGTGGTTGTTTGAGAAAAGGATATGTAAAATGCTTCAAAATGCGATTGTCACATTCTTAAAGCATTAGAAGCCAATACTTTAATATGGTAGAGTGTGGAGATTTTAGCCCAGGGGATTTTAGCTATTTAGTTTGTCACTCTTTGAGAGTAAAATACCTCGATGACATGAGAACTTTTCTGCACCCTGACATGTTTATACAAGCTCGCTTCAGCACCATTACTCATTCTCACTTGTCTCTCTTAGAAGTCTCCTCTAATGATCGAGCAGAAGCATAACCACAGCCCTATGACATGGGTGTCATAGAAATCTGCTACATTTGCCAATGTGGCTGCATTACTGTCAAAGCTCATCAAAATGAGCCATTTAAAACCTCAACCTTTCTCCACCCCCTCACCCAGTAGAAAAGATGTGCACTAAACGATAGCTGATTTCCCGTCTTTGTGCTTAAAATAGATTTTGCTCTGCTATTAGAACTCAAGTCGGATACAGTGAAACATTTTAGAGTGATTCCTCATGTTTGAAATGATTTAGAATGCAATCCGTCTTAACAGCAGCCCCAGAAAGTTGTACTTTACTATGTTAAGAGTCTTTGGAAGTAGTCCAACTCACACAAGAGAGGGCAAGAAAGCTGTTGAACACATCTCCACTGGTCTCCACTGTGGGAAATATAATACGACACCCAGATAATAAATGACAGCAGACAACTGTAACTAAATTCTTATATGAAAGAACATAAAGGCTTTGCCATGTGAGCAGCTAGAGAGAAACCAATGACAACACATAGTGGCTGTAGCTACTGCAGGGTTATTGATGTGTAAGGATTGTTGGCATTGCTACAATTCTGGGGGTATAAAACGGAACCAGACATCAGCAAACTTCAGAAACAGATAGTCAACCTCCAGGAGCTAAAAACAAAATGAGACAATCGCGCATGCTGAGAATAACAGCTTGTGCCCCACCTCCCAGTTCGTAGGGTGCTTTTTTTCTCCCACAATGTAAATCCACATTTGAAGCCACACAACAGACAGACTGTTTGTGAATGTGTGTGGGTTTTCTTCCTCTTTGACACGATGTGCTTGTATGTGTCTGTCTATAACCATCATTTATGCAATACCTGTTGTTCATGTTTTTCTGACTACTTTATCTAATTTTCACTAACACTATAAATGTTTTTGTCTTATTTAGTTTCACCGTTTCCCTATGCAGCTAAAAATGGAAATATTCTACTGTTAATGTGTAGGCAGTGACTATGAAATTGTGTAAATAGGAGTTGCAAATAATTGAAAATACAGAAATAGTTCCCTATTATTTTGTAGTCTTTCATCGCTTACATCCTCTTAACACTGAGGCTGTGTTTGTGCCTAATGAACCAAGAAAAAGGTCATTACAAAACAGCAATATCAATTTTTTGAGAGCGCTATAGCTATCATAAAGTGAGAGGGAAAGTAATAGAAATAAGATTTAACACTGGGCCCTGTTAATGTGTGTGAGAGAGGTTAACTGCTGTGTTTAGTAACAAGCAAATGCTGCTCCTCCCATTAAAGGTGGCGGCCTCTTTTATTGTCTAGCTTTAGTGAATCGTCACAGCTTGGGACTGGCTATATAGCATCAATAAACATAATTTTATGAAGTAGCATATAAGCAATAGCAGGTCCAGCGATTAAAGTGATTTTGTCTATAGCCTACGATATAAAAACACAAAATAACTAATAAATTTAGAAAGGAAAACCATTTTGGAATGTATTTACAAGGATGAAATGCCAAGTTTAATGATGTGTTGTGCATCTTTTTCTTCCTGCATGTCTTTTCTCAAAAGTTAAGTGCCTCAAAACAACCCAATTCTGCCACATGGAAACTTATCTTTTTGGCCAAACCATATTCTCACCTCCAAGTGATACAGATTCAATAAATTACTGTTAACAAATTCCTGCTCTCCTCTCCTTTTCTTTTCTGTATTCTGACATTTTCACTCCCTTTTTCGAACCAATGATATATCGAAATCTATGAACCCATAATCCTATTAATAAAGCTCTCTTGTCCGTGTTACATTTATTTTCCCCCTAATCTCCTTCTCTTCCACTTTTCTCTGCTCTCTCTCTCCTGCTCCCTCTCCAACACTTTGTATCTCCCGCTATGTCCCTTGGCTGACCCCTGTGAACATTTTCCCCTTGCAAGGCTGAGAGAAATTCAGATTGATACAGAATATAATGCCCGTTGCGGGTTTCACATGTAACAAGGTGGCTGATGGCATGATCAAGGGTGGTTTAGGCTCACTAACTAAGCCAGCCATCTTCACTGGGCGTGAGAGGTATCCGTCTACAGCGCTGCATGCTGACAATATGTCACACATTGCCACAGCCGTCATGTTGAATTAAAACTGCTTCTGGAACATTTTTAAAAATGAATGAAAATGAAATTCCACACATATCCTTTAAAAAAATCTAAACACAAAATTGTTAATTGTTAATAATTTGAGGCAGACAAGTAGCAACAGTGTTTAGCAGTCCTCCTGTATGTCTGTATCTTCTCTCAGCAGATTAAGTATGGCAGCTCCGTACATACATAATCCTGATGAAAATCCTTGTCATGCATGTGCCCCAGTAATGGTTTATGGTGCTGACCATGAGCGGCACAGCACTGGCATCCTCATGGGGTGACCAATCCAGTGGGCACAGGAGATGCTCACCCTGTGCAGTCAGGCCTACATCCCTACTCAGTATTAAAATCCATCAGTTCCACAGCCAAATCCAAATGATTCAATCCCAAACTAGGAGACTCCCAAAGCCTTGCAATTCGTTCTCACCATCCTCTCCATTCCTTCCAGCAAACAGAGTGTGGAACAATGGGGATCTCACCACTCCTCGGATATATGTTCCACCAGCTTTCACTACAACATCAAATCAGTCTTTAGCTAATGGATGAACTGATTAGACATGCATAAAGGAAGTAGCTTGCGTCACTATTCCGCTTTTGAAAGGACAGAAGAAAAATCATCCGCTTTCTCATCGGCTTCTAAAGGACGGAGTGAAGATTACAGAGACGACAGACAGAGGAACAGGAGAAGGATGGAATCATATAGCGTGATATTTTAAAGCAAAATCATGTAACACTAAAATAAACGGAAATAAATGATACATTTACAGTTTATTAAACTTTATTAAATAGTTATTTCTCTGTTAACAAACAATGAAATGCTTCATAAACCATTTATTAAGCCATGTATAGCAGCCATTCAGATAATGTTTATAGATTACCTACACAGTATTTGTGAACCATTTACAAAGTAATATAAAAATTAGTTGCAACTTTATGATAAACAATTGCTAAATAAATGGTTTATAAAGCGTTTCATTGTTTGTCAACAGTAAATAAATATTAATTCAAGTTTCATTGACTATAAATGTATTAATGACAGTTACTATAAGTAGTAACCCAAAAGGTGAAGATAAGCTACAACTGGTTCTTCTTTTTTGCACTGTGCCGAGATAAAGAAGATAAAGAATGATCTTATGAGTCAAAACGTTGTCCATGCATATCTTTGAAACAAATGTCAGTTAAAACTGGTTGTAAATATATCAATCACTAAGTCAGTATAATGGGGGTTTGAATGTGCACAGTGTATGAACTGTTGACACAGTGTTTAGTTTGATACAAAATATCTAAATCAGTCAGATATTTGTTTATTCTCATCAAATGCAATGAGGCGTGACGGTCCCAGAGGCTGCATAAACTACCCACGTACGTGTCCTAACCAGAGGAGCACAGAAACATTTATTTTCATATTTCAAAGACCCAAGGAATTACATTAATTGAAGGAAACATTCTGAGTTGTTAAACTCTCCAGTGGACCCAGGGTTGCAGATTTGTCAGCATGCGCGACGGACAATAAAAGTGAAGCAGTGACGGAGTAAGTGAAAAGTTTAATGTGGCTCTCACTCGGCTGCATAATGTGTCGTGACCGATGAAACATTTCCCAATGGTTCACACGGCTTTCTGTCAGCGCTGATGTAAAAGCCCTGGAGGCAGGGACCTGGGTCTGCCCTTTAAACTGGCGCCTCACTCTTTCAATTTGGTCCTCGCCACAAAGGAAAAAAGCAAGACAGAGAGAACAAGGGGGAGTATAGAACAAATACAAAAATGTGTTTCTAAGTTGAGTTGCCATGATAAATGAGGATCGCAGGGTGAAATGAGCAAAAAGTATGTTAAGAGGCTACATCATTGTAATCACACTTGATATCATTTATATGAGTTAAGAAAAAATAATCTCTTTGTATCAACAAACTGTGTGGGCTGCTTTACAGAAATGTATCATGCAATTACATGACAATTGTGTGACTATTTGAAGAAAAATATTTAAAAAAAAAATAGAGATATTGAAAGATGTAGAGCTGAGAAGAAGAGAGCAACTACTGCACACTAGCATGCCTTGAAAAAACATTTTACGTTTTAATATGTATTTATACTGAGGAGTTGGCTGGTGATTTATTCTGCTCATAACCATGACATGTATTACAATATAACAATGTATGACTTATGTGGTCCATATATCTCAAACTTTGTTTTTGTGTGGCAGTCTTTTTCCTCCACCTGCTCAATATATCTCAAATGAACAACTAATTGTAGGAAATTAGTATACTGGCTCCATTGCACATAACTGACTCACTGTTATATTCATGAAAAGTGAGCAGGCGTCGTCCAATTGCAGCCACAAAGGAGGATAGAGATGCTTTACATGAAAATCTAATAGGCAATTTACATTTAAATTTCTACTGTCTCTGTTATGGGTGGATTTAAAAGAGCAAGGGCCTGCTTTTAATGCCTTCATGCCGTCTCCATACGCCTCTTCATCTCCTCCCCTTTTACATCGCCCTTTTTCAACCCCCTGTGTCTTCCCACAAGGGCTTTCATCCTCACCTTTAAGGGTACCCAATCAACCGCGGGCACAGCGTAGCTTCCATGGCGATCGCACAGAGGCAATCTGAACCCCAAACAAAGGCCCTTCATTAAAATATCTCCAGCAGAAAGCTCAGGGGTTCAAACTACTACATTAGCCTCTCTGCTAACACACGGCACAGATCAAACCACAGGTATACAACAGAGAGACAACAGAGAAAAACCTGAGGACTCCAGCAAGGAGACTGTCAAGGCCTCACAGGGCCTCTGCCTTCAGCGGCCAGACAGCCTGGTCTTTTGGGTCAGAACGCTAATGAAGATGTTAGGAAAAGTGGATGAGCATCTGTTCAGAACAACGAGTGGGTGGCCAGATTTGGCCTTTGATGGTTGCCTATGTCACAGTCCAATCAAACAATTCCCAGTCCCCTTTATTAATATGACTGCTAATGATAGCAGCTCATCTCAGTCTGTAGCCTTTCAAATGAACACTGGGGTGTCGCTCAGTACCCGCTTGTTGAAAGGACAGTGTGCAGAGTAAAGGTATGGCTGTCAGTTGTATAAAAAAATTCTGTCATCATAGGGATATAAGACGATGAGGTGTCAAGGTGCCAAAAATAGTTGTAGCAGATGATAGTGTGGCTAACCAGCCTGTCCAAACACGAGTTTTATGAGCTGGTTCATGTAGAGGTCAACAGAAATACATTTCAAAACCATTTTTCCAGGCTGTAAAGTATCTGTTTGGAGCACTGCAATACTTCCATGGAATTTAACTGGGATAATAGTTAATTATAATATATTTTTCAAAGGTTATTTCATTGCACATTGTCTGATCTGGTATACAAATGTTAATGCTGGAGAAGAGGCAATGCTTTACTTTAGTAAAGAATGCAAATAATCAAGGATTAGCGACTCGACTTAATGCAACAACAATAGTTTAGGATTAATTCCTCCCTCTGTGGAAATGCGAGGAAGAGTGGAGGGTGAAAAGCTACAGCTCCATAAAAATCCAACTTTACTGCATATAGAATTATACACCTTATGTGCATCATAAATGGTGGGTAATTCATCCATAGAAGTAATAAACCATGGAATATGGATGGCATATATTCAACCTAACAATATACTTCAGCAGGAAGGAAGTAAATACGGTGGTGTGATTTACAGTACAAAGTACACTCATAAATTATCGGAATATTTAACGAGTTAAACATTGCACGGCGTGATGCACTGGAGCTGTAGTGTGATGTGGTTGTCATTTGAAAGGATAATAGTGTATCTGGTATGGCATTATGAGCATCTGACGCCTTGTGGACATACTCTGCCACGTGGAGACACTGTGCACTGTATCATCCCCGTTCTTAATAAAAGGCGATGGTGCCTTCTGAGCATAAGGAAAGTTATGGAAAATATCTCTCACCCAAGGACACAGCGCCAGATGTGCTAAGACTTATGGGAGCAATCATAGGTGGCCAAGGCTCTGGTGTGGGCCTTATTAAGTTAGGCTGCAACCCAGCACCTTCAACTTATTAAGCTGTCAAGAGTTGCAATGATTAAAACCAAAGAAAGGTCAGTCGCAGACCTTCAGCATTGTGCAGACCCTGATATTTGCTTTTAGGCCCCAGACCTAATGAAGACGTTTTACTTGATACATGCAAGGAAGGGCTAAAAGAAATAGTCCTTTTGTGTCCCCCTTTTTTCTAGTTCCCTTTTTCATCCTAGATGGCTTGTAAAAATGTCCAATGCTAGTATTTTCTCTTTCCCCACAACTCCATCCTTCTTCTCTTCCTCCTCCTTTTTTCTATCCTCACAGACTCCTTTGAAATTAATTTAATCCATGACAAAGAGCCAGATAAATAGGGAGAGATAGAGAGTAAAAGAAGAGGAGAATAAGTGAGGAAATCAGAACCATGGGTAACTGCGTGCTGTTTTGCACTATCCTAGTCTCTCTATTCAGCAGTTTTGCATAATATCAGCATGTGTGGGGATCAAAGGGAGTAGGTTAATGGGAAAGGGGCTTGGGGATAATTACAGGGAGGGGACAGGTCGGGGAGCGGTGGGTCCAGGTGGGGCCAACCCTGCTAATATGCCCCCGTTATGCTGACAGCAGGATTCCAACGTCTGCCGTCGGAGATTAAAAAAGGAAGGAGGAAAAAAAAACAATCTTGGAGAGTTTATTGAGAGCTGTCATGGGCGTCCCTCAGATGCGAGGAGACGGTGGCCGCTTAGATTTATTCTCTTGTCATAGCTGATGATGCCATCCAGAGAGTGGGGAAACTGGCAGATGCTGGGGAAAGGTAGAGTGGAGAATGGACAGGCAGGGTCCAGTAGAGGGGTAGGGTTCAGGGATTACAGCCCCTCGGTGGGGAATCAATCACAGTGAAGCAAGGTGGGGTGATTTGGGATGGTAGTATCTTGTGGGGTTGCGGGAATGACGTCGTCTTCAACAAGCGCCACTCAGTCACACCATTTCAATTTTAGTCCTCATGAGGGATTTGGCATGTCATCTGTGTCATTCTCATCTCTGTCATGTCTGAACATCTCCCCGTCTCTATCTATATACGGTATACATACGTGCAACAGCTGTATCCACCTGCCCAGGTAGATATAAATGGACTGTGCCAGCGGCCAAACTATTAGTGCGGTGGCCTAATTCTGACATGCCTTTGACACCCTGTGAAATCTGTATCATTAGCTGGATACAGGGATGGGGCTATAAATGATGGAGAGAGGGCAGTGGGAGAGAAATAAATGAAAAAAGGACGATAGGGCAGAAAAAAGTGAATCTGTTTGAGTTCAAAGCACGCCCTTGACTTCAGAGGGGAGAGAGAGGGGGAGGGAATGAGAGAGAGAGATCTGTCTGTTTTGGCAGCGCACTTCAGGACAACCTGCGAGTGGCAAATTGTAAATGACATATGTAAAACTGAGAGGTCAGATAAAGTTCTGTTTGGTATCTAGGGGGTTAAAGGAAGATAGTTAACTAATTGACACTGCAAAGAAAATGGAGGTTGAGTATGTTACAGCACCGGCCTTGGTGGGATGCTTTTTTCTCACTGAGGTGAAATAGTGTGTCAAATGTGTTATTTTATAAGAACGAGCCTGGTTTATTATTGTGTGAAGTACTGCAGAGTTGTTAAGCTTTCATTAGAACCTACTCAAACCTGAAAAACATACTTTTTTCCTTCTCAAGTGCTCTTACTGGTTATTATTACTGAATAATTAGCAGCAGCGACAGCGGGAACCACCACAGAAGCAGTTTTGAGTACTTTGCCAGGTCTGTATATTTCTGTCCGTGCATGACGCTTTCATTAAACTTCACAGGTGTGTAGTTGAGATCAAAATGATGGCTAAGTTCAAAGATAGGTATGGTCCAACACATCAATACTTAATACTACAGTGATGTGTTTTTTTCAGGGGCGCTACAGATACCGATTGTTAGTAATCCAGGAGATTGAAAACTGTTATCATATATTTCTGCAGTAAAAATGAAAATATTAAGAGTCAAAATGTAGAACTTGATGTACTTCACTTGAGTATTCTGATTTTCTGCTACTTTATACTTTGACTTGACAAATATTGTACTTTAAACTCCAATATATTTACATTTGATAACTTTAGTTACGGGTTACTTTACAGATTGAGATTATGAATTCATCTGCAATTGAACAAAATGATTAAAACTAAATTAAAGGGAGGAAAGAAAACTGATTCCGATAATTTGGAAAATGTTCTGTAGAACCCTGCCTCAAATGATCCGATTTACTTTACGTTACATAAAGTTTTGTCAACTTAACCACCATTTTTCCATGTGAAAAACACTTGAAGGACGTTCTAGTGACACAAGGCTACCAGAACTACAGGTCCGAGATCAGCCTTTCCTACAGATACCATAACCGTGGCCGTAATTACCTCAATGACAGACCTAGCCTCAGATCTGCTCCTGGGACCAACATCCTGATCTATTCCTACCATGACTGCTGGCAAAGTCTGTTTTAAACCTGCCCTCCTGTCCGAGCTGTAGGCCCCCCAACGGTTTTAGTCACATGTCAGTCAGTCTAAACTCATTATCATATGTCCTCTAAACCTGAGACATTGGTGTGTGATGACTGTCTCAGTCGACCAGAAGACTGGAGGCTAAATGAGAGCTGTCTGCATTAGAAAAACATGTTCCAACCTCTTGTCTCTCAGATGCCCTCCGTGGAATCCATGCCCTAAATAGTGATTTTATACCTGGGGCCCCATCCTCCCTCTTCTACCACCGTACCGGTATCCCAACAGGCAACAGAAAGTGTTTAAAATACCTAGGTGAGGGGGTGATCCAGCAGACTTTGCCGATGAGGAAAACAAGTTCAATTCACAGCAGTCAAATTGAACAGATTTAAAATGCAGACAATGAACATACACGTACTCATAGACAGAAATTTGTCGACACAGTTTAAAGAGGATTCCTACAAAACTGAATGTTTAGCTGTTCTTGCTTGGAGCTTACAGTATGCTGACTGTGCACTGATTCAATTCAAAGATTTCTGGCAGAAAAAAAATACTTATACAGCCTGTAGCTATCCCAACAGGAGCAGTAAGTGAATAACAATGTGCTACTGAGAGCCTCTTTAGCATCACATCTATACTGCTGGCTAGCATCGTGTTTGGCTCCCTTCTCTCCTGTGTCGCAGGAACACTGTTCCTAAGGAAAAAAAAAATCTTATCTGTCTATCTTTGTGATCAGTTACATGCTCATTATGTTGGATCCATCAACATTTTGAAAAGCTTGAACACTCTCTTTTTTTCCCTAATAGTTCCCAGGATACACTCAACTGCAGTTGAAAGCTCCAGTTACCTGAAACAAATTGCCTCAAGAAATCTGAACCGCTGCTAGTCTGCGAACGTAAAGAGAGAGACATAGAAGAGCTTCAAAACATTAAAGCACACAATACTCCTGTGTTTTCAGTCTTTTTTGAATTGTCCGCTTAAAAAAGAAATAAATAAAGAATAAAAAAAGGAACCTTGTAGTCTGTGTGTGCATTCACGTAGAGTTTGTGCTTTGGGCAAAACGTTGTGTTTCACCACATCCCCCCCACATTCCCGCAGTATAAAAAGAGCTTTGACGCAGCGGTAAGATAGAGTTTCACAGTGTGTTTGAGTGAATGTAATATGTTAAGATGTTACCAACATGGTTTCCATTACAGTAGAATAACAGATTCACATTTTGTAGAGATAAGCACTGAGGGGGCGTTCGGAGCATAGCCTGCTGTGACATACTGAGTATTTATGTCGACTGATGATGGGGGACAAAGACAAAAAAATCAACATGGGAAGGCAAGGCCTTGTCTATGATATATGAGGTAGCCAGAAATAAAGTACTGACAGGAGAAAGAGGAGCTTTTTAGTGCATATACATTAGCACAAAAGAACCACTGAATGGACTAAATCCCATTTTTGAATCCTGAGGCAACAACAAAACACACAAGCACAAGCAGACCACCCTGTTACGCCATATCAATGTGATATTTTTATCTTTACTGCTTCTCTCCTTTTCTCTCTCTCTCTCTACTCTGTCTAAGTCCTTGTCTCTCTCCCGCTCTCTATAGTGGCCCTTTGGCCTGTGCCATTTGAGGGCTTATCGAAGGCTGTGAAGCCCAGGTTGGTTTGGCTGCAGACCGCTCCCCACTGGGATAAGAAGATGGAGGGCTTCTGCCAAGACCACTGCTTACATCGACCCAGAGAGCCTGTGCACACAAAGATGTCTCAATCAGAGAGAGTCCAACACACACAATGGCAGACACAGAAACACGCGTTTCCTTTAACACGTAAGAATGATGTGTAAATCAAATCCAAACAATATGTTTGGCAGAAGTTGTTCAAATCCAATACAACGGATGATTCAAGGTTTACCGTTTTCTTCAGGTAACAATCTGAAACTATTACATTTTTTAACAACTGTGTGTGCCAAGTCCTGTCCATTTTGGCTGTGTGGCCTTGAATATTTGTCAGGAAACTCGTATTGTATTATCATCTTTTTCCATGGATTTATCTTTTTGGAGCATCAAATGTAGTTGTGGCAGAGTTGGTCAAACTGTATTCTCCAAGGCTGTTACAAAAGTTTGGCAGATGTAGACTCTGCTGGAGAGAATAGCATAGCAGAACAAAACAGATGAGAACAATAAAACACAGAGGATGAAAATACAGCGCAGTCAGTGACACATTTTTTCTCGTTTTGGCCTGGTGCTCTAGAACACTGGTTATGAAATGAAGCAATGACTTTGAGGTTAAAGTGCTGACATTAAACTTTTTATATGAGGATGTGTACATCAACATCAGATGGAGTGTGTGGGAGTCAATGTCCTGCCTAAAATGTGCGAGACACCGAAATGACCGATTCCTGCATGGTTCTTCTGATCTGGATGTAAACACCCTAAAATAAAACATCAAAGTCCACAATCAAATCCACTAAGAGATTTGACAGAGCCAGAACAACCAAAAATATGTCCCTGTTCAAATAACAGGTTGCACCGTATACTCACTGAAAATTGAGTTGAGGTAAATAATTATAAAATATCTCAGAGTTCATCATTAGTTCAGCTGTAGAACACCAGCCGAAAGATGGGGGATAAAAATAAAGACCCATTTCTTTTTCTCTCTCCCCTTTTTCCCCCTCACACTTTCCTCCCTCCCTGACTCTTCTCGTTCGCCTCTTCCACCTCCCCTTAACTTCCTTGCTACTAGGTATTGCTAAAATGATTAGCTGCCAGCAATCAGCCCCCGGCCAAATCAGCTTTGAACTGGTCAGGGCAGACTTATCACATGACGGCCAGTCCCCCGGCTGGCCTTGCGCTGTGCGTTGGCAGGTGAGACCTGCATTATAGCTTGCATAATTCCCCAGATGGGTGCGATGAGTTCACAGCAGCTTTAGCAGGAACCAAATTGTGGGGATTGCTGACATATAATCGTTTTAGAGGGGTGAGTGTGTGTGTGTGTCTGTGAGTGTGTGTGAGTGTGGTTGTTTGAGTTTGTGAGAGAGAGGGAAAGAGAGGGGAGGTAGCCTCAATACAAATTGTGCTGTTCTTCGAATTCCCACACACGCATACACAGACACAATTTGTATTACATGCACATACACACTCATGAAGTGAATGAACTACTCTTGAACCACACATGCATACACGCATGAGAACGTGCACTCACACATACACAGAGGTGAGGAAGACAGAACGAGGTCAAACACAGACGCAATAAAAGCTGTGGTGTCCGACTGTTGATCTCATCCTGGGTTCATCACTTTAAACAGGCTGAAACAGCAGGAGAGGGATCTGCTGCCGAGCAGAGACCTTCCCAATTAGGATGAGTCATGCACAATGGCAGGGCGCTACACACACATACACACAAATACCTTGGCCCTCAGTCTTGGAGACAGCCTGTCCTATCTGAGATGAGCATGGCCCGGGCAGCTCAGAGTGTAGTGATAAGGAGGGGATGTTTGAGGGGGGAGAAAGGCAGAGTATGATGGGAGACACTGCACCATGTGCTCCTTCTATCCCCCCTCACTTCTTACTTTTTTCACCTTTATTTTATCACGCGGCTGGTTCTGTGGTCTAACACAAGGCTTCGACCGCAGACACCCACTCCCAGTGAGACCGCTGAACTGAGCACCAACCTCACAGCCTGATCTGATGTGCCAAGAAGCAGAATCACCACTAACTATGAACCTTCTCGCTCGTCTGTCTCTTTGCCCCCCCCCCCCTCTCCAACACACCCTCCTGCCCACCTTGGCTCTGTACCCCACACACCCCTAAAGCAGCAGTCGACCGCGCGCTGCTCCTGCTTTCATGTGTACCTTTTCCTTCTTTTTCCACATTCTGACAGCTTCTCTCCGGTAGGTAAAATAAACTGGAGAGAATGCGGAGAGGGAAGGGGGAAAGACAGGGGAATAGTTGAATCTGAGTAGCAATGTCTTCTCCTGCAAAGTAAAGAAAATGATAAAAATCAGGGGTGTGACTATAGACAGTATTCACTGTTGTGGTCTGTAATGTAATGCTTTATCTCCCATTTGGTATTTTGCTACACCAAAGATGTAACATAGGAGGAAATGTTTCAAACTTCATCCCGTCTCCACTGAGATTTTGCCTTTTCCTAATGCCCTGTGTCACATCAGCCTATGAGTGTGTGAGTCTTGTTTTGGCCTGCTGTCAGAGTGAGTCTCCTGCTGAATAGACATATTAGTAGTGGCATATTGTTAGGCCTGGGGGGGTCTCGGAGTGGAGGAAGTCCCTTTCAGTATTTAACCACTATTTTCACATCAAATGCACCCTCCACCCGCCCTCCTCCCTCTCTCACACACACACATGCATGCAAGAGTGCACACACCTTCACGCTCATAGACATGCGCACACACCTGATCCTGACAATCATCGTGCCACTACTGATCTGCAGTCCGTTGAGGTCACAGCAGAATGACAGCTGTCACAGAGTCCCCATTACCCCCACGCAGCAGGGAATTAAAGACAAACAAACCTGCGGCCATAGGAAGACGAGGTGAAATAGTGTGTGTGCATGTGTGTGGGTTCACTGTGTATTTCCTTGTGTCCCTGTAGCAGAGTTACAGTGTGAGTAGGGGGATGCCATCATTCTCTTATGTTTGAGGGGAGTAATAAGGGCAGAACTCTGCTGTTTTCCCATTTCCTCTCATGTCCTTCTTCGCTAGCATGATCGGTGCTGTGTAACTACTCCCATGAAGTCTCAAGTGCCTTTTGTCTGTGTGTGATTTAAAAGAAATAGCGTTGGCGAATGACAAAATGTGCAGTCTAACACTGGAGCAAGATTTCTGTATCATTTTAATGGGTTTTATTGTAAGTGGAACTATCCTGAATAAAACTCTTTGAGGAAAAAGAATGTGCTTCAGTTCACTGTCTACTAATAAAAGATTGCTCAAATTCAGTATGATACAGCCGTCAATGGACCGTTACAAGCCATGTCCCATTTCTTCATCGTGTGAATCTTAAAAATCACCCAATTCCTCTGGCATTTACACAAGAAGTGTAATACATGGCCAGTCTTTCCCTGCGATCTCACCTTCAGGTTGCGACTCAGTGCTAACGGCGAAGCCCCTCTGTAGTTTACATGTGTTCCACATCGTTTAGCATGCAGCCCAGGCACAGTGCCACTATGGCTTTTAACCCCTGCTATCGGGGTTTGGTTGGTCTGTGGCCCCCTCAAGGGAGACCATCGCTCTAATGGTAATTTAAGTGTAAAATCTGGTCCCTGGGAAAAAGGTCATTGAATCTGCATAAGCCCCTTGAGCCAGGCTTAAGGACCCTGTCGGGCTGGCCTTCAAATGGAAGGAGGCAGATAGAGACAAGATCTTCTATTCTGCTTTTCTTCCATCTCTCCATCGCTCCCTTCTTCATGAGGAAAACCCCCACTTCCCTTTTCAGCCCCCCTTCACATCTTAGTCCCTTAACTCTCCACTCTGAGTTCCACTTGATGCGTGATCTGTGAACAATAGTTAGAGATGCAATGCAAGTGGGGCCAGAGGGAGATGGGATGAGAGCCTTGGTTATTCTTCGTCGACTGCCCTCTGCATCCAAAGAGGGGACTCAACACCGAAGAGACTGACATAAAAACTTACACATAACAAGCACATGCACGATGACTGGATCGTCTTGTCCTCATGTAATGAATCCAGTCTATTTGCTGGCAGATGGGGAAAGTGCAGCTGGAGCAAAACAATGTCAGTCATCTGTGGCACTGCATATTAGAGAGGAACTTCTGCTCAAACTGTAAGAGTATAAGCATATGTTGTTTTGTGTGTTTGATTAGGGTGAGTCTTCTTTCACTGTGTTGCTCTACTTCAACTGCTGTGATACTCCGAGGGGGGGCTCTTCTGTCAACAGATGGCAAAATTAGCTCAGGGCAAATCACTTTGTGGTTCTTATCTACTAGTAAATATAAAGGCATGTAAAATGAAATGCAGTATCTGCAAATTAAACACCATACACTAAAACAGCTTGTACAGAGATACAAATAAGCTCTTGTAATTATCCACTTGCGGCACTAAGCAGAAAACGCACAAACACTCTCAACAGCAATGCATTTTAGCATCGCTTTTGCTGCAATATTAACCACTCACTTTTACTTAAGTAGAATAGAACACCATAATAATGCAATGCTTAAAGAACCCTTTTTTTCTTAGAGAAAGCCAGCAAGTGAGGGAGACAGACACGAAAAAATAGGAGAGATGAGGAAGAAATTAGGGGCACTGTAACACGAGGAAGGCAGTTAAGTTGAACTGTGAGTATGAACTCTCGTCCGTCACATCACAGTTTCCATCCATGCACGCAACACTTTTAAAACCTATGATAATCGTTAGGGCAGGGCCAGTCCGGATGGTGTTTTCAGAATCAAAATAGTGTCAGGCTTCATTTCCTCTACCGCTGCCACTTAACAAAGAGGTATTTTGAAGCCGTACAGGAGGTAGCCATGACAGTCCATCCCCGGAGCATTTTCCCCACATTTGAAAACATGTGGGAATGCTTTCTCTCAAACATAAAAGGATCAAGACTCCCAATATTCTAAAGGGAAACAGAGCTGCCTTGGCATAGTGTTAATTTTAACAACTTCTCCCTTTATTTGCTGCAGCATTAACCTTGAGGCCGGCGGACCTCTTTTGAAGTGGTCACTGTGTAGAATGAGTGTATCCAGAGTGAGGTCAGTGAGGCTGTTATTAAGAGTTATTAATGGATAGTGGACTCTGACTTTGAGTTATGCCCCTAAAGTTTTTCCAGAACTCAGTTCAATATACAATATTTAAGTATGGGTAAGCATGACAGAGCACTAACTTGTAAGCAATAAAAGGCTATTACTGGTCAGGACAGTGATTCAATGAATACTGGTTTTGAGGCTAGATTTAAAAAGAGAGACAGTGCCAGGCGACCTAATCCGACCTGGAAGACTGTTCCGTAGCCTGGGTGCCAGAACAGCAAAAGTTTAATCAGCCTCTGAATTTAACTTAGTTTGAACTGTGTGAGACAGCCAACAGACCTAAACTGGCAAACCTGAGAGGGTTCTGAGCACAGAGGGAAGTTGAAAGTTAGAGCTCAGATTAGACACATATTGCATCTTTTCATTGCAGACCATTAAACATCCAGACAACTCTACATAATATAATACAGCCTAAAGGAAAACATGCACTTAGGTCACTGATGTTTTGCCATTAAATACTTACTGTGAAAATATCTACAAAGGATGGGGTGATAACCACACCTTTCTGCACACGCTCTTTGAAAATAAATAGAGTTTGGGACATGAACCGCAATACACAGAGCAGGATAAAACATTCTACACCACCCAGAACCGGAGGGAAAAGTCAATGTGGGTGAGATCAATGCGACATTTGTAATGGATGACGATGGATCACTAGTTTAATATTACATCTTGGCCACCACGATATCTCAGACGAATAAATGTTAACTCGTAATGTGTTCCTTAAAGAACACTGCCATTGTTTGTCCTCTCTCCCTCCAGCCCAACCCCGCAATTGATTGGGTCTTTATTGAATGCTCAAACATTGCGTGCAACGATTGATCACTCCCAATTAAATGTGCACTGGATGTTTCCTTTCATACCTACCATCCCTGAATACCTCATGCTCATGGATATCTTTCTGACAGAATAATTGATAGATCCCAGCACGAAATGCGGTGATGGTAGAAACCAAAGCCCAACCCAACCGTTAAAATTAATTTGATTAAGGTGTTATTTTTTCCTCCTCTCTCTCTCCTTCTGTCTCCCTCTCGCTTCTTACTTTCTCTCTTATTCTGCGCTGTTGTTGGCTTGACCCGTGCTCTCGACCCCTGACCCTTGACCCTGAGACATCTGACCAGTCACCACTCTGGGGGGAACCAAATTAATAGAAGCGTTGCTTGTTAATTGCATAAGGGGCCAGCTAAGAGATTCATCACCTCAGTCATTGCCATTGCTTTACTTTGACCCCCCTTCTTTGGTTTCCCAGAGGGCAGGCCCAGCTGTGCTTTTCCTATAACCCTCTCTGTGTTTGCTGTGTAATTATTCAGCATCAGCCCTTATTAATCAAGTCGATGCCCTTACGTTTTAAATGGAAATTGCGGGGATTAATACAAGCATTCATTTTGTCCAGGAAATCTTGATGGCTTTAGCCCACTAATCGAATTGGAATAAAGAGGCCACGGCTAAGGGAGGGACTTGATTGAATTAGGGGAGAAGCAAAAGCACACATTATACTGTATCCGCCAGCAGGGTCCTGAGCCCGACACTGACATACACACACAAACTCAAAGGTCACGGAGCATGGCCCACCATGACACTTTGATGACTCATAACTGCATCATGCATAGAAGTATAATTTTGCTTCATTGGGATTGATGATTCTTCAGATAAATGCATTGATTCCTGTTTGATTTTCAAGACGTAATACAGTCAAACTGGGGCATTAGTCTGCACTCACAATTACATTTTTTCTTGCATGCAGTTTTGCAGTCAAACATTTTGAATGTGTTCACCCATGTGTACATGTGCTCCCACTAACGGTGCAGGTGCCTGCAACACTTGCATTCCCATGTAGACACAAGTACATACTCTTTCCTGCAAACATACACACATCACCATATTCATATCCCCACTCATAGAGGCATAGACACATACATAAATAAATAAATAAATAAACCCCCTGTTCCTGTATTATACATGTACTCAGTCGTTCTGTCATTAGGTAACACTCAGTCCCTCTGTCTCTCTCCCTTTCTCTCTCTCTCACTTTGTTGCAGCTATCGGGTCAGCTCAGACTGCTGAGAGTCTGACCATGATGCCAATTATCCACCGGCTTCACTGCTGGATACATGACACCCAACCTGCACGGTGCAATACAGCTCATACGCACACACACACACAAACACAAACACACAGACACTCCTCAAACACATGCACATGTGCGCAAATGTGAATATAATAACACAACAACACAGAAACATACTAGAAGCTTTTTAAAGCACTTACACATGAGGAATGCACCTCAGTAAAGCACTTAGTTGTCTACAAACATTTTCAGCTTCATACATACATGTGGATAACTAATCCAAAAAAATGAAGCAGAAAACAGTTTAAACGGGAGGATACTGTATGTCTGACCATACTGCCACAGCTTTAGTACCAAATCCTCTGTCCAATACAACAAATCCACCTTTTCTCTCCCTCTTTACCATTCCACCTCTCCATCATCCCTCCTTTAACCATGTCCTCACTCCCTGCAACCCAGATTGACAGACAGATTAGATTGGACACAGTTGACAGCAGCGGAAGCAATCACATCCGGTGTTTGGCAGAGGTTTTGTTTGTGTAAAATGACACACAGGCCTCGCTCTCCCACCCCCCTCTCTCCATAAGAGATGCCATTGGCACAATCTCACAGGGCGATTACTATCAGGCCTGGTGGAGGTGTTCCAACATGTCATTTGTCTGTCATTTGTTTGTCAACTGACGACAGCTCCATGTCTCTCCAGTGTATTTGTGTAGGTGTATGTGTGTGTTTGTGTGCGCTGCACATTGTGCACATTGTTGTATATTTCCTCTCCTTTTTCCTCCCTCCAGCACCTCTCCTTCAGGTATCGTCTCCTCTATTTGATATGGCAGTGACATTTTTTGACAGCATGTAGATAGATAAGATTTGTTGCGCCTATAAGCCATCTAGGGATTAGAAATGCACACTCCTTTTGGCAGGCACTGTCTAGATAGCATTCTCTTGGCAATGTGAGATTCAACCAAACAGCTCTTGTGATTGTGATCTATGTACTGCTCCTTAGTTTTGCATTGACTGTGACAGGAAAAAAGCCACACACCACTTACTGTGCTGCTCCACAAAGCTGTATACATTTCCAATTAGAAGGATAAGAGAGGATTTTTTCCTTTTGTTTTTGCTGGAGCACTGTGTTTTCATTGAGCAATAATTCCATTTTCAACTACATGCTCATTTGTAAATTACACTTTGGGAGCATATTTGAGCGTTGAAAGTTTTGCGCAGTTGCCATAAATCTGAGAGATATTACAAGCACTTGACCACAGTAACAAATTCAGTGCAACAGCTCTACTTCAGCCTCCCACAGCCCACTTCAGTTCCAACGCAGTGTCATATCTTAACAATTTCTGCATGTGAAAGTTCACTCTGACCCAAAACAGAACATCTTAACGCCTGAAATCCTAGCTAATTGAGGTAGAATTACACTGACTGACCCTTAGAAATACTAAACATCTGTTCAGCCTTTCCCCCCCACTACTCAAACATACACATGGGCAGCAGTGTTTTCTTGCCCAATCCCTACTGAATGAAGATTTCAGGGCCTTTCTATTCATAGCGTATTGGCCGATGAACAGTTATCTCATAGCCTCTGTCAAATCAATCATGTCAGATTTGTTTAGATCCCGGCCCAGAGACGGCTTGTGTGTTTATATGAGCGGACTATCACAGTGAGGGATGAGGGATGTGCTGCAGAGAAGCATGGCATTCACATATCCACAGAGAGCAGCTTATCAGTCGTGTTTGGCCCAAGTCTTTGATGCTGCTGAAGTACGAATGTTACCATGTGGCTGTTGAGTATAGAGAAAGAAAAGAATCATGTATTAAAAATCAGCTACATCTCCAGTGGTATATTTTTTGAGAAGAGGTGTGGCGATGTGTTTTTATTTTCATTTTGTCTTTGTGTGCAAGGCATTCTGGAGAATATATGATCATGAAGCTCTTGTCTCTGACATATTATCTCATGCATATTAAAAAAACAGCCTAGCTGTGGTCCTCTTGGCTCTGGCATAGCTCAGCTTCAGACCTTGTTTTTTTCCCAAGAGGCTAGTTAACCCCCACATAATCTGGCATTCCAACAGACTCTTCACTCTCCTCCTCATCCTCCTCAATGACCGCCATCTCTGTAGCGGCCCTGAAACATTACCAAAAAACCCAGCGTCACTTGGCCTGATTTATGGTGTCATTAATGTCAGGCTATCAGTGGACATGAGCGCATGAGACAACAGACGAGCCGCCCCAAAAACAAATAGTTTTGATTAAAGTCAAGGACATTCCGTACAGCTTTTCCGTAGAAAGGCATTCATCACGTTTGATGTTGACCCTCCCTCCCTCCCTGCTTTCCTCTCTCCCTCTGCCTGTCTGATGGTGGAGGTGATGCTGAAGGCTGCAAAAACCAAAGGCTGAACTAACATAGATACAGACAGCTTACGCGAGATGGGGTTATACAAATCGGTGTGTAATACAAAGTTGGAACAGCAGCGAGTGGATTAATTGAACACTGAAGGGATTACAGTGTAGAGGTTTACTCGGACAAACAGTGGGTCATAGATAGAGGGATTGATTTTAACATGCCTCTTTGGAATCAGGTTGTTCAACCACATAGTTTGTGTTCACTAAATCTGTCAATGTGCAGCAGCGGTCTATCTTATTTAACATGGTTTGACGACAAAACTTCTCCCACATCATCATGTGTCCTCTGAGGTCAGCATGTGCTGTGTTGCCTGTTACACACACACACACACACACACACACACTAAAACGTTGTGTGTTTGGCTTGTCAGCAGATACACAGTCCATGCCAAGTCTTTAATATAACGCTCGGAGAGTTATAGTAATAAGATAACAGAAATTGAAATGCAGACATCGTTTACAGTCTCCTAAACCAAACATCTGTTAAAGTGACAGGAGAAGGGTCGATGTGAGGAGGATTCCAGAGACGATGGGAAAAGCACTTCAATGCTGTTACTAACTTTTATCTCCCACCAAAAAGCTTCCCGTTTGTGTAAACAGATCCCAAAGAGTCTGCGTAGCTTTTCCTCTTTCCTGCCTCCTCCGGCCCGGCCACCCAGCCTGCACTCCAGCCCACAGGACTCGACAATAACTCGGAAGGTCAAGGTTTAAGAGGAAAGTTTAGGATGAAATTATGAGAATTGAAAAAGTCCACAAACAAATTAGCTAAAGAGGGGAGAAGAAAACATAACTTGCTTACTTATTGAGGTGGCGTGTAACGCGCAAGCTAAACAGACATCACAGCCTCAGCTGAACCTGATTTGAGTTATATCTGTGCTTACCCTTATCTAATAAAAGAGAGACTTAAGTTGTATTATTCTAATACGCGAGTGTGTTATTCTAAGGCTGGCTGTTTTTAAGTGTCATTTTGTCACAGCTCGGGAGGAGAAGTGTGATTTTAATCAGGGTAGCTTTAGGTGTTTTCCTGCACTCCAGATGTTCTGGCCCCTGCCTGAGCAAGCTTTTTTTTTTTTCTTTTTTTTTCGCTTTTATTTCTTCCCCTCCAGTGGAGACATAAGTGGAGGGTTATTGTGCTCCTCTCAAGGTCTCTCTTAAATGTCTCTCCCACTCAAATATTTGGACAGTCACAAGAGGAGAGAAATGTATCAGGTGCAACTTGAAGGAAAAAAAAAAGATGCTAGCTGCAGGTGGGTGTGCAGATTTTCAGGAAATTTTTTAAAGTGCACACACTGTACGTCAGCGTGTCTGCATGCATAGACTCATAACGAAACAATCATGTAGGATGCGTACGGTTCATATGTTCCTACATTTAGACAGCAAATGATTGATTCCCTGATCACTCTCTGTAAACTAATAGCATCATGATATCATTAGTACATTGTTGAGTATTTCCCGAGATTTCTTTTCTCATTATGACCACCATGCTCCAATAATGGAAGTATTGAATGGTTGATATGAGGTTACAACACGACACCACTATTCAGAGGCCCCCTTCTATGAAAGCGTGTGAACGTGCGTGCGTTCATTGGTGTGTGCGTGTGTACATTTAGGCCTGCCCTCAATTTAACCAACCCCACATGTGACACTCAAAGAGGGTCTGATCCCCTCACCCCTGCTGGGACCCATACACCCCTGGTTCTCATTGACTTTGGTTTCATGCTCGCAGGGCAAACTCAAAATGGCAATAGAAAAAAGACGAGAGAAAAAAAAACAGAGAAAAAAGAAAATAAACATAAGACAGAGGATAATACAGAAAAATTCAAGCCATGTGGTTCTTTTGCCAGTAAACAACAAGCGGCCCTGGTTGGAAAAAAGAGGCATCCCAGGGTTTTAATCCTGCAAGTAATGTGTGTTTGTAAATGTTGCTACCTCTGTGAGGAACTGGAGACAACAGCATTTAGGAGAAGTTATGCCGCCTCCAAGAGAAAATAATGAGTCCCAATGGTCCATCACAGGTCCACGGTGCTAACAATATTATGCCAAACTTTCTTCTTGTTTTTTAGATGAAAAAAGTCATGAAACAGACAGTTTAGTTTTGTGCAAAGTGAAATCTAAAATGAACATGAACAACAACAGTATATTTCCTTGGAAGTCATCCACATCTACTCGAATTGGCTGGTTTTACTCAGATCCTGAGTGAAAGACTTGGCTTTGATTCAGTCAGAAATGTATACCAGCCACCATCCACTAGCGCAGTGGCATAAATCTTGAGATCAGCCTGTATTGATAGGGCCTTGGCTACCGATTTGGTAACACGTGTGCATATCCATTTCCCTGACAGAGACTGATTGCACATGACTGGGGAGGTAATAGAATTGTCTTTAAGGGGCCGGACGTCATTTATTACAAGCAGAAGGTAGGCTACACCTGTGGTGTGTCCCATTACTCCAAATATCAGCGCTCCTTTTGTCAACTAGATTTCTCCTTCCTTTCATGAGTTTCAAGAGGTCAAATCTTCTTGCCATAGGTGATCAAAAATGGGGTATGACATGTACATTTTAAGTCTGAATGAGCATAGTAACATCTGATGGATGGTTACTTCTCAAAAGGTGACATAAACCAATTTTATTCACATAATCGATCCTTATAATTAAGTATTAAATGGGCCAGTAATTTTCTCTCTCTCTCTCTCTCTATATATATATATATACATACATACATATATAAAAATGATATTTTCCTTTAAAACCTTGAAAAGTCAAGGTAAGTAGTCCAGGGAAGTAAGTGTACGTAATTTTAAAAATGTACTACAACAATACAGCTCAGAATACACACCCAATTTCACTTGTAACACAGTTTTGTACAGCAATATCCGCTTTCTTCAGCACCTCATACATTCAGTCCATGGCCTTGAAATGTAACTTTCAGCTGCTGTTTATTCTATTGTCTGACAGCAGAGGAGATGACAGGAACAGCATAAAACAGATGTTGAAGTGAATATTCAACGGGGAATGACTTATGCTATTGTTCGGCATGTGCTCTGCAAGACTCCAACAACTGCCCCACCGAGATAAGCCAAAATACCTGAAATTTAATGACAACTTATTGAATAAAAGCTCCTTTTATTTCATTTACTTGAAAAATTCCTCACCCATTGAATTCTCATCATTAATGCTGACGTGCAGTGTGTCCCAATTTTCCCCTTCTCTCATCATCCTGTCTTTTCCTCTCCTCTGTTCTTTCCTTTCCTTATCTCCTCAAAGTTTCTCACTGGGAGAAGAGCCGTAGTAATAAAGTCTTGGGAGGTACCCCGGGGAACTTATTATGTCGAGAGAACTAACAGCACAATGTTTCCTGCATTCTGTCTACCTGTTGGACTGTCTGCCATTGATCTGGGAGGCAGGTGTCAATATAAGGAAAGAAGGCAAGAAATCATTATTGTCATAAAACTGCTGTTGCAACACGTTCATGCAGAGAACAAGTTTGACATCTGGTGTGCTGTGAATTTAATTTCGGCAGTCTTTTTATGACTTTTAGGATGAAGTGGATAAAATAAATCACTGCATATTCGAAATTATAAGATGGAAAACTCTTGAGAACAATGACTTTGTATCACTTTCACAAAATTATTCGAAATTTATATCCAAAATTTAAATCAGCAGACGGGGTGAGAAATCAGATGCTATGAGAGTATGTCAGAAAGTTCAGTACTTTAGGGATTCTGACTGTCGAGTGGACTAAATATGCAAATTGTCAATTTAAAATTGGCATTTCTTATTGATACCAAGTATCTAAGCAAAATACAAAATAGTATTCTGATTCTGCTGTGTAAATTCAAAAGTAGCTAGGTTTTGAATGATTACAGCATTTTTTGTGCAATCTGTACCCCTAAAAGCCTAAAGGTATGTAGGACTGGAGAGCTGTATGATACAGAATAATTCACTAGGGACACTGTTAGCGACTGCAGTGTGTGCATGTTCTGCAGCAATGAGTCCCCCCACCTTATAATTCCCCCCAATGCTTGCTAAGCCAAGTTATCAACATTAGAAATGCAAATCCAGGTAACATGTCTTCTTTTATTCCTCGTTCCATGCGGTGCACCCCATTATTACACTGCTGACGTTCCCTTCTTGTCCTTAAATCAACATCTTACAGCCTATTAGCCAAAGCTTTGGGGGACAATAGTGCCAGTTGACAATCCTTGCATTTTACAATGCATACATGGCTCTGTCAATACCTACTAGAGCTCTTTCAATGTGGAGATCGAGGAACTGCTGAAAAAAATTCCAATGAAATATGAACCTCAATACTCTTTAAGTCCAATTTTCTTTTGATTTCTGGGCCACACTTCCAAGTTTAGAAGTAAAAGAAGTAAAATGATTAACATTTCAACTAATCTAATGCTCATGTTATGTGTGGTTTGAAGTTTCTGAATGCTTTCTGCTGTAAATGAGTAAAGCCTTGAAACCTGCACTATTTGAATCTCTATAGGTGGAAAGCAAAGGTAATCCAGTGAGTAAAAACCTGCAGCGTGAATTTTAAGCTTAACAGTTAAAAAAACATAAATCATCTGCATTCAATCTGTCCTTTTCAGTACTGTAGCATTGTGTTCTGCACATGCTGCATAAAGCATAATACCCTCCTGAAGCCACTAGGGGTGTTTTGAGACAGAATTACAGCAGTCAAGCACAAATGTGCACGCAAGCGTGCGCACGCACACACACACACACACACACACACACACACACACACACAGTGACTGTTCTCAGGCCATTTTCCTTCCTAATGAAGCTTTGTCTTTGAGGGGTATGGAGGACAGGAGGTCACACAGGGTCAGCCTGAGACAAGGTCAGCCTACTCATCAGAGTTGTGTAAGGAAGTCTGGAGCCAATGTCAGTCCAAATCATATCTTTTAGAAGCAGACAGGAAAGAAACAATGTGTATGTGTGTGTGTGCCCGCAGAACTGTGTGTAATTGTTTGTACAGTATTTATTATCAGAGCCGATGCATGCTCTGCAACTCTCCTCTACTTCTCATATTATACTTCTTCCTATCCGTCTCTTCTCCACCTTGACAGTCACATGTTAATTCTTTAATCCAGCAGCTCATGACGTGTTAAAAACACGAAAGGAGACGGCGGTCTAATCGCTCACTAATAGTAATGACAAATACCTGTCCCTGTCACCCGACGGCAAAGGGGGTGGAGACGGGACACGGTTGCTGGGACTGCTAGTCAAACACATGGTTGAACACACACATACGCCCACACACATTCCCCTAATTACCCAGGTCACTGGCTCACTGCTAGAACACACACCAACCTGCCTTTTTCTGTTCTCTGTGCTGACACTGAGCCTCCAGGCTGTGCCCTGAAAATACACTAACTTTGTGTTCCTGTCCTGTCTCGTTTGGCTACCGGGTACCTACACCAATCTCTATTCTGGGAGTGTCATTCAGCAAGGGTAAAAAGGGGAGAGAGGCTTATTTGGAGAAGTTCCCTATGCTGTGCTGTGTTGCACTGTGCGGTCAGACCAGTCACTGTCTCTAGCTTCAATAATTGTGATTTATGTCTCAGCCTTCAGTAGCATGTGTGTGTTGCTAACTCCTTGCGCCACATCTACGAGTGACATATATTCTGTGCGCTGAGTGACCTGACCTGTCCGAGAGACACTGACATACTGGTCCCTCCCTGTTCATCTGCAGCTGTCTCATCACACACACACAGTAATTCAACAAACACAGATAAGTGAGGCAAAGTTAGATATCAAACACGTCTGAGAGACAGAAGGCAGAGATGGAAGTTTAGATCAACTTGAATATAGAAGTACACCTTTAAAGAGAAACTAGGGCATCAGATGCCCCTGTTCTTTGATAAAGGCAGTGGTAACACCAACTTTTTTCCATGTGTTGATTTTGTCCTTGCTGCAGGATGCCTTGGATAAGAGTGTTGTATTCTCAGAGGAGGACAATTTTAGCGAGTCTAAAGCTATGGGCCTCGAGAAGAACAATGAGTCTAATGACCATGAGGATAGAAACAGGGGAGCAACCTGGACAAATAGCAGAATATATTTGGAATTTTTAAAAAAAACCCAATGTGATTTACTGTAGTGTGTTTGGTAGGTGATGCAATGATGTTTTGAGGAAGGGCAATGATTGGACAAGCTTGTTATTTTAATATTAAAATAAAATGTCCAGTGCTTAATTAGATTAGATTTTTTTTTTTTTTTTCCTCAAATAATGAGATTAACATTATTGTTGATACTGCTAGCCTATCTAATATGAAACCATCTTATCTAATATTTTGATGAGTATCAGCCTACCCGTCTCATTTGATTCCTTGCAATCGCACCAGCCTTCTGTCCCCAACCTTGAGATTTTCCTCTGCTTGGTTCCTGTTTTGCCTGTGGCTGCTCCGCGTTACCACTCTACGACAACGCAACATTGTGAGTGTTTCTGTCTGCTCACCTTGGTTTCCTGTGGTTCAGAGACTTTCACTGTGTCGCCACATTTGCCCTTGCGTGTGCATCCAGTGGAGACCCACCTGCTGGCTTTCCGATCCACTGCCTTCACGACTACGTCGCCTGCCTGCTCCAACGTGGTACCATTGTCTGATATTGAACTGAACTGTTTGTGTGTTTGGGCTAACGCCACCACTTACTCACCTGTTTCCTGGCCTGTATTTGCTGGTCTTCGAGTGACTTTGCGAAGAGACTTTTCTATAATATTGAACTGTTCTGTGTGCTTATTACCTGCCTTCCCCTGTACCTGCTGAATTTTGGCATTAAATGTTATTACCAACTATTCCTGGTATCCTGTGTGCTGCAACTTGGTACAAATTTTAGTTTAACTTAAATTACAGATTTTACCTTTAAATACATACCATTAAAAACTGTGCTCCGTCCTTTGCTTTTTAAGGAATAACTATATTTAAGAAATCTATAAACAGTACAACGAGATCTGCAAAAAGAAGACTCTTTACTGCAAAATTGTAAAAGGCAAACAATGCCTAACCTACGTACAGCAGAGTTTATTCAGAGCGTAATGTGTACACTACACAAAGTCAGACGCTTAGAGACATCACTTTCATCCACGTGCAAGCATGACAAAACATGCACCTGAATCAAATGAGGGGGATTATGCATTTTATCTACCTGCAGCACATAAGAACGACAGGCCAAGAGACACATGACACATATGGCAGGTGAGGGGGGTAAGGCTGATTGATCCCCTCTTCATCTCTAAAAAGACTGTTTTCCTGTGACAACATTCGAAGGAGACAACATTCAAACTTGTACAAAGCTCTGTCTCCTCACCCTGCATAAACAGCTTTAGGAGTAAAGAAGGGACGTGTAAAGGTGTTAGGATTGTGACACACAACTATTTATGCAAGCATACACTCACACAGACACGCACAAACACAAACCCCATACCCCCGTGCACCCCTTTGTAGATCTGATTGAATACAGAATCAAAACAAGTCGGTTTTTAAAATGGTGTCTCGCTGACACTACTTTCGACATTACAAAGAGGGAGGCAACACAAAAAGAAAGGGGAAGCTAAATTGAGTTTGAGTCCAAGGTCAGTGTGAAGCTGTCTGAACAAAAGTCGGAGTTCTCCCAAAAAATATCTATCAACTTAGGGAGAAGGCGCCCTTGTCCCGACCCCTGCAGAGTTGCTGGAAAGATGGTTTCCTGTAAAAAGTTTATCCCAGGGTATGGAAGATTAACGAGGGTGTTTTCATTGGCTGCTCTCGAGTTGTCTTGCAGTACTTGGAGGTGATAAGATCAGAATATTTATCGAGCCTCTTCTTCAGGTCATTTGCTATGTTAATTTTATGAGCTTGATGTTGCCTTTGTTTCGCGGTCATGTGTTATTTTTCTTGAACCCTGGAGCAGAGGGAAGAAAGGGGGATTTGTATACTTAGCATGCAGTGTCTTTAAATTAGTCACCCATGCATAATCATTTATGGCGCGCAGGAGGGGTGCAGTGGAACAACTAATTCTACTTACTCCCTGTGAAAATTAAAATCTATTATTTCTCAATCAGATCAGCCTCTTGTTTTCACACCTTGCTTTATTAGTTTGGGATAATGTATCATTATGAGACAAAAGTGTTACTGAGTTCTCAGGGCAAAGAGAAGCTTTGGTTTGTTTTTTAGGTCGACACAAAATCTGCATTCAAACTGGATTATCATTGGCCAATGATGAGATTAACCATGCATTCAGCACAGTTATCATTAAAAAAAAAAAAAAAAAAAAAAAAAAAAAACGCAACTACACAGGAAATGTTCTTCCTACGTTTTGTTCGCTATGTAATAGCTCTAAAAATGCTGCAGTAAATAGTTCCTATTAGACAGAAAGATTACTATGGTTTACTGAATATTTATAGGCAAAGCTGTATCTCTCCACTTGTTCACTCGACCACTGTCAAGTTCATTAAGTGATTGAGCTGAATGGATTGAAGCCTTGGCAGACTCCTATGATCATAAATCAAACAGGGAGGGTCAGGACATCAGGACAGGTCCAGCGGCATAAGCCAGAGCATCACAACTATGACCTCATTTCAGCTCCTCATGAAATATCCATAAAAAGCAAACATTTAGCCAAAGATAAGATGATATGATGATGTGAACTTGGACATATGTGGATAACTATCACATTGATGAAGCCGTCTGTGAGAGAGAGAATCCCCTACCGTGACATCTGTGGGTTATTCATGTGAAATTACATAAATCTTTCAAACTGTTTTAAATCTCACCCTCCCTCGGTCTCTCTTTATCTGTGAGCACTCACCATTAATGCCTATATCAACCGCAGGAGGTAGTTGTTAAAGAGAGGTTCTAAGTGCACAGCCCGATCGATATTGATAATGTTGAAAATGTGGTAGGAAAGAGGGTGAGAGTGGGGGAGAAAGAGAAAAAAAGAGAGAGGGAGACATAAATCTGAAGGCGGTGAATAGGGGAGAGCAGCTGCGTTGGCCTCCGAGTTGTCCCCTTCACCTCTTTGGAAACATCATCAGCACTAATCAGGGCCCTGCTAAAGAAAATGGTCCGGCTTGATTTACACTTGCTACCCTCTGCTGTGTAACTGAGAGAGAAAGAGAGAAAAAAAGAATCAGCGAGGGAAGATGCATGCAAAAGCGGCTAAAGCACAAGTGGGAAAATGAAGAGAGGAAAAAAACACGAGTTAATAATAGCAGACATATAAATGTGGTGAGAAACATTCCTTCAAGGTCAACCTCAGGTGAAGCAAAAGGTTGTATAAAGGTCATGCTGGATGAGGGTCATGTAGGCCTCAATGAGAGTCAATAACACCTCCCAGTCTGCTGTAGACGTGTGGGGGTCGCCCCTTCTCTCACATCAATTCGCTAGGCATGGACCGCGGCAATAAAAGAGATGGAGAGAGACTTAGCCAGAGAGAAAGGGTGAGAAAAAAGAAAATGTACAGGCAGATTGTGAAACAGCTCGCCTTTCAACTACTAACTGCTTTTCATGTAAATGTCTTGGACTGACACTTCTTACACATCCCAGCCCCCACCTCCCTCCCACCCCACACACACACACACACACACACACACACACACACTGACTCTCTTTCCATCTCTTTTACTCCAGTATACTCTCTGTCAGCAGAAGAATAAAAGAGAGTGGAAGGCGAGGGAAGGGGCAGGAGGAGAGAGTGAGAAGGGAGTGAAGGAGGAGGGAGGGAAAAAAAACAGAGAAACAGGAGAAATCAGACTCTCGCCGGGGTTGGCGAAAGGTCAGTCCTGACAGGCTCGGAGGTTAAACTGCCGAGTTAAAATACTGTTCATTATCCTCTGCAGCCTCTTCCCAAATTCCCCTCTTTTGTGTCACAGTCAGTGCCCAGCATCAATGTTCCCCACCCCAGGATTTATTAGACATTGTTGAGCAGCGAGAAAGGGGACCTTTTCTGTACAATAGTAGCAGTGATCCTATGGCAAGGACAATACTGCTGCCAACACAATTACAGAGCCTGGCTTGAGTTATAAGGGTTGTAGGACTGACACTGTGGTGTGTATATGTGTGTCTTCTCGTGTGCAAGTACAGTACGATGATAAATACAACCAGCATGTGGTACATTCAAACTACAGTTTGTTTATGTTGACCTGAACTGCAAAAAGCATGCTAAAAATTAATACAAAAAATAATTTACATAAATTTCTGCATATTTCAATGCAACCTTATTCCAGGAAATTTAATTAGTACACATGAAGAGAACAAAGCAGGGGAATATCCATAACATGAATTAGGCTGAATCACATCATTCATTACTCACCAGAGAGCAATGAGATGTGACACATGGCAACAGACCCCTGCCTGAACTGGACAAATTAAAAACACTAGTAATTAGGGCTATGCAAAACATGCTGTAAGTTTATTACCTGATTTATGTTGCTTCCTGTTTATAAGGGCACGGTGAGCTGGCTATTCGTCTTCTGCCTAGCACGCTTAAGATTCAGAATGGGTTTAAATGATTTATTAAATGAATAAACAAATAAATCACCTCATACCTAATTTCCCTAATGATATTAGAAATGACTAACTGTACAAATTGCGCAAAATATAAGCTACTATTAACCTGGAGCACCTTTCATTTCAGGGGTTCAAAACGTCCATCCATTTTCATTTGTGCAAAAACAAAAACATGATTAAAGATTTGACTCCTGACATGGATTCCACAAATAAAACACTCCACTCTCTCTTTGCTTAATAAAAGAGGGTCACACACCCAGTGTTGTCAGCGATACATCAACGGCACCCTACAGAACAGTCATTTCCGTATGAGAGAAGTTTACATCAACAAAACAAACCACCTAAAGCCTGCACGCTTTCCCGACTCCAAACTTTCTTCTCATTCTTTTTTTCTTACAGTGCTCGCTCTGAATCACCCCGACCACCATCTGAATTGTATATTTCTATTTAAAGAGACATACTGTTTTCATCTTTTGCCCCTCTACTCCCATGGGGAATGAGTGGAATATAAAAAGCTAGACTTTAAATAACAAGAGACTGCCATCAGTTCCCCTGCTAGTCCGCACATTAGCCTCGTCTGTGAGCGAGCGTCTGACACCTACTAAAATGTTTGAGCTCTATGTGCGAATAAGAGCATAAATAATTCAAAATTAATCCCCGCTGAGGGGGACTACGGGAATCATAAATTATCTGAGTGTAGTCCCTAATGCAGTCCCAGGATTGGAACACCTATGGTAACAATCGAGCAGAGGTGCTCATTACACCTTGTGAAGAGATATCTTAACCTTTGAATATTAATTTCTTTGAACACATGGGGATGGCTGCTCCTATTAGTTGCTCAATATGTGAGTGACTGAATATTTATTACACTGCACTGTATATACAGTATGGTGGGATATATTCTAAATTGTAAATAAGGGAACAGTAAACCTTAAAATTACCATCATTAGCCGTGCATCAGCTTAAATTACATACCGAAGACAACTGAAAAGACCAAATGTACTTCATGCGAGTGCCAAAGAATCGCAGACTGATAGAGCCATCAGCTCATGTAAATCATTTTATACAGAGAGAGTTAAAACATAAATGTCTTCATAAAGAACACAAGAGTGAAAACAAAGAGAAACCTGGACACCCACAGAGATGTTTTGTTGACATTTACAACAAGTTCCTCAAAAGGTTTGCCCATCACTCTGCGGCGAGTCCAGGCTGCCCAGGAGGCAGTGATGGATGGCAGGCAGACAACACACTTAATCAACCCCAGCAGGGATGGAAATATTAATGCCAGGTAATTGAGAACACAATGGCACGCACTATCATATAAAAAAGATACATTGAGACTTGCTGACATCTGGACATGAAAAGAAGTGGTTTAAACTTGTACTGTAGATATTGTGATAGTGATATTAACCTTCAGTGACTGACAAAAACTGAAGTCCACTTTCCGACAGTTGCAGCCGTGGATACAGACATCATCCCTGAATATTTTTTTCTTTTAAAAAAAGAAGATGGCAGTGCGTGTTCTGAGTAAACTGGCAATGAATCACCTTGTATGTGTTTATAATATGAAAGACTCGAAAGACTAACACAACCACAAGTAGAGATGAAAATGCCAGTCTAAAGGATATCAAAGCTATATTAGATGCGTCTACTCTCGTGTAGACGGAAGATGTGAAAACACAAACTGATCCTCAATAAAAAGGACTACTGTAGCGGGTAAAAAAGAGTGGCATTTGGTGAGGGGAGGGGAAAAATATCCGATTTAGAAAGTGGTTGGAAATATACATATCAAAGGAAAGACATGGAGATTTCCTTTGCCTGTGCATCCTATCCATGTATCCCCCCCTCCTTACTCCGTGAGTGAGCTGAGAGGGGTCTGTTGCAAATTCTCAGGTAAGAGAGCCAGAAACCTACTTATGATGCTCTGCTGTTCATAATCCATAGGTTCTATCAGCAGATTACTAGAAATAAAGTGTTGGGAGAGACGTAAAGCAGGACTCAGTATGCCAGATGAGACAATGCTGGTTTCAGTCTCCACTTCACTCCAATGTACATAATTAACAGCTTGTGTTCAGCTAGAGCAAAGACAAAAAAATGTGGAGGGGGAACAGTTTAAATCTTTCCAGCAGGATACGGTAATAAGTAATTTATGTTGCAATACGTCATAAATATCCCCTGTATCCAGTGCGAAACCTACATAAAAACTAACACACTAAAATATATGATTAAAGAATAAATCTATGAGTTTTCATTAAAAGTATATCACCAAATGTAACAGCTTGATCTCTCATTCCCCCAGTCTGTCTCTAATTTCCTTTCACTCTGTTTTCTTGACTTTCCACCCTCTTTAGCACACCACTGGATGTGTGTAGGGCAATTCATTCGTCACACGGCTTTACCCATTAGAGGCGGACTGCTAAATGCTTCACCTTTTGATTTTGAGGAGGAGTACAGGATTTGTCAGGGGAAATGGGAAGGTGCTTTATTGCTGCAAATTTCATCACAATAAAGGCTTATGGAGAAGGTGGCACAATCGTTGCCCTATAAATGTCTCTGTGTAGATTACATGCTTTTTGCCTGGCTAATCCTGGTAATTGATGAACTTCTATGCTGACGAGTTTTTTTATATTATTTTGTAATTTGTTTATTAATTAAGATAACACTTATTTTGGGACCTCAACCAAGTAAACACGATTATGTGCTCTGCGGGGTGAGTGTTCTGTGCGCTGACGTTCCCAAAGCAGCGAGCTGGCTGGCTGGCAGGCTGCTGCTGCCAGGGAATGTCTAATAGTCTTCCACTGAGAAGTTTAATTCATTTGCCATAAAGCTAAAAATAAACACAGTCACACTTAATTGGGCTCTGAATGTGAGCATTATTGAGTTGTTGAAAAAAAGCAGGACCACAAATTAGAACCAAGAACCAACATTTAAACAGCCGAAACACTGTGTTGAGCACACGGATTTCAATTTTGCAAGTATTATTATTTATTATTAAAAGGGGGAGATAGAGCTATAAATACTGCACAGACATAATAATGAACATTGTGATTAATTTCCAATATTCATGGGGAAGCGACAACTATTTGTTTATTAACAGCTGATCACAGAGATAAAACTCTAATACAGAAAGTTTAATATATTTTGTTTGCTCAATTACTAATGGTGGATGATTACAATATTCTGTAAACATTAACAATGTTTATATCTGTTGAGTTTTTTTCATGAGCAAAAACTAAAAGGTCAATGTGAAGTTGAGATGATTCAAAAGGATGACTCTCTTTGGAAGTATATTATCACGGGTTACAGTCCTGGGATGAAACATTTGTGTATGATTCAAGTTTATGATGCAGAGAGACTTTGAGGCAGGACGGGGGAGGGTTAGGATAAGAGAGAGAGAAAAATCAAAAAGATTTCCATAAAAAAGTAGAATAAATAAGTGCCTGAGATACAACAATTTGGATTTACATACATTATCCAGCTCTATCTCTTTGGGATATTTTACAGTCCTGATATGCGAGGGGGAGCAGAGAGATAAACTAAATATGACCTATGCTCTGCAGGCTCAGTCAGAAAGAGCAGATGCCTGTAAGAATACTCAAGGAGCAGAGGAAAGGTTGAGAGGATGAGGACAAAAAGCCAGGGGAAGGAAGAAAAATGACACTAAAAGGCAGCCACGAACTGATTGATGCTCTGCTGTATTTGAAGATCAGTGGCAGCCTTGTGGTGGCAAGCACAGAGGTCAGGGAGTGTGTGTGTGTGTGTCTGTGTGTGTGTGTGTGTGTGTGTGTGTGTGTGTGTGTGTGTGTGTGTGTGTGTGTGTGTGTGTCTGTGTGCGTCTGTGTGCGCGTGTACACATGGGCGTGTGTGCAGAAACGTGTGTCCAGATTTGCTCTCTCTCTCTCTCTCTCCATTGTAGGAGAAGAGAATCCTCAGTCACTGGGTGGCTGGGGGAAATCAGATGTGAGCAGAGAATAACATGCTCAATTTGGCCTGGGAGTGGAGCCGGGGCTGGAGGAGAGGAGAGCACCATGATGTATCGAGCCGTTTGCCAGCCGGATGGGGCACGCGGTGGCGGCCCTCTCTCTGCCTGTCAGCAAATACTTATTTTTCACCCAGCAGGAGTAGTGGGAGTCCTGTATATGTCTGTGTGTGAGGTGGGTGGAGGGGAGCGTGCATGTTTTCATACAAGAAGAGGAGCATTTTGTTGTGGAATTTATTGTGAAACAAGCAAGGGTTACTTCGCATTTGGTGTTTTTGCATAATGTGAATGTCCATGCAGAGAGTATGTGTGTATATGTGTATTTTTGTGTGTGCGCTAACTGGGATTTGGAGGAGGTGTGAGAAGCACATCGCTCGCACAGCTGTTGCATCACATGGATGCATGGAAGCAGGCCGTTTCATCTCGTCACGGCAAACGCCCAGGCTTCTGCCTCTAACAAACAGTTCCATACGAGGAACAAGTGGCTCTAACGAGAATCATTACACCAAGTTTGGGAGTGTGTGCGGCACGAGTGTGTGTCGTTTGCATTTTTGTGAGCTGCTGCGTGTGTCCTGAATTTCTTTGGTGCAAGAGTTCAACGCCCTGTGCATGTGACCTGCCAAACTCAGCAGATTTAACTCTGTTTACCCTCATCAGAAGACAGGGGACACACATCTGTGGGCAGCAAGAGAGAAACATCACTTCAATTACCTTGCAGTGTGTTTAATGAACTACAGAGAGCCAATGCTGTTTTAAAAATCCTCAAAATGTAATTGCCAATATCAATAGGTAGAGAAACTGATGAGGAAAAATACCCATGTCAAAAAGCATATTTCTAAAAGAAAATGAACAAAATATTATTACTCTCTGCACTCCCTTTCGAAGCATAGAGGGTTTCAGTCGAAGCCCAGGAACCTGGTATCACCATCTAGCACCACATATTGGCAAAATACAAGGCAGCCTGAAGGTTGAAACACATTCAGACACCGCACACACATACACACACAAGCACAAGCCTCCGCACTAAAGACCTCTTTTCAGCTCGCGTCGAGGGAAGTGGGCTGGGGAGGCCCTTTGATGTGGGAACACCGAGGTCAGAGAGAACAGTCTGTGCAGCGCTAAATTCCATCCCCCACAACAGTTCCTTTTTCACTTTGCTACTGGCTTCGGTTTGTGAAGTCTGCCTTCAAAACAAGTTTAAGAAAAAAGAATTTAGCACAGTCTGAATATGTAGGAGTGCAGAATGGATAAATGCCATGTTTCAGGCTGTAGTCACCGCATTCCCCTTAAAAGTCCGCAGTCTGTGTTGCATTTAAGGTTCCCCCCCTTATACACTTATTGGCCTTTTGTTTCTGGAACCAAGGGAAAAGGCAAAAGGTCTAACCAGCACATAAACTAATCTCAAATGTCATGTCTTATTAGACGCAAATGGAAGGAAACGTTTGGCTCGACTCAGTCTGCAGAGTCAATGAATTTGTCAAAATTTTATGATAATTCATTCAATTACTCTTTAGACATTTAAATGATGTGGGGAGTGAGGGAGGAGGCGATGAGGGTCAGTTGAAGAGAGAAGAGGGGGAGTGAAGGAGGGGGAGGAGAAGAGGGATTGGGGAATAATCCTGCTCTTGATATTACACTCCCTCCAGAGGCCTTTTAAGGGCTCCATATCACAGTGTGAGGCCTCCTAAACTTCTCTCCCCCTACTTACAAACTCAGCAGCCAGTCCACCCCCCTCGCCCCAAACACTTCTGTTCACAACTTATTCGCCTTACACATACTGTACAAACACATCGAGTGCTGAACACATCTGTACGGTAATTATAGTATAACATTATGCACATGTATTCAAAATATTATTCTGTTTTAAAGCAACATTTGAAGAGATTCGACAGTGATGTCTATGGATCTAATCATATTATATCATGAATAAATGTTTTAATTATATTATTTTCTTTACTCTGATCCACACATGCGCATGCTCACTCACTCTCACTCACATAGACACACACACACACACACACACACACACACACACACACACACACACACACACACACACACACACTTCCCCTTTCGTTCCTGGGAGAATGACAATATAAAGGCCCACCGCTCTTCTCGACCCTTGACCTCTGATCCTTGGAGGTCTACCACTGCCTGTGCTGAAGGTGGAGGAGGGAGAGATGGAGGGGTGATAAAAGGCTCGGATGTGGTGGGGCCCTGAGAACAGCTCCCTCTGTCAGACCAGCTCAGGCTGCATCATGGGTAAGCTCCCCCTCTAGTGTTCACTGGCCTCTCTCTTATGTTTTTCTACTCCCACAGAAAGACAAGTTTTCGCTCACCATCCGAATGTGTCGTTTGAATTTGAATGCAGATGCATCCAAAGTACATTCATGTGGGGATACAGAGGACAAAAAGTTCTCCATTTATCCAAATGTCATGTGCTACAGGTGCCTACATGATGATCCATTGTGCATGGTATAAATGCAAGTTTGCTACAGCTCAAGTCATACAGTGAAAGTTAGGTTGCTCCCCATGGGACTGATAGCATCTTTGTTTTTTAATCGTCCAACCAAAGTTACATTTTCATTGTCACTATCCTTAATCAAACTCTTCTCCTCCATTGTTCATTCTGTAACTAAAGATAATATATTTGATCCTAATGTACTATTATACAACTTTAGAATTACTAATAAGCAATAAGAAAACCACTGATGAATTAATTTCTGACATTTGACATCACACTCTTGCCATGTAATTAGCATCCAGTTACAATTATATTTGCCTGTGTGGTGACGTTGCCTTGGCAGCTTCTTTCTCACACAGGATTGGCTTCTGCAGTGAGAACAGTCAAAGCATCTGGTCGCCATTGCCTCAAAACCAAGCATGGCGTTTCCCATTCACATCTAAGCTATACCAGTGCCTCCTATTCTAGCTTAGCCACGCCCGAGGGCATGCTAATTACCTTCTCTCTCGCTCTAAATTAACCAACTTTCACTGGGACTCTGTCGCCACTTTCAATCCAGCACTGATAGCAGACGGAGAGGAGGGAGTGAGTGAGAGAGAGGGAAAGGGAGGGAGGAGCAAAGGGTGAAAATAGAAACAAACCAATAATCTTCTACATTGCCTCCTAAACGAGAGCCACTCTGTCCCTAATGTAGACAAGTCATTTTGTACAAGCCGTTAAAGCCCACTGGGCCAGGCGAGCATGCAGTGCAGAGCCGCCTGTTTCAAAGATCTTTTGCAATCAGTTATACAATGGACCCCCTCATTTTATGCTGCTACATCATAAAAGTGCTCCTTTTGTTACATTTCCATCCTTAAAAGGGTCTTAATCCCCAGCCTTTCAGGCTGGTCTATGGCAAATTCCTAAGGGACATCCCATTCGCTGCAAGGGCTGGAGTGACCCACTCAGAAACCAGCATGCAGGGCTTTGAGCTTTTCTTCTGCTGCCACTCTCCAGAGAACATTAAATCGTACTTTTCATCCCCCTCACCATAGGGGGAAGCCCCTTAATGATGACAGAGAAAGAGAAATTCCTCCACTCTGTCCTATGACACCATTCTGCTGTCAAGCAGGCGTCTCGGCGGACAGAGAATCAAACATGGCTTCCTGCAGGTGGAACGCCAATGAAGGTCACGGTACAGTCCAAAGAGGAGAGAAGGAGAGAAGAAGGGAGGGAGGGAGAAAAAGAAAGAGAGAGGGAGGGACGTGGCACTTCAGAGGGAGCCCAGCTTTTCCTGTGCAAATTAAGTCATCTGCTGAAAAAAGAAGGTAAAAAAAAAACACTTGCAGCTTTTCATTCTTTCATACTTCATGTGTTATTCAACCCTTGATTTTTACATAGCAGACGTTTCAAGATTTCAACATGCTTTACTCTTTGCCAGTGAACCACATAATGTAGATTACTCTAATCCAACACTTTGGGAGATTTATATATTCTTACATGGTGGTGTATGTCCTCACAATCTCTATTTTACCTAAGATTGCTTTGGTTTCTGTTTTAAGTCCCATACTTTTTGTCTCCCTGATTCTAGCTGCTGGAGTTTGTCTATGCCTGCCTTCGTGAAACCATCTCTCAGAGAGGGGGCATTTAATCAGGTTGAAATCCCTGCCGCCCAACCCCCAGCCCCGCTTCACACCGGACCCCTCAATGAGAACATTGTACCAAAATAAAACATGTGTCAATCAGGAGCCAAATATTCACGTCAGCCAGTCAGCATTCAGCTGTAGTCCTTGGTACGTCCCTACACACTCTCCAAAGGTTAACACCATTTGATGAGTTTTTCAATCTGTTTCCAGTAGTTAGACTTGAGTGCTCAGCATGGAGGAATATAGAGATCATGTAGTGCTCCCTGTGCAGGCAAAAGCTACCTGTTGTACATCAATGAGTCCAACTTTTAGAAAATCAAGGTTAATAATGACACAAGATAGATATCTAATTAAAATATATGTTATCTCCTAACAAAATACAAATGTTATCAATCATCCAATGGTAATTGTAGCCATAACAGAGAGTTCTTTTGTTGGTTGTGAAACATGTTGTAATCTCTAGCTTTGTGTCTTGTGCCTGTGTCTGAGTTTGTGCCCTTATTGTACAGGCAGGTCAGCCAGTAGAGGGACTAATGCAGTGGGATTTGACCGGGTGAAGATGTCACTGATAGTTTCCAGCATGAGACGAACATGGACTTCAATAGTCCATAATCCTCCAGCTACAAGCCTTACCCCTCTGTAATGGCTTTTCTGACCACTCGGCTTAGGCCAACACAAAAGTCATGGAAATGTGTACATGGAGGTACAAAGACTCCTCAAACGCAGCACTATCATGTGGCTCTGTGCGTTTTTACCTCAGGTCTGGAAATAAGTCCTTGATGTGCATTATTTTCACTTAATTTATTTTCATTAGTAATAAAAATGTTGAGAATACACATGTACAGCCCATTTCCCAGTTTGCACTGATGTAAATGGAGCATGTCGCCTGGCTGAACTCAAAAGAAAAACACCAAAACACGGGAGAAGCCATCAAAAGCAATAATTGCATGCAGAGCCAGGGAGGGGCCAGTATGAACCAATAATCACAACCAGCACCGACGCTAGAATCTGATTAAACTGCTAATGACCTGTCACTCAAGAGCGGGGCAGATGTTTATAGATGCCCAGTACCAACCGCACAGCTCATCAGTCAGAGTCACAGCCTTGGCAGCCATGTCACCTACCACACCCACTCACTTAGCATTGCCACCACACAGCACTAGGGAAAACTCGAGAGCAGCAGTTCCTTTCAGGTTGCTGATGGAGGATGTTGAGCGGTCACCATGTGCATTCGCACAATCAGAGGAGAGGGCAGTCGTGTGTTTATTTATTTATTAGATTTTTTTTTTTTTCTCACCGTCTATGCTTTGGACACGGTGCAACACCACTGCCACCTTTCCCGAGCCATTGCCCTTTCTCTTCCCCCATTTGTGATGTGGAAGCAGCCATTTTCTCGTGGTGACTTCCTCAGCTTTCACCCTGACGCGTGACACTCATGACAAATTGGGTGTGGAAGTGAAGGTGATGGGCTGTGAAAGCAATGCCCCTGCCCCCACTATACACACTGTGGACATATACACGAAGGCAGCCAGACACACAAATACACGGATATCGTTCGTGTGTGTACGCAATCTCACACTCAATACTCTGAGCCACTCAGCCCTGCCCTGAGACAAAGAAAGAGGCTGTGTTGCAAACAGGGTGACGACCTGGATGTAAAACACACAAAGAAAAGAAAACAGGAAATGGAAATCTTGACTGGCTTCAGTTCCAACTTTGACTCCAACATGTGTTTCTCTATAGCCTCATCTATTCAAACCGCAGCACTATTCAATAATCTGCTCTTTGAGGCATACACATATGCTCATCATTCTGTTTTTCTCCATCTTTGAAAAGATCCAGAAAAAAGATTTTTTCCACATTTGAGGTTTGCTCCGGTTAATGTGGAACAGATAGATTTTTGCATTTTCAATATGATACACCAACAACCTCCCTCTGACTACTTATGATGTTTTCAAATAATTCATAAACCAATTAAAATCCTCGCATTACCCACCTTTACGGTGAACAACTGAGTAATTTCAACCAGGGGAAAAATTATTATACCGAATTGTATAGCAATTATCATAACATTAGACTAATTCCCATAGAAGTATTTAAATTATATGGTTGGTTGATTGCATGATGAATTAAAGAGCCATTTTTTTTCTTGCTAAGAACCTCATCCAGCAGTGATCAGGAGGGGGGGCTCTAAGGCACATTCAAGACCAGACAGGCCGGAACAAGTCTAACCTATTATAAAGTCATATTATTATTACCATCACCTCCAGGGATTTAATCCAACCTGTAACCTCAGCCTGATCCACAAGTGCTTGAGGAACATATCATTACATTTACACCATAATAATGCAATGCAGAAGATGTTACAACTTGGTGTAATACCACTGAATTTTTAAGAATCACCTGAAGTTGTTTTAATCAAGTCTGGTGTAATGTGACACCTCCAGGTAACAGTTGGAGATGAGAATGCATTTCTGAATCACATGAATGAAAACGCTGACACAGACCTCGTTCTCTGAACAAAAGAAATCTTTGTCTTTTTAAGCTTAGGGCAACATTACAAAAACCTACCCATGATAAATATTTGTCTAGACGTGGTTTAAATGGTAAGGGATGAACAACAGAGAAGACACAAACCACAGGAACACACACGTAAATCTTTGCAGCTGAGCTTATTCGAGCTTGCTTCTACTGCAGTACTGATGCAGGATTTTGTCAAAGAAGGGTATATACAGTATATGAGTATATATCAGTCTGTTTGAGAATGTAAACACATGTAAATGTCTCACACTTTCAGTACACATGCCCACAGGGATACAAACTTTCCACTTTTTTTCCAAAATTCGACAATATTCTGTATTTGATGGTTGTCATGTAAACAGCATAGACACAATAAGGGCTTATTCAAAATGAAGCACTCTTGGATTAGAAAAATAGAATATGCAAATATTATTGGGGTCTTATTAGGACTCTGCCTTAATGGCCTTAAAATAATCGCAAAATATTTAGGCTATATTGCAATAGACAATATATATCTCGATATTTTGAAATCTCCTTAGAAGCACTTCAGCAATGCTAGGACTTGGTGACACAATCAAATATCACAATATTTTGGACCAAATACACTGCTCAAAAAAAATTAATGGAAAACCTAATTGTCACAGTATAACACCAAGTCAGTTCAACTTCAGGGATACCAATCTGTCCCTTTAGGAAGCACAAGTAATTGTGAATCAATAGTACCTGATTTGTTGCAAATGAAAGCTACAACAGGTGCAATGGAGAGGCAACAGCAATAATGGCTTGGTATGCGGTAGCCACAGACAATTGCTCTCTCCATATCCTTGCTGACTGAGTCTTCTCTAGTTTTGTGTTCAGCTAGTGTCCTTGTCACTACAGGTAGCATGAGGCGGTACCTGCAGCCCAATCAGGTTGCACAGGTAGTCCAGCTTGTCAAAATCTGCCAGAATTTAAGATTATATATAGTCTCATATCACCATAACAATATATTTCCCATCTTAAGGTTATAGGAGCCTCATTTGGACATGCAAACAGCGCCATTCAGAATACGTGTCTCAGTTGTGGGTTTTACTGTGGTTTGCATTACATGGCCTCTTGTGTGTTTACGGTCAGCTCTGTGTAGCGCCTCGCCAACAGACTGTCAGGCTGAGGTAGAAACGCAAATCCCAAATTTGTGGTTAGAAGGATAAACACACCTTAGCAGATTTTGGATCTACACAAATATAGTAACGCCGTCCTTTTTAAAAAAAAAGGGTAGTTGAACAAATAAGGAAGGCTGCATTCATTACTCAGACAGCTGCATGTTAACAGTATAATTAATGCAATATTCATTTTCATTAGCCATGTAACTTATTAGAAATGTTGTCTTTTTTGTGCATGTAAACATAGTGTATGCCCCTCTCACTCACTCATAAAGACAAAGATTTAGCATCTCAAATAAATGAACATTAGCACAAGTACATAAGGTACATTTGAGGGCAAATACGAACTAAACAGGGAGAGACACAGTCATCCAATGGAGAGTCTTATGTCGGCCAGTTGGTGGTTACTGTTGTTACTGAGTGCTCCATGACAATAAATCAAGACATGACTGAGCCACAGGCTGAAACAAGTCACTTTAATCTCAACTTTAAACCTGGTTGTGTGTGAAAATATTCAAAACCTTTGTCTTGTGTGGACCCAAAGGAAGCACAATACATTCTCGATTCTTCATGTTAAAAAAAATAATAATAAAAGTCTAAAGTGATCAACCATTGACATGAGTCTATGAATGCATGGCCATCAGCAGGTCTGGTTATCCAGAATATTAAAGTCCCGAGCTGAAAAAAGGCCATTCATAATGTGATTAAAACATTGCTGAGCTCAACAGAAATTAATCTCCTGAATATGTCCCGACTATATGACAATTTTACAGTTACAGTGCTTTTTTACATTGTAACAAGGCCATCACCTGACAAAGGCTTCAATACATACTAATGAGAGGAATGGAGTTATTATTAGATTACTAAGGTGAATGTGATTAGCCAGAACTATAGCTTTGCTTCTTGAAAACGTAATTGAACGGCGCATTAAGCTGGAGGCTCACATTATCAAAGTTGTATCAGACAATTGACAAGGCTTTTATAATTAGGCATGCTGTTCTTTGAGAGACACAATGCACAGCAGGCTATATATTCACTTACAACCCCTACAGGCAGCAGAGAACAGCCATGTTGGCTTTGATCCTTCCATCCAATTGTTTATAGAGGTTGTAGAGGTCCCCAAACCCTTTTGTATTAGGCATAACTTCAACTGATGAGCTGAAATACTGTTAGGGAAGAGTGGTAGCAAAATATCAAGGATGCTTGGCTCCTTAGAAAACAATGTGGCTGGTGTTAAAATTACTCTTTAAAATATGTGCAGTAGGTGTACAGGTACATGGTTTGTCTTGTTTAAAAAAGGCAAAGAACTATCAATAATTGACAATATTGTCTGTGCACACTTGTTCTGTTCGGGGAGCTGAAGCCTATTGCAGCATATATTGACAAAAGGCATGATACACCCTGGACAGGTCACCGGGCTGGCACATGGCTAAAGTTTACTATATATACTGTATATCTTTATTTTATATTTGTCTTCATTAAGTTTAGCTGGGCTTGCATCATACTTAAACACTATTGAGCCATAAAATAAAGGAATTTTAGTGTACAAAATTTAGATCTGCATAGTAATCCTGCATATTTTAATTACTAACATCTCAAGCTTTACCAGTTCCGATAAGAAACCTCTCCTAATCCATATAATTACTCTATATCATCGATACTGCCAATTCTGAAGTGCCTCTATTCCATGTTTACACATACATTTTTTCTAAGACAGTGGGCATCACAAAGCTATAGGCCCCGTCTGTGCACGGCAGCCATTGTGCACACGTCAGGCGAGGGCTTTTTGTGCCATTGTGTTCAGTGACAGGCTGAATGAGAGGGAGTGTTTCTCAGTACCAGGATGTGTGGGAGACACCTGCTGGGCCGGGCTGCACCGGCCTGCTCTGCTCCACCATTAAAACATGTAGCACTGGGGGCTCTTTTGTTAGGCAGGAGCTGTTGGTGGCGACATGTTTGAAGTGTCACAAGTGTCAGTCTTTATTAGATTCAGAATGATATTAGGGGATGGAGGAGTAAGGTTCGTCAAGGAAGGGGAAAGATAGATAGAGAGCATCCCTCTTATGCCGTTTTCTTGGGAAAATTCTGAACATTTGACAAAGGTACCGCGGATTCTGCTGTTAAAGGGTTCTGATATTTCCTATCACCTCTAAGTCAACTGAAAGAGACATAATTATGCCTCCTGATTGAAATATCTTACAACTACAACAAGTGAGGTTGCTCATCAGATGCTCACTAGAATTAGCAACATATCAAGACAACTGGAATAACAGCATTTTCACCCTGTGTATGAAAATCTGTGTCAGACAGTATGAAAAAAAACAGGTGAAAGGGTACAATATATATAGTACACATTGTGTGCTGCTGTCAGTGCAATACATCACATAATCTTCTGAGGTAATGAAGCATCTCCTTACTGTTGTTTTCATTAGCATAGTTTCTCACTGATTTGCAATACTTTCACTGTGTGTGTGTGTGTGTGTGTGTGTGTGTGTGTGTGTGTGTGTGTGTGTGTGTATGTGTATGTGTGTGTGTGTGTGTGTGTGTGTGTGTGTGTCTGTGTGTCTGCATGCATTTCCAAAATAACTAGAGAATACAGGAGAGATAATTTAGGGGGTTGCTGCACTACAAATACGGAGGTTGCTAGAAGCACACATCGATTGACATCTGCTCAAATGTTCATCGACAAAAGGAGAAACACTGAGAAAAGGGTATGAGGGAGAGAGATAGGGGTCCTGAGAGGGGGAAAAAAATCCATAATTGCTCTCATCGCCATATGATTTTCTGCAGGCAATTTTCAGGGAGCACACACTGACCTTTGCCTACTTAATTCCTGTGCAGTAAAGAAACAGAGAGATGATCACTGAGGCACATAATTACACCCTCATCGATACATGGATCTATGGGATGGGCAATGAATGCAACCCAGGGATGAAAGGACAATACACATTACCCCCTCCCCACACGCACACACACACAAGCACATACTCTGACCTACATGCACACACGGAAGAAAACACATGCCTGCACACACATGAGCACGGCAGTGGCATATATTTCTATCTAGATGCAAAGTCAATGTGAAAATGCATGGTGGGTAATGATGATGTGAGGGTTTGAGGCTGGGAGCTGGATGGAGGAGCCCCATATGGCTCTCTCCGTCCGTGTCATTACCTTGTTACGCCTCTGACTTCCATTCAGAGAGAGAGAGAGAGAGAGAGCGAGAGAGAGAGAGAGAGGGAGGGAGAGAGAGAGAGAGAGAGAGAGAGAGAGAGGATCACCCAAGACCACGCTACAACTGAAATTGTCTGGGGTCAACAGTGCCATAATTACTTTAAAATGTCAGCCTGCAATAAAATACAACAGTTCATCTGGCAGAAAGCAAATTAGCTTTGACCATGCCGTAATTACCCTTTCCTGCAGAACCATTAGAAGAGATCAAATCTTCACATTCTCTGTTTGAGGAAAGGCCATCAGAGTACACTCCACCTGACAAGGATGCACATTTGCCATTTTGCAGGGGTAATTAATTGTCCTTATAATAGAAATTTTATATTGGACTTTGAAATGGAAAAAAGTGTAATAACCTGCCAGTTTTATCTTAACCATTTGCTGACACCTCTTGCCTCTTGCTCTCTCACCCTCTCCTCCTCCTTTTATTTGACTTTAGCAGCTGACTGATACAGTATGTATGTTCAAATCCTGTGACAGGATGTTGCTGCTCTAGTATCTTTCCTTAATGTTGAGATGATCTGACGTAAAAGACTGATGGGACTTCGTAACATCAACCTGTACAATAAGACACTTCTATCTATACCATCTAAATTCATCAACACCTGTCAGACATACTGTATGTTAAACAGACAGAAATCAGTTTGCATACCACAAAGCCCTGTTGTAAATGCTCCTAAAAGCAATTCTGAGCCCTCTTTATGAATTGAAAAGCCTCTTTAAAGATTGACTACGCTTCCCATGTTGTATTTCTTTACAGTTTTGAATACAAGCTCTGATGGCACTCCCTATGCACGGAAAACAAAGGCAGAGCAATGAATCAAAATGTAGAAAACCTGATCATATATATTACTGATTAGAAATACTGCCATCTAAAATTAACTAATGTGTTGCTCAACCACTAAATGCCCGCTGGTCAACTCAATTAGCATTTTAACAAGACTTACAGTGTGAAAGCCCTGCTCGATACCCCTAGAGGCCAAGCGGCTCCTCAGACCTAATCGGACCATAGTGGTTTGATCTGCCCGAGCGACCGACATTGCCCTACTTAGCGCGCGTTCGCAGCCTCTTCCCAGTGGGGCTCCAATATCTCAGACAAAACTTTGTCACACACCATTACAGTATGATGAGAGAAAAAAACAACTGAGGAGGAGATGAATTTGAAATGAGTAACAAAAAGTTAAGGATAACCTCCCAAATTGATACAACTTTTGAATTGTGCAGTATTGAATAACTGCTTGGCATCCCTGACTGTACACAGCATTACCAACACATCAGTTATGGTGTGCACTACTGATATGATGCTCATGTTTAAACATGTAGCAACAGAATTAAGGACGCTCATAGAAAAGTTCCAGATTTATAAACCAGCATCAACTGCTCAATTTGACACAGAATACATACATTTTAATTAACATATCACACTGCTAGGCATGGGAATAAAGGTTTGCTATCTTACATGTTGAATTATTATAAAGTACCATCTCAACATACATACTGTACATACAATCTCATTTAACCACTTTGTCTACTATGCTATAATTGAACAGATACTGCATTTACTAAAACGCTAAAGAATTAAGAGATTAAAACGTGACCTGTTTTACCACAATTCAGGAAAGCAACGCGCCATCAAGCTCTGTGTTATGGCGATCAATGCCATTGTGATCGATTTCCGTAAGCCCCAGTGTGTTTCATATGGCACAGGTACTGCGTTTTGTGGGTGATTATTATCATGTAAAACTGCATTACTCTTATGAGCCCCCCTTTTTTACGCTTTTAGCGATTAGCGTCTGAGACAGAGGGAGATGTTTCCTATGCAGCCAAGCTAAGTGAATAGGGATTAGGTGTGGAGTAGCTTGCCGTGGACGGGAGCCTAAAGTAGTCAATTGGGACTGTATCTCAGGTAGCTGTGCACGATTCTGTACTAGCGCTGCTGCGCTGCTACTGCTGCTGAATCTGAATCTCAGCTCAAGAGCATTGTAACCTTATCAAATTAGCTTTGGGCCCAGTCTGTCAGCCAGTGCTGCTGGGTTGGCAGCCACCACCATGATTAGTCATATTGAATTATACATTCAGAGCATGTACGACACCTTCCACATCAACACAATACATAGAGAGACTCACACACACACACACACACACACACACACACACACACACACACACACACACACACACACGCAGAGCCACAGACCTACTGTAGTCAGAAAGAAATACACAACTCACACAGTGATGAAAACAAGCACACATATATGGATGCACGCGCAAGCACACACACACGCATAGCTCGCACACAGACAAAAAACACACACTTAGGTTTCTGTTTTGGAACAGGGTGATGCGGATGTGCGTAAACAGGATTAGGAGAGACGGTTCCACTGTCACACAGACCTCCAGATTGTAATTCTCATGCCTCTCTGACAGCTTGGCACAGCACTAAGTCACCTAACGTTTGCCTTGACATGAAATCCAGACCTGGGCACAGATGAGGTTATCGGTGGGGGGAGATGAGTGGGAGGAAACGCGTCTAGTCCTATTGGGAGAACTGTTTGGCACTAATGCCTAAGCTTGGTTGACTGAGGGGACTGAGGGGGCAGGAGAAGAATGGCGCGGGGTACGAAAAATATCCACCACAAATGCCTTTGGCGTAGCAACTCTGATGGCTGAGATTTAGATTGTGCTCTCCTGGTACATGTGAAACCTATCTAAAAGTAGCTGAAAGATTACAATCCTCTTCATTAAATTTATCTCTTGCGACATAAACTTTTAATATGCACACCAGCAGTGTGTATGGGACTTCCAGGGCAGCTTAAATGACTGCAACCTGTAATTACTGTTCCAGCACTTGATTAGAATAATCTGATTGCAATTATTCAGTGACTTTAAAATACAAGCCTCGAGCTACAGAACAATAATTCAAGGGCAGTGATTGGGAACGTGTTTCTTTTTTGGCTGTAAAATGACGTTTTAATCGACACAGAGTGAAAGAGGTTCCCTGCTAAGGAGCCAGCTCCCTCAATTAAAGCCCATTTATGAAGTGAGGGGGAAGACGTTGTGCTGCGATGTGGAGTTAATCACCAGGCAGACACTTACAGAGTTCTCACGGATCAGGGAACTAACCCCTCTAAGGGGTAAACAGGCAGAAAGCTGTCAGCACTCCAGCAAGGCCACGGAGAACACACACATACCAACATTAATGCAACCAGTTACTGTATTATATTTGTTAATCTAAATTTATTGGCTAAAATAACCTTCAACTAAATATTCTTTTAAGCTTCAAAGTCCAAGTCTACAGTCAAGATGTTTAATGATCACTTGATTAAAAGACAGAAATGAATTTTCTAAATCAAAACGCTCTTGTAGTAGTCGGTCAAACCATGAGAAAGACATGTCAATTATCTCTCGTATTCTATACCAACAAAGCTAGATAAGTGATTGCATTTAACAGGCAGCTCTAATGTATCTCATCACTCTGAGGAGTCTGTGGTAGATTAATTAAAAAAGTAATACAACATGAGGGAGACATATTGCTCAGCTGGCACCGATTCCATGGTCAAAGTGAAGGACAAACATGGTGACTACAATCTTTTTCTAGGCCTCTAATTTGTAGGACTTTATTTCCTTGTTCTGATTTACCTGAGGAGAGGCGATTTTTGTCCCTGGCTGACCCTCCCTGAGTGATTAACAGAGCTGATTAGTCCTTCAACAGACACGCTAATACTTCTCCTTGTCCTTCAGCAGTCCTAGACTGTATGGGTACAATGTGTGCACACACACAGTGCATGTGCACATAATGATGAAGGGCCAGTGGGTGCTTACGCTTACAGATGGACAGTCTTGGAATTATATCTAAATTGATGTCCATTGTATTTTTGAAAGCTTAATTGTAACCATTCTCAATTATTCTCTTTTATAATTGACTGTACATTATTAACAAAACGTGCTACCAGGAACACATTAATCAGTATTACTCTGCCTTAACCTCAGTAAGTGGCACAATAAGAGACATGCCCTCTCTAATCAGCTTCATTGTGTTATATCACCTCGGCTCTAACTATATCACAGAGAGTTCAAAGACCTTGCACTACATGTTATTGCTGAAACCATCTTTAATCAGCGGCATTGGTCTTTGTTAGATCATGGAGGTCTACGTTGTAATGAAAACGCCAGCTAACTCTGATAGCAGCCTAATTGGGAGATAATGAGCCAATAACATCAATGGCTAATGACACACCGAGTCTAAGTCACACCCCCCTCAGGCCACACAGGGGCTCATTCACCACTGATGGAGTGCATAGCTGGGAAGTCTGACAGAGCTAGACCATGCTCTGTACAAACAGGCTGTCTTGATGGCTTCATTAGGCTAATGAAAGGCGGTGCTTGACGTTTAAAGATGGTTATAGTGGACTCTAGCTAAAGGGAACACATACAGACACCTGACTGCTAGTGTCTAATGGTATTCTTCAGACGAATAACAGGTCCTTTTTATCACAGCAACAGTTCAGAACACATGTATTCCCTCCAACAACTTACATGTTATGTTAGTATTAAAATAAATATTTGACTGCCTTTCCAAAAACAGCAGCGCTGAAAATTTTGGGGCAATGCTTTACTTTGTTGGTGTGAATATTACGTGTGTTTGTTTGTGTGTCAGAGTATGAGCAGGGGGGGTTGACAGCTTAAGCACTGTATGAGTGTGTGGGCGTGGGCACCAGTTAGTGGGTTGAAGGGGGCTGAACTTTTGTCAGGTCTCAACAATGAAGAAGCTAACAGTAAACAAGCCTGATGATGTATAATCACATTAAGAAAGGCACCAAGCATGGAGGAGAGACCCTGCTAATCCACACAGTGTGCTAGCTCTGTAACCTGCACATAATCCTGGAGAGAGTGAGCGAGGTTGAGAGGAGAAAAGGGGAGAGGAGGACCAATAGAGGCTTTGGAATTGAATTACTTCACGTAGAAGCTTTAGGCCAATTAAACAGGTGTTTCAAATCTCCACCCTGTTGTGGCTTGTATTTGTATGATAGAGTGATGGTGCTCCAGCGTAGGGCTCGTGTTGTTGGCAGTTTAATAAAGCAGAGAAGGATATGACATATGAGAGGGAAAGGCACCTCAGTGATGCTGGGACAGATCTCAGCAAAAATATCCGCAGACAGCAAATATCGGTTACACGTACCAAATATTAGAGCCAGACTGCTAAAGATTTTTTGAGGACAATACAGATATTAGGGAGGAAAAGAATTCCAACATCAATACACTGACAGATTATTTTACATATACAGTATACTTTGTATATGTACAGAACATGTATATATATAAACACAATTTTATTGAAAGAAATGTGCAAAAAATTGGGTTACCCAGCACTTTTTACAGTTTAACCATGAACTTTATTGTCCAAAATAACATCAGTGCACTGACACAAAAAACTTTACTGGGAATTTAACAGTTATTAATTGCCCAAAGCATCTTTTTCTGCATTATGAGAGTATATTCCTGTATATTCCTTTCAGTGATCAGAGATGAAAAGTAAGTGAATGTACATATTTCAATCAGTGTCTGCCCTACAGAAGCATGAGTAGACAATAGATTTTCATTGTGGTCTGAGGCCTTATTGCAGATTGTTCCTGGTTTACACAGTGGATTCCACATAATAACTCTGGGCTCTGTCTAATGAGGCTTAGTGTGGAAAGTTTATTATCATATTATCATTATTATCTCCACTGGGGGTGACAATGTTAAATCCTAAAAATGATCTGTTTTTATATTGTGCACGTATGAGCATGTACAGTTGATACTAACCCAGGTTGTGCTTATACAGTGGTAAGCAGGTACTCAAAGAACATGTGTTGCCATAAACATGTCCCGTATGTAATGTCTGTTGATTGGGTTAAAAATGGAAATTATGTTTTTTCAGATTTGTGTTTATTGACAGAGAATTACTAATCAGAAGCATCTAAATCAAGGTATGGAGAATCATCATCACTATGATTTATGTATATTTTATATCACTTTAACCATTAAACTTCAAGATTATTTTATTTTTATTTTCTGCTGACTCAGGGACTTAAAGAGCAGGTGACCTTTCAATTGAAAACAACCTCGGCTAAAATCGTAACCGCAGAGCCAGGCGAATCAGAATTGCCTATGGATTACCTGAAATAGCAAAGTGATGAAAAAATGCCCAGATAAGTCCAATATAATAAAAGGTTTTAAAAAGCTTATTTTGCAAAAGAGCTGGGAGATGTTAAATGAGGAAAAATGACTTTGTCTTCCAGAGTATCATGTTGAACTTGCACTAATATCATAAGCCGCACTCTCTTCGCTTTACTTTCAAAACTTTGCTGAGCAAACTTTTTCTGCCAACTCCCGTTCAGCTGAGGGAAATTCATCATTGTCAGCCAGTGGATCAAAAATGGAGAGGGGGTGAAAATGACAGATACAGCAAAAGTAAAGAAGACGAAGGTGGGTGGAGATGATGTGGGGAGTGAGGATACAGAGAGATTGGAGCCAGACAATGAGCAATGGTGGAGACTGTTATTGTGTGTGTGTGTGTGTGTGTGTGTGTGTGGGTGGGTGGGTTGTAGTGGGTGTGTGTGTGAGAGAGGGAGAAACAGAGAGAGAGAGATCCTTGAAGTAGACCCTGGGAGCCGAGGACCAGCTGGACTTTGAGTACTGCCTGCTGATTCTGCCTGCCCTCCCGATCCCACAATCCCTTACCTCCTTCCCACAAAACCTCTCCTTTCCTCCTCATCCGGACACTCTCCTTCCCTCTTTCTCTTTATCCTTGTTCTTTCCCTTCTTCTCCTTCTTTCCTTACCTTTAAACTTTTATTGCACTCTTATATGTACTGATCTCTGGCCTCTTTGTGAATTGCTTAAAATTACCCATCTAGATCCACTTAAATAAAATGATTTCTACTTCTGGAGCCATTCTCTCATGTAGATGACATGAAGCCAAGTTGTTGTCATTGCAGCTACAGTGGAATTTGTCCAAAACATCTGTCTAAAACATCAACAGACAATGTCTCAGATTGGATTAACACAAAGCTCAGTTACAGATTTATCATGTTGAAATGATGTTTCAGAGTGAACTTTGTCAATTTAAAGGGCCAAATCAATATCATAGACATCAGCTGTTGTTCAGTAACTACCTAAACATTGAGCTGAAATGTATGAAATGGCTGACTAAAATACATGTAGATGTAGCAGTGAACGAGGATACACTGGATACAAGGAAATGACAGGAAAACACTACATTGCATATTAAATTCTAATATTCATCATGAGAGGGTATCTCAAAGAGGCTAACGCTACCAATTTTGTGTTTATAGGTCTTGGGGGGTACAACTGCATGTATGAAAAAAGTTTTATGCAGTCCTTTATGGAGTGGGATGCTAGACTGCTGGACCTTACCAAGACCTGTCGACTACATTACCCATAATGCACCTGAGCTACTGACAGCATCATTACAGGCAATTTATCAGAAAACATGCAACCCCTAGGGGCCACTAAAGGCTTTATACTACTTTTCTTGTACATGCAGTAGTACTCCTCACGACCTGTAACACACGTCAATTTGTCAAATTTAAGTTACTCTTTAATTCTATTTCCATCAAAAACACATTTTGTTTATATTTATATTTCTATAGAATAATCAATATTATACCTACTTTGAACAATTCTGAACCTTTTTTTCCCCCTCATTTTTCATCCACCCTCCATCCTTAAATCCTCTCTGTTTATCCAACAGAAGTACATGCCCACAGCTGGCTTCTTCTCCAGGTCTAGCACAGATTAGCAGGTGAACTCTGAACCATAACTGTACTGTCTGTACACCCTGGGGAGGTCAAGAACTGTCGCTGGTCTCTGTCCCATTGTTTAGCCTACACCGACAAGCAAGGTGCACACACACACACACACACACACACACACACACACACACACAGAGCTCCTAACCCCACAAACACATCCAACTAACACAGCCAAGTTTGACCTCTTTGTGGCAGCAGCTAATGTGTTACAACAGTGTTCTGGCCTATGGCCCCAATTTGCTATGCCTGAACAAACTGGCTAGTAGCTACTGTACTATTGGCATACACTGACATTGTTCGTCCAACACTCCACAACAACAAATAAATAAGCACTGTCTTTAAAGCAACCATTACCACAAAATAATGGACAGTGAGTTGTTGCTTGGCTGTGGGATCGGATTCACAAAACAGGGATCCTACACAGCCAAGTGATTTTGATATATACAACAGATGGGATTACCAAAACTACACAATGAACGATGACAGATAAATGGCCTGTTTACACCCACAGTAAGCAGGGTGTAACCAAATCATTTTTGAATAGTGTGTCTCAAGAGAAATGCAGATTACAATTTCTGTTACAGTGGTTTCTATTCATCAACCTATCCTAACCCTTGCTATAAAACTGTTGGTTTGACATGTAGCCATGTAAGGATCACAATGTTTCTAGATGAACAATTTTAAAGAACTGCTAACCATTTAATTGTGTACCTACACACATAAAAAAGGGAAGGGAGGCAAACATTGCATCTCTGATTAAATATTGTTTTCACTTGCACATATTCTTTAAAGATGTGACTTTAAGAGTGAAAAATATAAAAATCTAATTCTATGATAAAATATACAGCACAAAGCTTCAGATTCCACAATCTTTTAAGTATTTGTTTTACATTTAAGAATGCTAAAAGCCTTTGTATGGAGACTTCATCTGTTTGGAAGATATTACTTAACTCATTGCCAAATTGGCTTTGTGTTCATTACAATCCTGCTGTGCACATTTAGAGCATTGTATTTTTAACATGTAAATGGGGGTTATGTACATATTCAATAATGTAATTTTATGGTGGATACATCAGTGCAACACAGCATTCAAATAGACCTGTAATAAGATTCTTCCCTTGTTACTTTGTTTTCCATCCACTGGTGAAAATAGCAAAAAAAAGCTTGGATGGTTGTGTTTGCAAGTTTAAGTAAAAAAACAGAGGTGAAAAGTGTCACGCTTGGTGAAATAAGGAGCAAAATACTGTGAGAGAAAAGAGAAAAAAGAGAGAGAAAAGAAGAGAAGAAAACAGGGTCTTGAATAAAAGCCAATCACTTCAAGGGCCTGAACTTGGCCACTGAATTCTTTGAAAAATGTTCGTATACACACAGGGGAGCAAAAAGAGTGCTGGTTTAAAAAAAAAAAAAAAAAAAAGGAGGGGAGGTAAAGAAGCAGACTCAGAGGTGAGGAAAAATAAATTGATGAGGCAATGAATGTGAAGTTAAGAGAAAAAAAAACTGTTGGGTGGAGTTACAGCCTCCACACCCAACCGACCTGTTTCCAAATAATCAGCAAGAAAAGAAAAAAAAGATTAAGTCCTAGAGAACAAGGGTAGTTTTCACACTCTAACACACAAAGAGAAGGACCGACTCAGAGATGAGAGGGTTGGCTGCATTGTACTGCCCCACTTAAATCTTACTCTCAATTCACTAAATGTGTTATTTGACTTGGCAAAGGAGCTGGTATGTCCCAAGGAGCAGCAGGGAGTCATACCGGGGCTTTGCCAAGTTTGCTGCAGCCCTTCTGAACAGCCTTCACATTGGCTAGCTAGTGACCTTAGACTTAGTGGGTGGTTCGACTCAGTGGCAAAGAAAAAAGGGGGAGAAGTTTGGAGAAAGGAACAAATAAGGACCAGGCATAACCTCCGGTGGTTGAGATTCAGCTTTTAATTTCAAAATTCTCCTTGAGAACCCTTACCAAGAAGGAAATATTGAAAAGGTTTGGAGGAGAAAAGATTAAACAAGAGATCATTTCTAACATTGTCTACAGAGAAAAGACAGAAACTGCGTCTAACACCTAAAAGTCCAAGCTACACTAGTTAACACTGGCCTGACCTGCCCTTGCCCAGCAATCTGTCAGTATAATGTGACTAGCAGGAATGGAAAATATTTTTTGTTTGCTTTGTGAATGATGGAAATGAAGACCAGGAGAACAACTTAGTAGTCTATAAAGTTACGTGAAACCAAAATAATGCATAGTTATTAGAGAAGTGGAAAAATCCAATAAAACCTCTCAGTGATTGGCTGAAGAAAGAAAACCTATTATTTCACATTTCTAAAACAATAAATCAGTGGTTATTATGGGGACTTGTCAACTAAAATGACTTTCTAAACTCATAAGCTATATATTCAACACAAGCAATTAAAGTTGGATACAGCTGATCTTTGGGATCAGCTGTATCCAACTTTAATTGCTTTGGCTTTAAGATATGCAAACAATAAACTGCTTCAGCTAAATAGAACATGGCTTTACATTTTTCAGATATGTGCCAATCCCATTGAAAACATATTACTTTCCATTCTGTACATTGCATCTGACAAAATTCGAGCGTTCTGTGTTAGCCCAAATTTCATAAAAGCTTTCCATTTAATGAAATATGAAGTGATCATTGGTTGTTTCATTTACAGCATAGTTCAGTATGAGGTCAGAAGTACATAAAAACACTCACCATAAGTCGTGCAATTAAACTTGACGTTCTCTGTTAATGGCTCTAGTTGCACACAGTGTTTGCCAACGATTCATGCCACTATGTTTCAGAGGTCCAGACTCAGGGGAGGACAACTCATGACAACCCTAGAAAAGGAGCCATCCATGGTTGCCAACATGATAAACCTGTAGGGAGGAGCCCCAGACACCCAGCTCCATCCTTGAAAATAAGTCTTACCATCTTAACCTCACAGGAATTTGAAAGATGAGGCACACCACACCATCCTCCACACTGGGAAAATAAAAGAAGTGAAACACTGAGACAGAGAAAGATGTTGTGAGGAGGACAGGAAGAGAGGATGAGGAATTATGCCAGGGTCTGAAGATTCATTTTGAGGTTGGATTTAGAGAAATGGTGTCTGGCAGCATGCGCAGGGTCAAGCCCTGCAGGCCTGGAGCTCAAGCAGCCATCTTGGCAGTGACTCCTTCGGCGCAGCAACAGAGGGGGGAGTTTGCTTTACAAGGTACATCAGTCTGCTGGGACCAACCATTTCCTCTTTCCCACTGTTGCTGTAATGCAACTTCTATTTTTCTTCCGTACAGTTTATCTTTGATCAGAAATATATTGCTCAGTTGACGAGCAGTGTAAACATCCACATAATTTGGAGCAGAAATCATTACTTCCTGTAGTTATATTTACTATTAAGATGATGATACTCAGAAGGGAATTGGCAATCAAGGCATCAGATGGTGTATGAAGTCCCCCACTGAGACCTCTCCTCTTGGCAGTCTTGTGAGTATTTTGGAAATGTAAAGGATCGCGCTCAAAATCGGTCATTTTCAATAAACAAGGTAATTCAAATAATCATTGTGACATATTGCTCTCTCCCTCTATTTCTTTGTCTTCTCTTTCTCACTCACACATATCACACACAGTGCTCTCCCCCTCTACAGGGCCTCCTACATGGGAAAGTAGACGAGCCATGAAAGGCATACAGTGTTGATCCAGCCGATAAGCTAACCAATTGGGTTCATTTATCAAGGAAAACCTTTGCTCAAATATGATCCCTGTGTGTGATGGAAAGCCTTCTGACAACTCTATCCCTTCCACGTCTCTGTGGTTCTTGGCGTGGTCGCCTTGCAGAAACCCTAGCAGTGTTATTACAGATCTTTAGTGGCCTACAACAGGACATTAGTTAAAACAAATATGTAAATCTGGGTAAGGGAGAGATGAGGGGGAGAGTCTGAACGATGTATGCCAGATAATGCTATGTTTAGGAAGATGGAGATATGACCTGAACTGTCTTCACGCTGCAAACCCAGTTAGTTGTGATAAATTAAGAAAACCAGAGGCTGATCAGAGACACAGAGACAGTAAATAAAACCCATCTGGAGTGGTTTTGTGTCTCTCTTCTGCTGAAACCCAATACTCATATCAGATCTGAATTCTGTGCAGCAATAATAGCTGAATATTCATTTTGGTGCAAGCGGAAGACAAACATTCCCGTTCTTAATGACATCTCCTGGGAGGAAGTTCATTACACAAGGTTGTTACGCAACAAAACCCTGTCACTTTGAGAGGTCAGAGGAGGTTCACACTGCTAACATTAGCGCAAAACCCAATGGCAACTAGGTTAGTGACACTTCCTGCATGAATTAACAACTCTAAAAGAACTGGGATACAAGTAACATCAGTTCTCCAGGTAGACATGATAAGACTTCACGATACTGGCCTAGTTTATGTCAGGCAGCAAAACAGCATCAAGAAAACACATTAAGACTTTATGTAGGTTCAAGCAGGCACAGTATTGCCTAAAGACCAGTGTTAACATAGCAAAAGTAAAAGGTTTCATGAACTGGCTTTATCTTAAATCATCATTGTGTGATATTAGTTACAGGACGTAGTAAATATAGATGTTTTTCTTTACAAACACAGAAGATTGTTACTTTACAGAGCACTCAATCAGAATCACATCACATTGAATGTCAAAAACATAGCTGCTTTTTAAAAAAAACAAAACAGAAAAATTCAAATAAGGCTTGTAGAAGCATCTCACAGTAACAGGCATGTTACTGTATGTATGTAACACTGATGGAGGGTGTGTCTGCGTGTGTGTACTGTATCTGTCTGTGTGTGTATCTCTGGGAAAACACTGTAGCTGTAGTTGCACACTGCTCTGTGCACTGATTGATGGTTGCTGTCCATGCAGGCCTACATTTTTGAGTGGATTGGAGTCACAGCACATGAGCAAGCACAAGATGGAAGACTATGGAACTCTCCACTACAAAGAATAGCAAGACTCTCTGCAAGACATACACACCGCAGAGAAACACAAACTCTCTCTCTCTCTCACACACAAAAACACACACACACACCACACCCACAGATCCACTTCCCCACCTCCAGTGCTTGAAGATCTACCTGCCAGCTGCTGCCAGTCGCAGGGAAAGATGGGCTTTGTTGGTTTTGTGAAGCCCACCGACAAGACCCCCCTGGAGACTGCAGGTCTCCAGCAGCACAAGCCTCAGCCTTATCCACTCCGCCGCACAGGCAATCTGTTTTCTATATTGCCAGCCTGTATCACTGTACTATGCACTATAGAACAGCAATTGAGCAGGAAATTAAGTTAGGGGATCGGTATTTGGCGGAGGAGAACGAGCTGGTGTGGTCTTCCCTCTCCACATACAAGGATCATTAAATATCACACGAGTTTCTTGATAAATTTCCTCTTCTCCTTTCTCTGCTGTTCCCATCAACTCACTCCCCTCTTCATCCTCTCTTCTGTCTCTCTGTCTCTTTTCTTTCGTCCTCAATTTCCCTCTCATCATCTGCCCGTTTCGCTCTCGTCTTGCCGTATTTGTAGAGTGTGTGAAACAAAACATCCTAATGGATGTTTGAACAGCTTGAGATGTGTCGGCCTGGGAACTACCTCCCTGTGACAGGGAGCTCTGGCAGGGAATTGAGACCACTACAAGGGGAAAATAGGGGACATATTTCTTTCTTTTCCTCTTTGTTTATTTCTTTTCCTCTGTCTGGGTCCTTCTCTCTCGTCCCCCTCCCTGCTCTGTCTATTTTCTCTCATTATTTCACTGTACATACAAACAGAGGACAGAGTCTAAGCTTTTTTTGGATTAGCAGATGTGGAGGATGATTTTTTTTTTTTGCCCTGTTGTCTTTCCTCCTCTTCTTTCACCTTCTCTCTGACGTCACCTGCCTTTCACTTACACATCCTACCTTAACTGTTTTTAATAAGTAGTTGTGTGAGTGGGTGTGATTGTAAGAAGTTAGGGAGGGAATAAAGGAAAAGGAGCAAGACTGAGCAAGGTCAAGACATCACTATGCAGAACCGTAATACTTTACTTTCAGTGGAGCAGTAGCAGTTCTGGAATGAAAGACGCATGAACACACACACACACACACACGACCACACATACATCCATTTTTTTTTTACTCCTCTATGAATTCTTGGTTTTATTTTCTAGCACATAAATGGACTTTTTGTTTCTTTTATTAACTTCTTAATCATAAACCTCATTATGAAACTAATAATTAACTTAAATTTCAAATTACTTTTAGGTTAATTTTGGGTATTCAAATGCCCCAGATCTCAACTTATTAATGAAATGTATATTCATAGAGGACATTGATTCCATTGCCTCCTCTTCACACTTAGCATGTTTCAGTGGACTTCAGTGGACTTCAGTGGACAGCAGAACATTTTGTACCTTTACTTGAATTTTCTTGATATTAAATGAGGCTAACGTTTTTTTTGTTGTTGTTGTTTTTTTCTCAAGCGAAGATTTGACTCCTATGGAAACCGTTATCTCCTATCAGTGAAAGCAGACTGTTTTTTCTGCGTCAATCCAGAAACACAGCAGCAGACACAGAGACACACTCACAGGGCAAAGAGCTCTTACTGCTACAATCTAAGGTCAATCTGTAGTGTTGACAGCTAAATTAACAAGTGCTACAAGCACCATTACATCTGGCTCCTGACTGTGTAACTATGGATGGATATACCAACACACTGTCAGACAGATAATCAAATAAATCAATATCTATAAACAAGCGAATGAAAAGGAAAAATATATATTGCTCTGGAGGTAGATTTATGACCACCATTGACCACATGGAACTCACACATACACAGCACTCGAGGCCTGTGCAGTGGTCAGGTTAGTGGGAGGCAGTCAGAGAGATAAGGCGCCAAACAGGTCTAAATCCCTCCTGAAGCGGTCTTGATGGACAGACAGGCCACCATTAACAATGCGGTGGCTTGTGAGAGCAGCAGCTGATGGAAAGATACCCTGGCATTTGCTGTGTTAAGAAGTGGCCCTTAAAGATTTCACACTTCCAATTTCTTTGAATTATCTGCCATCTCCAGCCTGTCACTCAGCCTGACAATCTCAGATTCATGCTCACTGAGGCACCAGGCTGGTTATTGACAAAGCAATCCGCCGTGATACAGCAAAGCCTGATAAAACATTAGTCAGACATCACGACGTGTAACTCTAGACCCACCTCACACATGGACGGAGTCTCACACTATTTGCTCTTTTTTCTCTTTAAATACATGTTTATCCATGTATACTGTAATTCAATTTAGTATAGTTTTGGTGCAGTATAATGGTGTTCCCTGGATTGTCAAACATGACCAAGAGTAAACCCACTGTGATGTGACTCATTGGTTTGTGGGCTACAATTTTAAAGCCCTGAGTTAGACATTGTGGCCGTCACCTGTTTGGTTTTTGGAGCCAGAAGTGATCGTACTTTGACGAGATCGTGGAGCTGGTGATGACTGCTACGCTTCTATACTGACTGGGTCAAGCTGTTTAAGCAACCTGTCAATCAAAGGGGGCCACGCCCTCAACCATATCCTGCTTTATCATCTATTTTACTCTAAATGTGGCCAAAATTTGGAAAATGACAATCATGCTGTATTCAAGAACACTTGAACTAGTGACTGACATTAGGGTTGGAAGATCTGAGATCATGATTGATCTTTAAGGCGAGCACAATCTTCTTTTCAGGTGATTGTAGAGATTGCATTATTTCATATCATCCCATTTCCAACCTTAACATAACCTCATTGACTTGCAAACCTGTGATGTGTGAACATACCAATTGAGTGATTAGCCAACTAGACAGCTATGCTGATTGGACAGTTTACTTCACCTGGCTCTTCCTTGGGTGATGTACTATAAATGATGCAAAGTAAATGATCTTTAATGCAATATCATGTTTTAATAATGCAAATGGAGGAATTAATGGCATATTTTAAGTCTTGCTATAGTCTACAGGGCATTTCAAAATTTAGAAAAAATTACTGCAATTTAGATTGTGGATTATAATTGTGATTAAAAACATTGGGAAATGCTGTCTTGTCCAGATCACCCACACCTTACTGAGACCATAAACTAATTGAGAAACCATTAACTGAGCTAATAAATTAAAGATGCTCTATATAAGAATTTTAGTTGAAAACATTCAAAACTGAACTAAAATTGTCAACAGAATGTGATTAAATAGCAGTTTTGACATTATGATGTATATGTATTGTGATCCAGAGATATATCTACTGAAGTTAGCATGATAACTAGCTAGCCCATCCCTGTGCTAGCGGTGTAAACACGAACAGTCCCCTGGTCCCCAAGCTCCCAGTTTGAACCACTAGCTGCATGGCTAATTGAGCTAACTAGCTAAGGTCAGCTACAGTTAAGCAGCAGTTAGTGGTTACTTTGGTGATATTCTGCCCCCTATTTGTTTAGAGTATGAATTTGACAGGTGGCTAATTCTTACATACTGCAATATTAAGTGCTAGTAAGGTCATGTTCTCATAGGCTCGAATACAATCTGACTTCTTTTGCAACCAGTTTTCTCCCCCTGCTGGTAATAGGAAAGAATGCAGGTTTAAGGCACTTCCACACTGGCTTCACATTTCAGTTCTGGAAGCTGCGTTCACTGTTTATACAGTCTATGACATTTGGCTCAAGTGTACCTATGTCTTCAATAATTTGGTGTGAGTTAAAACTTTGTGAACTCTGTCAAGTACCACTATTGGCAAGATTGTAGCATACAGAGCTGAATAGATTTGTTAAGGTCCACCTAATGCAGTGATGACAGCCAAAGCTGTTATGACACTGAACAGGCTGCTTATCAGATCTTTAACGGTTTGATTCGCTTGCTGCTCCAGACAGGCCAGGATAGAACTATCACAACATCCCCATTACCCTCAGCATTCAGTACATAGTGCACAGCCTGTGCTTTCTATGAATTATTAAAAGCAGACAGATTACGCTGCAAGGCTGGAAGTCTAGAGGCATGCTACAGATGCTGCTGAGCAAAACGGTAACATCAGAAGTGTGTTTTTGTTCCTTTTTTTTGGAGAGGGGGCTTTTTTAAAGAGGTCTGCAACAGATTAGAGAGGTGGCAGTTTGGATAGGTGTATGGATACATGGATAAGAAAAAGGAAACAGCGGGCAGGATTTGGACATGTGTTTGTGTCTGCGCAAATGTGTGGGTGTGTGTCTGTGTGTGTTGCAAAGGATGATGGGGGTGAAGGGCATAGTGTCGGGGCTTGTCTGACATGTGGCCTGGTGGGTTGGCTGGATGGTTGGTTTGCTGTCTAGATGGCTGGTTGGGTGCAGCCCAGCTCAAGCCTGGCAACTCTCTCACTCTCTCTCTTTCTCTCTCTCCCTGGAGTGACGGGCTGAGACATTAAGACAGGCGTTTTAATTAACTGTGCCACTCTTCCACCTGCTGCCCTCAATATGCTCCGGCCCAGGCAAGCTGTCTCTCATACCACTGACTCTCTTGCTTTCTTTTTGCTCCATCTTTCCCATCATTTTTCCGCTCTTTCCTGCTCTTTCTCTCCTTTCCTTTCCAATTTTCAAAACCCACCCTCCATCACTGCAACTTGCTCCCCCTAACCTCTCTTTTCTATCCACTGTGCCTCCCTCCTCAGTTTGACCCTAATAGATGAAGACTCATACCAATAGATAAGGCGATTCCATGAGGCTCATATGACAGAATTAGCCAATTTCTTTTTTGAACTTGGAGAGAATTAATTTCTACATGTGTCCTGTTCTACTGACCCTCTAACTACCCCCCGCCCATCCCACTCACACACACACATACACACATAATGGACACACACTCTCACGCTCTTTAAATCTATCTGGTAATTCAGTTCTGCCCGACACTCATCAGGCTATTCATTAAGGCCTGATTGAAGATGGATATTTCTGTTCCCTCATGACAGAATGGAGCTAGGGATCAAACCGGGGACATTACAGGATTTAGAAGAGCAAATGCAACACACAGCAGCTTCGTGTGTGTGTCTGTACACTTGGACATGTCTGTGTGCTCATAAATATTTGTATTAATATGTGTAAATGTATGCCTGACCGTTTAAGAATCTCATTTAGTGCTGTGACTCCTATAGTTTAATCATTTAGATCATAAATTGAGAATTAATTCAAACAGAACGGAGCAACAAATGATCCACTTTTAGCACTCTACTTAAATTGTATTACACTTTTAATGGGGTTAATAATAGACAGCATTAGCAACACAGGAAAACGACTCTACAAAGTGTTGTATTAAAAGGATTAATGTCCTCCCTTCAGAATCAAAGCCAGGTCTTGGAGATACAGCTAAAACTAACAAATGGCCCAGCTCTGGCTCCATGATGGGGCCTCCGTTGCAGCCATACTACAGTAAGAAGACAGCAACTGGGACCCATATATCAGCCAGGCAGACAGGGAGCATTCATCTGCTCTGTGAGGAGAAGTGACTTTGAAGTTCTCCACAGCGAGGTGAAAGAGCAGCCGTGGCCTCAACCTCTGTGTTTATGTAGCCGCACTAGCCCTGGGAGAGCTCTTAATGAATGATGTGGATAGATGGACACCACAGCTAAAAGCACACACTCACACGTCTGTGTGAGGGCCAAGACATACACCAAGGATTTGCGCATACTTAATGTTGAGGTCGTGGACATGTCGGGTGTACGGTACATGTCTGCATGTACAATGAGAAGAACAACACATGTAACAGCAGGCAGAGGGTACTGCTGGATTTAGCACATGTAAAAAATGCATGTATTGCACTGTATTACATAAATAGGTCTCGAACATAAGCTAGACGTAGCTGACTAACCTGTTAGAAGGAGGCTATGCCAACATCCTCCCGCAATGTCTCGCACTGGCGAGCTTGGTAGCGTCACATCCTCTGGGCTTAGGATGTTCCTCTTTATGTTCCCACATGCACGTCCACAGCCCCACTGAAACAATCTGCCGTCACCTGCATGCATGCATCCATGAGAAAATTCAAAAAGGTTAAAAAAATGTCCCCCTAAAAAAGTAATCGTGATCAACAGACTATACAAAATCTGATTTTCTCAAACAAATGTAGAACACAAAGGTATTACTGTGCAATATGACAAGTATTTGATAATAATTTCTAATAGAAGATGTTTTGGACCCTGTGCAGTTCCTCTGTTAATTGCAAAGTATGACACGGGCCTCTAACCCCCTGCAGCTCATCTTGCATCTCTCTTCAGCACGCCTCTAGGAGCATGTTGTCCTTGTTGTGCTGCTGCTGCTGCATGGGGCCTCTGGTGATAAATTATGGATGCAACGCAAAAGCTGTAAAATTTGTTGTATCTTCCATTATCTTCATGTTAAAGGCCACAAAAGCTCTTCAGTGAAGTCAGCCATTAAGAAATGACAGGTATTGCTATCAGGCTTCTTTATAGCCTATTACCTGCAATGACAGCAGCTGCTGCTGCACCACTGTACGGCCTATCACATTATTTGCAGCTAAAGTCAGCTACTGTGTCATTTCGCCTCATTTTCTTGACAGTGCTATCATAAATCCATTGGGCTGCAGGGGAAACTGTCGACTACCTCGATTATCTTCATAGCCTGAATGAATTCTGAAATGTATGTAACAGGCAATGACTGTTATGGATCAGGAGCCAGGGCCATATTCTCGCTAACTCTCTCTTTCTCTCTCCCTCCTTGTCTCTCTCTCAGGTGATGTGCCGATCGAGGGCTTGAGGGCTCTGATATTCGCATAAAATTGAGTAAAATAGGTGAACTTTGAAGCGCACAGTGACAGCTCATGACTAGTGACGTTAACTCCATTTCTTAAAGATGTCCAGCTGAATTGTGCTGGTGCACTTTATGAAAAATAAAATCTAGCATATTAGGTGAAGGGTCAATGATAGGATCAAGTTCTTTCTTCATATTAAAGAAAGTGAGGTTACATATAAACTTTAACATGGAGACATTTACAAATGGCTGCATTTTTAAAAGCCAAATATTCTAATCTTTATCTGTTTAATTGTAACACGTCTACTTAATGTTATGTGTCATAGCAGGCCTGTACCTGTCAGTGCAAGATTGTGATTTGCCCCACAGGTGACCTTCGACACTTGGTCCACACACTCCACAAAGCGAGGGACGACCGCGTTTTCATTAGAACCATTGCCAACTTGTCCATAATCATTCTGCCTGTAGGGAGAAGAGCATGGACACATAATTAAAAACATAATTAAATACCTGCGGGCATCAACTTCATACTGTTTTATCACATTTAAAACGATATACAATACAACTTCATAGTATAAAAAATATTACACGTCTTTCAGTTTCTATAGGGTAACATAAATAATTAAATCAGTTAAACTATTGAGCAGCTTCCACTGGGGACTGTGGAACATATGCATTTCCTCCCATTTCTATGAATCCTCTTTGTGACAATAACGAGACACAGCCCTATCAGAAGTGAAACACCTCACTAACTAATTAGACTCTCAGGCTGCAGTCTGACAAAATAAAAAGAGAAAAGCGCTTGAAGGAAGACTTGCTCTCCCGCAATTTGCATCTGCCACTTTTTACTGCATCTGTTCCAAGTGCCATTCAACGTTCTCTACCTCCTTTTGTTGGGAAGTGTTGAGCCCCAACTATTTAAGCTCACCTCCTACCTACCCAGAGCTTTGTTCCTGCTCCTCTGCAGACCAGTAATGAGCCAACCGCCACAAAACTGCAAGGAAATTAATGACTCATTACGGACGGGGCCTAGACCACTCCACAGCCTCTCCTCCTCCCCCGCTCCACCCCACATGCCCGCATGTAATCCTCTCTCTCTCCCCCTTTCTCTCTCTTACTCTCATCCCTTCAGCCCATACAGAAAGACCCCAACACCTCCCTATCAATTAGAGCCTATTACAGGGCTCCCATGCTAGCAGGGCAAAGAAAGAAGGCCTTCACAGCTCAAGAGTGTGTGCAGGAGAGATTGGGAGAGTTGAATGAGGAGCCTGAAGGTGCTCCTTTCACACCCTTGCCCTTATCCATTATGCCAGTCTGTAGAGCCCCCTAGGAGAAACGTGCAGCCCCAAAAAGACTTGGGGATGAAAATAAGTCAAGGGAGGGATTCTTGGTCACACCTTTTCTCTTTTCCTTCTACTCCAGCGTCAAATTATATCATAACTAGTCCTTAAGCAACATGGTCACTGTGCTCTTCCTTTAAATGGAGTGTTAGAAAATGATGGCGAGATCTGAATAGCATGTATTAATCATACCATCTGGGTCTGTATTCATAGAAGGACAGAGAGAGACAGATATTAACAAGATAAAGCAAATGGTGGAAAAGCACCTACACATGAAAATTCATGCAATACCTTCGTATTCACGGGACTGTTGGTCTTTGTTCAGAGCAAAAAATACTGTTTTACATTGCCAGCATTTTAGAATATCTTTTCCCTTTTTTCCCTGATAGGATATGTATCAGCTTTTCATTCAAGCATGCTATGCTCATTGGCTTTTGAAGCTATGGTGCATTTCAAGGCAATCCCTCTGAGAGTGAATGGGTGAGATCACATGGGTTTGAGGTGGTTTAGAATGGCAAATCCTGCTGAAAGTGTCATTTCCAGTCGGAGACATCAATTTGGTGTGTGAAACAGGGCCCCGGGGGAGCCCGATAGCCTGGGAGATTCCTGACAAGAGCAAAGGGCCTAGGGATCAACTCATACTAACCTGGATAATACAAGAATTTCAGAAGCGCTTCAAATACATGGAGCGAAGTGAGGAAGGAGGAAGAGAGGCAGAAACATGATAGACAACTAGGAAAAAAGTGCAGAGAAAATTTAAATAGAGAGAACCTCTTAAATATCACTTCCTCTGTATTCAGTGATGAGCCTTTTGCAAGCATACATAAAATGCGGTAATACCAATAGGCTCATGTGCTCTATAGATTAGATAGAAAATCATTACTTATGCTAAAAAGAAAAATTCCATACGAAGACTTTTTAATGCACTGTTAAAGAAAATCAGAGGCAAGCAACTACTTGTCCTTTTTGACTTTGATACTATTATGGGTTGCATTATTAAAAAATACACTAAACAGGAGCTGATCAATGACCCCCATCTGGGGAGGATTGTCAAAACTCATAAGTATCGTTAATAGGGAGATATTAAAACACTGACATGCACAAATTAAAAATCTAAATTATTGGCAGCACTATTTCTGGACAAACATTTTGCTAACTGTAAAACCGTGTACACAGACAGTGGTATTAACTCTAACATAAAGCCTCAATTAGCTAAAGTGAGAGTAAAATGGCTGATAATTACTGTGCCAGCTCATTAGACTTGTTTTGACACTAAAACCACTTAAATCACTGCACAGGCATATACACAGGCACAGATGCAAATACACATGTGCAGATGTTAAGAGTTTATTCCCATCATAATGAGGCAGATACTGTACAGGTTGGGTTTTACTTGTTTAGACGGAAAACTAAACACTTCAAACTAGATTTAATAGGGTCTTACCATTACATTAGCAATTTATAAATCTGTCTATGGATTGTATTTTAGGAACTGATACCTTGTAAATTAAGAAATGTAGGACTAGTTAAAGACGCACATACATTTTATATGTATTTATTTTTTTATTTTCCTTCCAAGGGCAGGATGCAGCCAAAAACCAATAATCACTAAGTCATTCAACTTCAGAAGACTTGATTAAAGTGACAAGGATAGCACTGTTGACTCTATTGATTTCATGAAAATATGATCTATGAAACTGTGAAGAGTACAAAAGCAAGCTGATCGTCTGCTGTACCTGCTATACATCTTGGCTAATAATGATACAGACTCCTAAGGAATAAAATCCTTGGGGCCGGCCATGAAAGTTTAAGATTCAATGCGGTAAAATACAATGTGCCGTAAAATATTAATGTGTGTGGTAAAATTATGCTGGTGGTAATATTTTAGATTGCTGCTGTCTGTAAAAGAGGCATATCTGTATTTATTTACAAGCACGGATAGTGGATGGGGGGCTTTGTTTGAAGCCCCGTTTATGAATATCGACTCAGGCTCCTAGGTAAGTGGCTATAAATCTGTGAGAGGATCTTTGTAAAGTTCCCTTGGAGGACATAACTTCAGGTCTAACCGACTCCTCCCTTCACTTGACTTTTAAACATTTAGATGTAGCCCGGCCAGCTGCATTTAGAGCGGCTTCTAAATTATGAAGGGTTCCATTTTGAGAGTGTTAACCAATCAAAGTTGATAAACTGTGGCAATAGATTTCTTTAGGATAGAAACAGAGGTGTGTTTGGCCCTTGATCTGGAGTGTTTATGAGTTTGGGGAATACTGAAATGGATCTCTGCACAACCTGCTATTTTCCAGATGTTGACTTTGGATGTGCTCAGCGGAAGATGCCCTTAAACCCTTAAGATTCACACCATACACCATACACCCACACTCTTTAAATATGCTTACACCACACACTATGCTACACTATTCCTTATTTTTCCGAGGATGCAAATAGCATTTAACTTTTCAGCCCGATCTTTCCATGTTGGTCTCTTTGGGTAAGATGATGAAAAGTGTGAACTACTTGAGGCTGAGAGCATAACCTGTGCTAATGAGAGGGAGCATTACTTGTATGATCAAAACGATCATATAACACACTCCTATCACCTCAGGCTATCAAGACCAGCTGGAAGAGTTCTAGAGGTCCACACTGGATCAACCTTTCGCGGATGACTCATTCACACCTTCTTTTTCTTTTTCTTCTGCTCCGTATCTTTGACATGTTTATCTATTTACTTTGGTGCAAGGTTCTGAAGTTCAGATCACAGGGGTGATTGCATTAGTAATGGTGCTGCAGTTGGCTGACCGTGAGATGATGGACACAGAGGTCTCTATCCTACGGCTACGATGATCACATAGGAGCCAGGATTAAGAGAACTGATTTCTTTCCTGGTTGAGTTCAAAGGGCTCAATCAAAGTGTTTCACTGCTGAACTCTTGCCCCCCACTTTAAATGCATAATTAACTTACAAGTGCTGATAAGGTTGAGCCCTGTGAATATACTGTTTTTGTTTTTTCTGCCTGGTGATGAATGCAGCAACAGTTGATGTCACCATGCACTAATAAATGGCTGTAAAGCTGCATTGATCCGACCATCTAATTCCAAGAAAATAGCTTCCTCCTGAGCTAAATTGGAGAAAATTGACACCACCCCCCATTAAACCCCTCTCTCTTTCACTCTTCCCTCTTTCTTTCTTCATTTCTTCCCATTTCCATTTCCTTCTCCCCAGTGTGCCTCCTGCTTTCTCAGGGCTAATCCTCGCAGCCTCTTCGTGTATGTAGACCTCGGCTATCTCTCTCTCTCTCTCACCATTCTGTCCCTGACGCTCGCTGACACTAGGTATCAGTTCACACCCTGAACACACAGAGAGAGGTGCTAAACAAGGACTTCAGGACATGTCACAGCACACTAAAGGGGCTTCATGGTGATACAGAAGGGGTTCAGACAAGGCAGAGTGAACAGAGCATGTTCACTGAGTAACATAACGGCATACTATACACAATTAATTCTGTTTTACAGAACATAGTACACAAATAGTAAACAAATAGTAATTACATAGACGGACATGAAGGTCAATCAATCCGATACAAAAGATGCCAATGCCTTTTACTTTAATACATTTTTTTACAAATATTGTACGACATAAGCTTTGGTATTTCAAATGTAGTGCTCACAATCATAAACCTCTCTCTTGCTAGTGAAGACGGAAACCCTTTCCCTTCTGAGACTGAAACCTCTTTTTGCTCCCGTTTGCAGTTATGGTGGTTATAGTATGCTTCTGAGATCTAATGCAATTAGGCTATGTTCAGGGCTTAATCAGTCTTGATTACCTGTTGAATGTTCCAAATATGCAGTCTCCTAGCTCTCCGAGACACCAAGGTTGAGTCGCACTAATTAAAGGTGATGCGAAAATGAGAGAAAAAGAAGCTCAACAAAATTCATGATTAAAAAAAAGGTATAATGTGTTTTCATACCCAAACAGACCTACTCCGTGAACTATTTATTTTGAATGTTGTCCATTTTAAGATAATTAATAATGACAAGCATTAGGAAGCATCTGTATAGTTTCTGTCTACGAGATTTAAAGCATTCAAAACACCCTTGTTTCCATCTCATAGATTTTCATATATACACCCTGAGAATTGAGCCCACCCAAGTACCCAACGTGACGTCAACCATTTTTTTGTGGACTACCATTTTGAAGCCTCAAGTATGGCATTGTAGCCTTTGCTGTAATGGTTTTTTGGAGCCAGGAGAGACCATATTTGGACAAGAGGTATAGGAGCTGGGGAAGATACTGATTAGATCAGACTGAGAACCGATGGTGGTAGCAACTTGTCAATCACAAGATAGCAACACCTGAAAGCATATTCTGCTTTATTGTCTACTTTACCCTCAATGGGACCATATTTTAAGTCAACATCATGCAGTATTGACGATGACTTAAAACTAGAGATTGAGAGAATTAATCCATTAGAAACAGTTTCATGAGCTTACATACAATCATCTTCTTTTAGAAACCAATGAAAACCAGAAACCAGTGCCATTAAAAAGAATGCAGGTTCAAAGCAAGGCTCTGTCCATATTTCATAGTCTCAATGAGCCCACCTGAACATACTGTAGTGGCTCTCTAGACAGAAAAACCCATTGGCAGATGCTCAGGATCCTCACTCCAAGTCTGTGACATGAGCCAATAAGAAAGCAGTTTCCTGGGCAAATTTAATGTCAAGTGCTGAAAAGATTGCCCGATCTATAACCGTATAAAAAGTGGTCCATGTCCCCGAAGTTGATGCAATCTCACAGTGTATGTTTTTTGCCTCCCCTCACTTCCTGTTTTCTGATTGAAAGTCGTCAGAGCCCACACCACTTAAAGCCAGTATTTACAGTTACGATCTGGCTGTTGTTTCCAAGGAGCAGAGCTGTGCTTTGCCTTTTTTTTTTTTTTTTATTCATTTAGCTGTAAGGCAGAGTGTGATAAGACAGAACGAAGACTTCCTTCATAACGAGGCACATGCCAAGTCTGACATAATCCAATCTGGTCCATTTTCATCAGCTTTTGTCTTGTGTTTTTTGCTTCTCTTTTGGACTTTCCTTTGGTTCCAATGATGGCTCAAAAACCTGAAATGACACAATTCGGTCGCACTTGTATGGCGGTGAGGCTGCAATCCAAACGGCTTTTCTGCAGAGAAATCCTTGAAGACCCACACACATTTAAATCTGGCCCTGGGGGCAACAGGCTCTAAACCACTGAGATAAAAAACCATCCAGGCCAAAAGCAGAAATATATATTTTAAGGGAGGGCTTACCATGGCAACAAAAAGGCATGTCAAACTTGTGGAAAGGAGGCATTCTGACTGAGGAGTAAACACAGACCAGTGTGCCCGTAGGAAAGCCTAGGAAAAGCTCTCCGCATATTAAAGGGCCCAGCCTCACACATGTAAACAGCAGAAAGAGAGACAATGGCAGTAATAACATGCGAGGCGTCAGGGTACGGCAAAGACGGTTAAACGGTCATTTGTGAGAAGAAACGTAACAGGGCCTAATAGAGACTGTGCCACAGGCAGGTTCTAGTAGAAAAAGACAAACAAGGTCCTCTTAAGTGCGTTATTGGGCCACAACAAGAAACATTTACTCCGGTCCACTGGTCTGTAGTGAGTCAAAACATTAACCGCTTATAAAGGAAGCTTATTTGCAACATCAACACCTGGTTCAACTGAGACTCCAGATGTTTCTGTGTAATGTCAGATAACGGATACAGTATCACATAAAAAATGTTTTGTTTAGATGAAAATGAGCAAAATGTTAGAGGAAGTGAGAAGTGGAAATAGAAACTTCCAGGAGTAAATGGAGACAAAAGTGACCATAAACAGGCATGTGTCTACAGAAAGACATACCTTGATAAATTTCAGGCTCCTTTGCCTCAAATTAAAGAAAAGGAGGAGACATATGCTGCTGCCCTGAGCCATGCAGTGCCCCGTTCATGGCGAGCCGTCAATTCTCCATGTGAATATTTTCAATCCTCAATAACATCTGACGACAGCAACAAAAATTGAACAGTGAAGTGAAGGAAGGAAAGGAGAAAGAGTGGGATTCTTACAAATAAAAACCTTTCTATATCCTCTTTTTCTATTCAAACTTGTGCCATGAATGCTTACATTTCCAGTGTAAACACAATCAGTGCTGTGAAAGAATGATGAAAAGCCGTTACTTTTATTATAGGAGAAAATAACAAGCTCTCATGAAGGGATTGATTGTTTTCAAATCGTAGATCTTTGTAAGAGGAGTGTAAAGTAGAGCTAAGTCTCCATTATAGGACGCTGCTGCTACATTGCTTTTGATTTTCTGTCAACATCCCTCTTACCAAGCAGGCACTGTATTTACTAAATGCATCGGGGCCAAGAAATGGATTGAATATATTGTTCGTCTTCTGCAATCCAAACTGTGTCAACCGGTTGGAGGTATTGCAGGTCTTTTATTCCGTGTGTCTCACTCTGCCAATGTTTATAGATACTGTAGGACTCTTCTGAATAGTTGACTGCACAATATGGGTGTAGTTACTGCAACAAAACCGAACATAAATTAAGCCTGAACCATGCAAGCAGGCAACTCACTCCTGCAAAGCTGTTTTTCTCTGATGTGAGGATTATACACAGGAAAAAAAAAGAGTCCCGAAGTGAAAATTGTTCCCAAAACATGTCCCTACACAAATCAATGCCTGTTTAATAAACATGTTTTTGTTGTTTCTATTTGTAAGTCTCGTGTTTTACTGGTTTTACACCCAAACAGTTGTTTATGATGGTAATGATTATTGAAATGTTTCCAACAAATTCAGTGAGGAAAATACGACTTTGAAAAGTAGACACGCATGGTGTATCATTATAAAATTTAAGGCGGCATACTCTCATGTTATGACTGAATATTCAAAACAAAAGGCTAACATGGTAATCCTAAACCTAAAATAAAGGAGTAAGGATAAAAAGAGGCACTACAACAGGGTTAAATGAGACCATTGCTTAATTTCAACCACCCACCTCAAAAACTTTAGCATATGTGCACCCAGATACAGTGCATACACTCAGCTACATGTAAGGACACATACACACACAAAACTTGCATCCTTCTCTGGCTGCAGTATATATCTTTGGTCGCTAAGTCGCCCTGCCCCACTGTCTATTAAGTCAGTCATCTGCACCCTTCTCCTCTCCCTCAGAGTCATGGCCCCTCTGTCCCCTCTAAGTACCCCAATAAATTCAAATGTAATGCTCCTAAATGAGATCACTTACATGTGCCATTTCTCTTCAACCATATTTATCATCTAACACTTTGGCCTTCATTAACAAATGGCACTCAAGGGGGTGGTGGTGGTGGTGGGTGATCCCTCATCCCTGCTGCAGGAGAGAGAGAGAGAACCAGGGACAGAGAGAGGGAGAGAGGGCGGGCTGTCACTAAATGACACAAATTGAACTGGGTGGGGGTTAACACTTCACTTTGTGACGCAAGTCTTAGTACAGTGTGGCTAAGTGTTTCACGAGGTCAACTATATTACTGGACAACAGATTGGTATACATACTTCATGCAACAGTAACGATAGCAAAGCTGCACCAGAACATTTTTCTGTGCCATCTAATATCTTGACATTCGAATAATTGCATTTGAACAATTTAAATGAAAAAACAGCTAACGCTGTTGCTGCTACCCAGGATGCCAAGGATACAAAGATGACTCATCTCTGCTCACCAAAACAGTTCAGAATCATAATTTCAACCTGGAGCAACACAGTATGACACACGCAGAGAAAAATGTGCACACACACAATCACTTCTTCACTATGAAACACTAAATTCCAGAGGCCACCCACTGTCCAATGAGCATCAGCCAACTAGTTTGGCATTTACATCAATGGATTTAATTGGCAGTCGACTCCAGCATTGTGTGAGGCAGTGGGGTGCATTTGCATGGGACTACTTCTGTAATATTACATACTGTTCATCACTTAAGGTTAAGTCCACCTATTGTTAAATTTATAGTCCAGCTATTTTTCTTTCTCTGGCACTCTCTCCTCATCTGCATTGGCAAAGAAAACGTTCAGTTTAGCTATTAATTATCACGACAATGGAAAGATGCACAAAGCAAGGGTAACCCCTTTTTTATTTCCTTTAATAAACATTTTAAAACAGCTTCATTATAATAATGTATTTTGATTAACGATGTTTACCACAGTGCTGGTAGTGAAAATTGCTTTCCCATAAATTAAACCAATAAAAGTTAGTTGATGAATTATTGCCTAAATGTAAAATGTTAGAGTCTAATTCATTTGCAGCAGCACCACTCGGTACAGTATCTACAACATTTACATATTCATATAATAATAAACATAATTAATTAATTGATTTACCAACAACTTTAGTGAAAATAATTTTTCTTTCATTTTCAAATATACATTATTTCACCTAAATATGTACAAATACTTCGATTCAGTGTTTCTGTAACTCTGCAGTATCATATTATACAATTATTGATTTTAGAAAATAAAGCTAGTTTAAATGACATACTCCAGATACAATACGTGTATTAAGACTAATATAATAGAGCAACCTTGTGTATTACAAAAGTATGGGTGTCCAGTTTTAGTTAATTTGCGAGTATATACATATTTATCTAAATTATGCATGCAATACATAAATATATGTGATGTACACACATGCACACAGTATATATGCCTGCACTTATATATCGTTATTAATTCATTTATGATTCACTCAACTCTTTATAATTGGTTTTATGTGTTTGTTTTTGTTTTCATCTAGAAAAAATAACAGTTTCTTACTGAATGACGTAACCTAATAATTACACTTTATTCATATTTTACATCAATGTAAATGTATTTTACATGGCTTAAAATTAGATTTACATTTACTAATTCAGCATTAGGTGTCATAAAGAATAAGTGGAAACCAAGTTATTTGTACTGTATCGTCTTCCAAGTTAGAGAGAAGAAACGTACATCAGTGCAGAAGCTTGTCAAAACAACAGAATTGCATGTTGAGGGGTTAGAGATGTGGATAATGGTTGATTATAAGCAACTACTTTTCAGAAAGATGATTCACAATAAGCAATGCTCACCCATCTTAGTCTGAGTGTAAAACAACATTTGGATACACAACATAAAACATGTCAGGTAAAATCAAACAGACACAATGAAATTTCACATTCGAAAATCAATTTCCACTTGGGACTTCTTTTTTTTAACCTGCATTATATTTAAAGAACGTGAACGCATTTTTACCATAGCTACTTTCAGTTCTTCTCTGATAATTACTTGTTCATGCTGATTTCAAATAATGCTTTGTGAGTCTCTTGTATTTAACAGAGCAAAAGGCTGTGTACCCTCAAGGTAAATTTACCATCTCTCTCAAAAAATTATAAAAAGCAAGAAAAAGGGGAAGCGTTGTGGGGCAAGCCTAACATTTTAACATCTCTGTGTTTCATCTAAATCACTGACAACAAAATAGCCTCTAGCTAGTTCTCTCTCTCTCTCTCTCCCTCAAAGTTAACTATGACATCTGGCATGGGCTCTGAACACCATGACAACAGACACCACGATTACAGACACCACGGCAGCACACAACTGTAGTGCAAGAGAAAGAGACATTGAGGAAGAGAGGGGGAGACACACAGCTTGTTAATGGGAGAGAATGCAATGTAAAGAGATCAGTAATTACCATTATTTAAACAACTCCCAATAACAAGTGGATTATGTAGAGCGTGGCTTTTGTGCAGACAAGCGCCGCTCTAATGTTTCTGATGCAAATCCCCCCTTTTTTTTCCAAGTTTCAAAATCTAGCATTGACTTGACAAGGAACATATGCCGGTGAAGGTACATGTACAGTAAAATACATAATTTGTGCTAAGCTAATAACTGAGGACACACACTTGTTTAACAGTGAATATTTGTATGCATTATTCATTTAAGCATAAAGGATCCAGAGGAGATGGTACACGAGCCCCTCTGTGTGCCCTGGGGCTATTGTCATGGTGGGCATAATGGGAGGGGATTGAAGTGCAAATGTTGTCATCTGTATACCCTAATGCTGCAATTTAGGATTGAATTCTATGTGAATGATGACGAGAGGTCTGAAATTATGTGCAGATGAAGACAGAAGGAGAGAGGTGACAGAGTGACAGAAAGAGAGAGAAAGGAGGGAGAGAGTGAAGTGAGGAACACTGTGGCAGGTAATACTCTGGACACTGCCACTCACTTTTACCAATCAGGCAGAAATTATAATTTTAATAGACATTCAATTAGATTCATTATTTCACATTTCTTCCTTGTGTCGGTCAAGACCCCTCTCCATTCAGATTTATCGCTGAAACACATTTTTGTTCAGGCAAAACGATGGATTGACAGTGCAAGGGAAGAGTGAAGTCAATTTTGGTTGATGTCACTGACGGCTTAGCATGTAATTACTGTCACACATGCACAATAGCGCTACTTAGAGAAGTGCAGGGACAATCAATTTAGTTTTCAGAACTGCAACTTAAGTATAAGTACATAACTTTGCTTGAAAAAGTAAGAGTGGAGGTTGTTTAAATGTGAATATGTATAAGTATATGTGGTGTTTTGGAAGTTTTTTTTCCCTCTTCCTCTTGAAGATCTGGAATGGATTGTCCAGCAGCACCCTCTTGTGGAGCCCGAGTAAAATGCAACCTATGTTCAGCACTGCAGCCTCCCTCTGCTCCCTTCTCCTCTCTGCATCCTGCTGCAGCACTCCTCCTCCAGCTGGATCTTCCCTCCAGCCTCTTCCTGCCGGAGACGCCCAGCCACTTCCCCTTTCTCTCACATTGCGCCTCCGCCTGTATTTCTCGCTCGGGCCTGGCGCGATCTCAGTGACCTCTTAGTCAAATATTTAGATGGTCGATTTCAACCCCTTTAAGGAACTGCCTCACAACCTCTCGCCATACAGAAATCGATGGGATGAGTTCAAATGCCAGCGAAAACGTTCAAAGATAAACAAGTTCATTGGGAGGCTATGGGGAGGAGTGTTGGCAGAGGTAGGAGTGTTGGTAGAAGGAAGTGGGAGCGGGGGGTGGGTGGCATCAAAAGGGGGGTCTGATGCAAATGTATGCACAGCCATAGAGCAGTTATGCATATGCATATGGGTAGAGAGGGATTACACAGAGGGATGAGCAGAGATACTGAGAGGGTTTAAAAAGAGGGTGAGCGCTCGGGACACAATGAGGCAAGGCGGGGCATTTATGTTTACCAGCAAGACGAGGCAAGACGAGAGGAATGTATTTGGTCCATCACGGCAAAAATGGGCTTCGCCTCTTGTGCTAAACAGAGTGACCTCTAGTCGGGGCCTTGGGGGAAGAGGGTGTGGAGGGGGTAGAGTAGTTAGAGCAGCCTACTCGCACTGTTCCCTTCAGGGAGCTACACTGCACCAAATAGCATGGACAAACCAGGGCATTAATATCCTCACACTAACCCCCTGACAATACCCCATTATGTATGTACGCCTCTGTGCATTACACACCTTGAACTAGAAACAATCGCGCCCTTTTTCTTTCTTCCCCCTTAGCACTTGAACCACAGCCAAGAAACGCAGTGAGCACATTTTATTATATATTTTTTATTATCAAGGGGTGTGCGATGCGCACACACAAAAAACACACACACCACTGAACACCTTCACTGTGTTCTTTACATAATCAGTTACCTTGTGACACCTACCTTTGCTGCAAATGACTGTTTGCCTTTTATTCTGCTCTGTGTTTTCCCTCTATCTCTCCCTTCCAGCCATGTGTATCATCTATAATTACAATTCACACTGATTCCAGCCCGCCATGCTAAAACCCAGCCTACAGTATAAAATAAGAAAGCAGCTTGTAAGGTGCAAAGGGGAAACATGACAACTTAGACACAAGGGAGGTGGGTAAAGAGGAAAAAAAATATAAACACAAACTCTGGCTGTGGGGTAACAGCATCGGCACAGTATTATGATGTTTCTAAATGGGGTGCGTGTCTCGTGACATGGGTCCCTGTCCAGATATCGATCGCTCCTGTGGCTGCAACACTAACAGCAGTGGAGAGCCATTGAACTTTAAAGCAAATAGTCCTTCTCCCCCGCTCAGCGTCCTCTCACAGGCGATCAATACAGGTCGGCCCGGCACCGCTAACACCTCTATCTGCAATAATGGCCTTCCTCCTATAGTTACTGACCAGGAAGATATAGAGACAGGCTGGAACAGGTAAGAAAGGGGTTTCAATAATGGAGAAAAATATGTACAGAGGATGAGGTTCAGGCATCACATTATTTGTTTCAAATAATAGCAATACAATATTTATTTTAGCAGGTCTTACTGGTTTCGTATTGTTCTAAATTAAAATGGAGGGGGCAAGCAACCTATTGGGCAGCTGAAGCTATTAAATTAGGGATTAAAACAGCAATTTATCTATAAATGTCAAAATATTAAATTCACATTTTTTGTTGTATAAAGACTAACAGCAAGCACTGAAATATTATGACTGTGCTGTGAGAGGCTGAGACAGCAGTAAAACCACTGGTGCCTGGACACTCCCTCCTTATTGTCCTTTAACAGTCTTCCATTTACTCGCGTGCTTAATAGGTAGAGGTGGGCTGGGCGTCTGTTTGATCCACATTAGCCTTGTATTAGCCACTGTGACCCTAATGTTCCCCACTCCATTACTCTGCTGCATGGAGAGAAGTGGAGATGATGGCCCTGAGAAGAGAGGAAGGCCGAGGGGTTCAGCATGGCTGGGCAGAGATCAAGTGTGAACGGGGAGAAACGCCCATTGCCCATTCTGGATCACCCTGGAACCTCTCGGGACCCCCAAAGGGATACACCCTGTATTCACCTCAGCCCTGTCCAACACACCCCAAACATGGTATGAACTACTCTCATCATGTACGACACATGTCATCATAATGGAGATACATCCAATTTTCCATGAAATCCAAACTGTCAGCAAATAAGTACTGTGGATTTTGCAGTACTTACAGTAAGTAAAAGGAGGGTCTTATAAGTAAAGAAAATACCTTTTGTTTTTTGGTGATGATACTCTGAACACAGATATTTTTTTTTTAAATCAACTGCTGTTGGACCAGACACAGACTGTGCAAAGGTTTCTTCATCTTTGTCTTTCTGTTTAAGGGTATTACTGTAAAACAGGCAACTGGATAATAGCAGGGTTCAAAGCAATATGCGAAAAGAATGCAGTTTTTCCAGCTGAAATCATCTGATCCCTTCCATGCCTGAATCAGCTTCAGCTGTAAGCCAGATCGCTGAGGAGGAACACAAAGGGGAGAGGCAAATGAAAGAGAGAGAGAGTAAAAGAGAATGTGAGAGAGAAGACAGATACAGGAAAAGGAGAAATTCGAGAGAATGCAGCGCAGTGCAAAGTGTTTAAAGATGGCTCATGTCAGAAGTCAGAGGAAGACAGTTCTTGGCATCAGGAGTTAGGACTGTAGCAAATCATGTGGCCAAGGCAGGGGCCAGTCTGAACATGGAATCTGACAGAAGCCTCAAATATGGCGGCACTGGAGCTCAAAAATCTCTTGGCTCGTGGATTTCTGCAGCAGCAAGCTACTGTGTAGGGAAGTGCTGACTGCTGACTGCAGGAATTTCACTTCTCGCCGAGGATCAGAAGGAGATCCATGGTGACAAAAAGTCCCTCATTAAAGGCTCAGGCAGACTGTGACCAAGATTGCAGCAAACTTGTTTGTTAGCAAGTGTATGTATTCATCTAGGCATGTGAAGTTATTTCTAAACTTTGCAAACTTTGTAGAGCATTGCAGTGTATATAGTTTAATACACCATATCCATATCCATAGCACATAAAGGGCTCACATTCACTCAGAGCATAAAAAGTCTGATTGAGTGATGTGTCACCCACAAAAATGAAGAGCATATTTGAATTTCAAAGGGATGGCTCCCAGGGTTCAGCCTTCCCAGTTCTTAATTGTGTCTTAACTGCTCTCACCTATTTTAATGGGTAGAGGTGGGCTGGTCCTCTATCTGAACTCCATTAGCCCAGTGTTAGCTATAGTGACCATAATGGTCCCTACTTCATTACTCTGTTGCTGGGAGAGACCAGATGATGGCCTAGGGAAGAGATGAAGGCCGGGGGGTTCAGCATGGCTGGGCAGAGCTCAAGTGTGAACAGAGGAAACGCCCCTTTGCCCATTCTCAGTGCAAAATTCTGTCTGAGACCCAAAGACGGGTACCAGCCTGCATTCAGTTCAACATAGATCCCCCGCACAAAAGAATCAGCAGTTATGAATAACGCTTTTGCTCATAACCACTCCCCTCTCATGCATCAGGAGATTTAAGGAGTAAATGAGTTGCTTACGCCAACAGATAGCACTAAAGCCACAACAGACAGTGATCCATTTGATATTCATGTCTTTATGTTCACATCATTTATTCATAGAGAACGTTTTTCAAAGGATGTCTACCTAAATACTCCAACATGTGCTTGGTACACTACAGGTTTTGTTACTGACCCCTTGCCTCCTGTTTTTCTAGTAATTCCCAAAGTTATTAGGCCCAATTGCATTAATTGCTGCGAGGAGTGGCCAGAGGGCATCCGTAACAGGCTGCCTTTGACAGCATTGAACTGTGCATGTGTGGAGAAGTCAGAAACAAGTGGCACTGTCCTACAGTTGAACCCAAAAAATGCTCTTACACATGTCTCACCTTTCATCCCCTGACCCCATTATTTCTCCTTCCATAGAAACATCTCCAAACAGAGAATGTTTGATTGCCCTGGCCCTCCGATCTCTCTCCCTCTCATAATGTTATCTTAAGAAATGTGGAAACGATTGAACCTCCATTTGATTTTGGCGGCTGAAATGACTACCACATTGGCGTCCTCCATGAATGTGTGTTTGTGTGTGTGAGTGTGTGGAGTTCCCCCCGGAGATTCCACTGAGAGATTCCAGGGGTTGTGTGATCCAGTTCCTCTCATCATGGCAAATTGACCATGTGCACTTGACGGCCGTCTGAGTAATCTCCCGACACGTCGGATTTAACACACCACTCCGCAATCACAGAAAGAAAAATAACTTTGGGGAAAAAAAGTCATAAATAACCTGGCAGAGAGGGAGCTTCACTCTCTACTTGCCCTCTGAACCTGGTTGAGAAAACAGTCAATAAGAGAGGAGCCACATCATTTTCACTGGAGTTATGTGGATACAATCATTAGTGGAGCCTTTAAAAGCCCCGGAGTGTAATACTAACCCTAATGCTGAAAATAGTCAATACAAGAAACTAGTTATTTTTGGTAATAAGGCCTACAGGGAACATTTAAGGCCTGAGGAGAAGTTTTGTTATTGATACATAATCTAACAAAAGATCAAATCAACAACAGAATACGGTATCATTAATTCAAATTAATTAATGACAATTCAAACCAGAATGGCACTCTGTATTGCACATACCTATTACCCCTTTACCCCTTTAATTGAATCAAGCATAATCCAATATCGACCTCGACAGCCCTGTATCAGCCCTGTATCAACCACTCATAACGTTTATCTTAAGCATAACTTCAGCTCACCAGATCTGTAACAGCCAACCAGTACAACAACAAAACAATTTCGGCTGGTTCAACGTGTCGGCGTGTCATAATCAATCACGCAAATATATCAATATACGTAACGTGCGTCAACACAGAGGACGTAAGCACTACCCGGGCGGCTTGATTCACATTGGATCTGGCGATGCAGCGTTACGCCAGAGGATGGTGCAGTGGTTAGGGAGTCACTCCATGGCCCGTGTGTGTGACGTGTTGGGAACCTCCGCTGATCACTGTGCCAAAAGACAAAGCTGCTATGTTGTTATGCTACTAGCATGCTGGTCCTACTAGTGATTGTTTGTTCTCATCGACGGATTAAAGATAACAGTAAACAACCAGGATGAGGCAGATTAATACTGTGTTTTAACCTGGGGGACAAGACCAAAAGTGAAAAAGAAACTTAACGCTACACAGAGAAATGTCTGTTGTGTTCCCTCTGTAGTATTTATCCATGCTAAATAACATGCCCTCCTGATCACCAGCTTATGTGATTGGCCTTTCTCCAAAAGTTGAGTCGGCTAGTCCTGTTTACTTTTTGTTCCGACCCAAACGTAATAAATATTAGGATTACACAGATTACCAGTTAAGACTGGGCTATTTTTTGTTGGGGAAAAATGTCCTGCAGTGCATACTGTCTGTTGATGATTAAAGATAATTGAATAAAATATTGAAACATAAATGACAAGATTTAAAATGTTATTTTGGGTGAATTCCTTGTTATATTAATCGAGTAACAAGTAAATCATAGTTAGATTGATCCAAAAAATAATCGATAGATGAATCAATAGAAAAATAGTCATCCTAAAAAAATGCAGATGGAATCATTATCTACATTGTGTTGTGGAAGAATAATAGATTTTTATTAGGATCCGAAGCCAGGTGGATATTTGGGTATCCATATTTCGGTAGATATCAGCCACCAAAATATGCCAGATTTGTCTATCAACATCCATGCATTATTCCCTGAAATTAACAAAAAGGACAAAAAATCTTGCATTGTTAAAGAAAGCGAGAAAAAAAATCCAGGACTTATTCTGGTCCGAGAACCCATCCTCCATCTACATTTTCAAATCTGTTCAGTAGTTTTTATGTAATTCTGTTGACAAACCAACCATGGACAGGAGTGGAAACATATCCTCCTGGACAGAGGTAACAAATAACCGAAACAAGCAAAACGTGGTATAGAATGGTTCTATTGATGAACTATTGCCAAGCACATACTGTAGAGCAACAAGCATGCTTGCTCTCCAAAAAGAATGCATAATTCCTGGATAGAGAGTAGCAGTTAAAACTATGCAATTGGCATTAACTGTTGTCTACACCTACTGTATGTTACTGTTAAAAGACAATTTAAAAGTGAAAGAAGGACAGACATAGTTAGAGACCTTGAGAGTATCAAGGAAATACAGAATGAAAAAGACAGATGAAAGACGGACATTGCCAGAAATTGTCATTCCTCCATGGCGGTGTGAGCAGGAAGTGGTTTGAAGCCAGAAGGATGTAGGCCATGTTCTTTAGAAGGGGGGATTACACTTGGCTCTTGTATGACAGCAGACTTTTCATCACACAGCCACAGTGAGCCACCACTGGCCTCCCAAATCTGTCACCAGACTCCATCAGGAGTGGCCCTCCAAATTGAAAAAGTCTGCTGCCATCAGCGAAGTGTAAGGGGTCATAGGTAGGAGAGCGTAGGGACAGAGGAAGAAAATGTGTGCAAGTTTATGCAGCCACAGACCTGTCTGTGAGTTTATTTGCCTCTGTGTAATAGAGTATACTTAGAAGAGAGGTTAGGAGGAACAGAGAGGAGGAGAGGGAGAGAGTGAGAGTGGGAGGGAGGGCAGTTGAAGGGTTTAGGGGAAAAAAATGTGGTCATCAATTGCTGGCAGCAGATCCAGGGAGAAGATTATTGGACGGTAACCCAGCGGCAGATGTCTGATGAGTGTCTATTAACCTGCTTCCTACATCTCGTAGGCTGTGTCGCTGATGAATTCAGACCAGGAGGCCTTGTCCCGCCCAATAGGAGGGGTTGGTAATCCCTCTCCAGGAAATAGCTGCCAGAGACCTCAGGACCTGATTGGCTGTATTTGTGCTGCTCTGGCAGGAGAGGGATGCTATTGAGGAGATGTGAGTCAACCCCTGCTGCTTCCCCTCCGTGGCTCCACTATCATCGTATCACTCTGGTCTTTTATTCCTCTTTTCCTTTGCCTTCTTCTCCATCTTATTCCTCAGAGTTACAGTGTACATATATCCATCAATCGATCTAACCACCCACTTTACACACCTTACTCTCTCTCAATATTCTCTGTCTTTCCCTTTATCTATGTGCCTCAGTTGATACCTCCAATTCCTCCTTTACCCCAATCGACCTCAAAGGCTAGATTCAGACGATAGACCTAAGAGGCCTAGTCTTGTCATGGGCACACAGTGAAACTCATAGGGGCATTAGCTCACCGTCACACAATCACAAGGGCCTTGGCTCATCTGAATGCCATATATGAAATCTGGATATGGGGTCACGTGACTGGGGTATGGCACAGTCCCTCTCCCTAGTCGGCACTGGTTCAGGTCCAACAAATTACTACACGGACACGGTAGAGCCTCTCCCACCTGCTCCCCAGCACAGACTCCTACATGGATGTGCCCATAGTGGAGAGACACTGGGACCATTACTAATTCTCCAGGAAAGGCTGTTTCATCACTATTGTTCAGGACATATTTGGATAGGCAGCATTATATAGGTCAGCGCAGTTTATTTGGCTACAATTATCATTACTATCTGTAAAATTACACCAAAAACAGATGAAAAGTGATGAGATATCAACTGACACCTTTCTTTAAACCTTTTTTTTGGTCCATTTGGTGTGTTTGTAAAAGAAACCATGTCCCGAAAGCCTGGATGATATATGAGTTTGGAATCATCTGCCAACAATCCATTTTTCTGTCATCGCCTCTTGGACTTTTGCTTCCCTCCCTTTTTCTCCGTGCAGAACAAAACAAAGACCATTTTGGAGGAGGGCCATCTGAAATAAAAATCATCTCCACCCAACCATCTGAGCATGCCAGTTAGTTTCCATTAAACCTGTTTAACTAGCGGCCCACTAAGCATGGCCCAGGACAACATGGCTGGCTTGAGGCAGTGTACAGGGCAGAGGGAGGGAAATAAGGGGAGTGAGAGTTCAGGGTCTGTGCTTCACATCTGTTCCTGTATTAAAGGCATATGGGCCGGGCCGGGCCAACCACTCATGAGCATTCACGGAGCCCCGTCCTGAGCCCAATCAGTGTTGATGGGGGTGATGTAATGGACCTGCGTTGGCCTCCCTTGTCCTCTCAAGCACAGTGCAACCGCACAATCCTGCATAGTAGGCCTGACAACAAGCCAGCTTGCTGTCAACACCTGCCCCTCAAACACTGGTGGGATGAAGGGACACACGCAGGGGGAGTGAAGGGATAGAGAGGGGGATGGACTGAGGTAGAAAGATAGAGAGGGAGGCAGAGAGAGTAAAAGGTGGCCAGTAGGAGCATTGCAGTCACAGAGGTCTGAGGAGAAAAGAGAGATAAGTGGAGCAGAAAGGGATAGGGGAAAGGGATAAAAGAATAATTGGCTGTTTAAGAGACCCCTGCAACACTTTTTTTAAACAGAAATAACCACACCGCAGCTAGATCTCCAATCCGAAGCTAGAATAAATGTTGGCAATGTACTTTTCTCCATCATGGATATGTTAGTCTTTAAATCACTTTTTTATTATTATTATGTGTTTTAGCCTCTTCATGCCTTCTTCTGACACAAAGGGCCACAGGTTGGAATCCAGCCCAGGCCGCTGCAACGATGACACAGCCAATGCACACGGGGCACAATTTTACATTTCAGTTTTCAATCTAAGGTTGTGGTAATGCTGTGCTTACGGCCTGGTTAGGTTTAGGCACAAAAAACACTTGGTTATGGCTAGGAAAAGATCATGTTTTGGCTTACCTGGTTCTGTTGCCACAAGCATGGCTGGAAATTGTCCCGACATCTGGTCAAAATATATGGTGTTGTTGTCACTAAAATGGCTGAAACTTTACATGCCAACATTTTATTCTGGCGACTGGGCTGTTGTTTCCCTTGATATCAAATAGACCTAACATACCTACACACTGTGCTGTATTGTTGTTGTTGTTGTTGTGTGGAGATGCACACAATGCTGCTCAACAAAAAATATGTTTAATTGCATTTTAGTTTAAATTTTTTTGAAGAGCTGTTCACACACTTCACCATCTTGGCAATGTCTACTATCAGATCACATGCACCTTGTGTCTGTCTTACAGTATTTAAGGCAAGACAGAGAAGGAAGAATACAGTACAGAGAACGCTGTGTGTTGTCTGTGTGTAACTGTGTGGCTGCATTGTAATCAGAAAGAGGCCTGCTGCTCTAACCTCCTCTGTCAGAAAATTAGGAGCCTGTGCAACATGTCCCTTCCACATTTATCAGTGACACCACCATGCTTGGACCCACACAATTGTGTTTTCATCTGTCCCCACAAACGACCATTTATCTTGGTGGTGTAATGGAGGAGAAGTTAAGGGAAGGGAACAGGATCAAGGGATCCTACGCTTTGGTGGACAGGTATGGCGGTGAGGAAAGGCCAGCCTGGATGCCTGACTTGGTTGACTGAGTGCCATCACGGGGTGGGGGCTTGTGTGCTGCTTGGCTTCTCAGAAGGATAAGGTGTAGTCACTCTGTGGTGACCCAAGAGCTTGTCACAGGGGATGTAATGAGGTCAGATTACAGGCTAGTCCACAGACTGGCTGCAAAAGGTTGGCCCATAATCCCACAGTCATTAAAGGAATGCTTTGTTAAAAGTGGATGGAAGAGAGGGAAAAAGGAGATGGAGAGAATGAAGAAGAGGGGGGAATATAAGAGGTGTGTGGGGGAACTCAATAACACTTGATTCGATATGAAAAGCCTCTTGTTGCCACCCAGGAGAAGCCCGGCTAGGAAGGATGTGAGGGAAGCCAGCCGAGAGACTCCTACAACCAGGAAACAAGACATGCCTTGTTCCGGGTTTAAGGAGCAAACAGATTAAGATGAATTGATGCAAGCTTAGTGACTTTGGAGAATGGGGGAGAAAAAACGCCCACAGATCAATAAGGCTTAGGAAGCAAGCAACCAAAGACAGAATCTCCACTCACATTCTGGGGGATAACACTCAATGAAGGAAAGGGTCTCAGATCTCGTATATCCCTACTAAAAAAGGTTTTGGTGTAGAATAACAGAATTAACTAATCTAAAGAAACAGGAAAAATAAGATTTTAAACAATAAGGTCTTCAGAAAATGAAAGAATTAAATGTTTTCTCCAGCATATTGTACACTGCGCTGGAGATCAGAAAATTATTTCTGAAAGTATGCAAGGCGTAATAAATTTTAAAACAGCGACAATGGAGCAAGGTTTCACAATTCATACAGGTCTTTCATATGAATATTTGCATATTTTCTCAGAATTTACATGTTTGGGGTTTAAAAATGAAAGCGCCTGTACTAACTGTGTGCACTAAAACACATGAGGGTTTTAAAATAAAGCATATGCAGATCACACCAAAAGTCCTATTGCTAGCAAGCTAACATACATCCAGTGTCCCACAGTGCACTGTGACAGATCCGTGCCTAAGCCGGCCTGGCGGGGCCTGCGCCCTCATGTTTGCAGAGATCAGAGAGAATCATCTGGGTTAACATGGTAATTATACGGCAAAGCCTTGCTATCTCGGGCTGGATCTGATACTGTTTTTCTCCTCTCTACTCGGAGATCTCAGGCCTCCAGTCAGGAGGAGCGACAGCCGTCTTCCAGAGCTAATCCCTCAAGAGGTGTTCTACCACTGTCAACTTAATGAAAATGAACATGCTGTGAGTGCAGGCATTTGATTACACAAAAGTCATGAGCATCACAAAATGGTCTTACTCCCCATATGGCCCCATATACTGTCTATATAGACAGGCTTGAATGAATGTCAAAATTCATTTCCTTTGTCTAGAATTAATGGAAGACAGAGTGGTAAATAGTACAGCCTATTGTGAATTAATGTTCAACATAATTGGATGTTATATTGAAGATGTATACCAGTGAATCTGAAAAATGCATGTCCATGTCTGATCTGTTAACTTAGTTTTCATGAGAATATCTGAACCAATGCATGTAATACCACAGTGCTCGGTGACCTCGACATCTGTTGAAACTGACCTCATGTGCGTTCCTGGGCCTCGGTCAGGTGATTCAGGCCGACGATGGAGTTACAATTAAAAAAGGATGAGGTGAGCTGACCCCGACTGCAGCTAGCGAAACCATTGTCTGAAGCAATTATGAAAGGGACACCAAGAATAACATTAAGCTGCCTTATATAACCTAGTTAACTATGAGGATAATGTCATGTTGTTTTGTGGAAGAAGAACATTTTAAATAAAATATATCCAACCTCCGACAGTACCGAAATTTTCTTTGCCTTTAATGTGGTGTAAAAACAATCTGCTGCTAGCCTTCAATCAATTTCAATTTGGAAAAATATTGCTTGACAATACAATACAATGAATGATAAAATATATTATCACTGTATTAATCACAGTTTCGGATAACCAAAAAAACCTGCTGGGGGGAGGAGCATTGAATGGCTATGACTGTTATATCCCAGTATGTTTGTTTATGTTTTTCTGTATTTATTGTATTGTGTATTGCTCCTGTGACCGCAGGTGTGCCCTCTAACCCCAAAGTCATTAGCCTTTGCTGTCTGGGTCTCTAAACTGCAGCACGTTGGTGCAAAACACGTGCAGAGAAACAGACCGACAGAGAGAGAGACACAGAGAAAGCGGGAAGGGGAAGAAGGCTCCAGGGCCAATTACGACCCAGAGAAAACAAAGGGCTATATTTCAATGATTCCTCCAGCTGTGCTGTTTATGAGCTGTGTGCTTAGTCTCTCTGTGACCTTCACCTCCACACTTGCCCTCTCTGAGGGAAAACAAGCTAAAATGCCCTGATGCTCAATCTTTCATTTCCCCTTGTTTTTTCCACTATTTCCACTTTTTTTTTCTTCAGCTCGTTGCTGAAAACATTACGTGATTCAGAGTTCTGTTAATATTTGTTATTTCACAGTTTTTCACTGCGTTGCACTTTTAGTGCCACCTCGACATCCTTCTGTGCTATGTCTGAAATAGCCTTAGATATGAAAGTAAGAAAAAATATGGACTAATCTCAGGTTTAATGGCAAGGTGTGTGTCATATGTAACCTTTATAACTTTGCTTGTCAGTCAGCCCCACCACCACCACACATACACACACATGCACACCCATTACGGACCTCATAAGAAGGGTCTGGGTATCAGTCACTGTGGCCCTTTGACAGGTCTAACCTTCCCAAGCGGCAGGATACACCATCTTCACTGCAGTCCTATTGACCAAAGCAATAAGCCATTCTATATGGTGTATTAAAGTCATTTTCCACATGCTACCTCAGCACGATCCATTGTTCATGCAAGCTCCTGCTGACCATGAAAAGAGGTGAAAAGGAAAAAAAACCTTTCCTGTGCTCTCAGACCAAATTGCAACACTTTGCACGGTTTACATCATTTAAGGAATAACAACTCAGCTGGAAATGTTTTTTTCCTTCCTGACTTAAAAGGTGTAGTCATTATCACGGTCACTCATGAGGCAATTTTGGATTATAAACGGGGAGACAGAGGTCCCAGAAACAGCTCCACACTTGAAGGTATATGTCCTGACAACCCAGAGAGCATGTTCCATTTATGTTCTCAACAATCCAGTCTCCCATTTCATTCCCCTTAAATTTGCAAGCAAAAAAGGGAAAAGGAGGGGCTCTTTTGTTGGCAAGCAGTGGCTGTGTAATATGTTGAGGCCATCTGCGTAGTCCGGTGGCTGCTCTCCACTGCTCCCTGTGTCAGAGGTGGTGTTGGAACCGCTGTGTACCTCACCCTGGCCTCTGCTGAAATCAGCTCTAGTCCGGGACCATGTGACAAATGATTCCAATCTAGGCTGAGCGCCCTTGACTTGACCCTGACCGCTGTAGACAATAAGGGCAAGCTCAGTCACTGGAAAAGATGTTCTGCGCTAATAAACCCGAGTGCGGACCAGAGGTAGCAGTAAGCAGACGCACGACTGGGGCGGTGGGGGTGGACAGGAGAGAGGGAGGGGGAGAGTTCAGGTTCTGACCTCTCAGGTGCAGGTTGATAATGAGTCTCCCTGTTTGCTCTGCGAAAATGACCTCAGAGAGATGAAAGGATCCAGAGCACAACAAAGAGCCCCATTCTCTGTTCCTCTGAAATGGGATCATTCTTGAGGATTGGCTTATGAATGCACTTTCTATTTCATTGCTTTTAAAGGGCACTTAAGCCAAAATACAAACATGTAAAAGTAGTTGGGCTAGATGCCGCCACACAGCCACTGAAACCAAGCACACCTCCTCTCAGACCCCACACATTCAAACAAAACAGCCAAACGCACACATAAAAGCAGCTGCTCACTTGCACACACACGCATGCAAGCTCAAACACAAACACACACACCGACAATATCCCAAATCCTGCTTGTGCCTCCCCTTGTCTCCTTAATAAACCCTATAAAATGAGTGTGCTCTTGCCAAGCTTGGTGCCGTAAACATGCCACTCCAGAAAGGTTCTGGGCATCCCGCTAGTTATGCTAATGAAACCCCCACCCTCCTCTGTTTTTCACTCTCTCTTATCCTGCTGGCACAGCCTTCAGTCTTCCGCAATACACCACTCCATTGTCAGCCCCTGCCCCTGTTCTGCTGGCATCAGACTAGATAATACACAGCAAAACGAAGATCCAAGAACCCTTGTAAAAAAACATGGCAAGAGAATAATATGGTTATTATTTCTTTGAACTCAAAACCAGGCCATTGTTCTTCATTTTTGTGCCCCAATTTGTAGCAAAATATGGTACAAAATATGATTATCTTAACAATGTGCATGCATGGACGACTAATTATAATGATATAAACAACGTCTCCAAGGTAAGTGATAGCGAAGACACAACAGGAGGTCGTAATGTATTGAACAAAATAACCCGGACATCCGTCTGTTGATCATTGAGTAGTCAAAGTTGTTCACAGCCAGGAAGTAGAGGCAGGACTTCTTGTAATGCCGATTCTGGCATAGTAGAGGGTATCAGCAGGTTCTTTGTCATGGGGACTTTGAGGAACTTAGTGTTGAGAGGGGAAAGTGCTGGGCACGACAGGAACCACTGAAGTCTGCTGAACTCTGCTGAGTGTCAATGTGGCAGCCAGGATTATACCCTCCCTCCTTTGCTCCAAAATACAAAACCCACTTGACACTGCAGCCAAAAGTTTTGTTTGTGTGAATCTATCTGTGAGTAGGTGTATGTGAATGCACATTTGTGTGTCTCTATATGTGTGTGTATGTGTGTCTGCAACTTCAAGGCCCTGTGTGCATGTGGCTTTCTCAGAGTTGTCTGGTAAGCCAGGCCACTGACGTGGATTTGTGGCTTGACTGCAGAGGAGTTTATCACAGATAATTACATAAGAATGTGCTGGAAAAGGAACAAACCACGGACGGTCTGGGCTGGCAGATACTGAGCCTCGGCCTACACAGTGCCCTGTGCTCCCTGCACTCCAGCCTCACACACTCCAGCCCCCACCGAGCGCCTCTAAGCTTGAAAGGGCACCAGAGAAAACACTGAAACACTGGAGAGCCCAAATCAGCTTCTCTTTCATGGCTCACCCTGCAGCCACCTTACCTCTCTTTCATCTGCCATACTTTTCACACACATAACACAATAGAGTCTCCTACATACACAAGTGAATGTTTAAAAAAGGTTGTTAAAGATATAGAATTATCAGTTACAAACACTGATGAATAATAAAAAATATAGGAAGATGTCATGTAGAAAGATCTTTAAAAACATTGTGTGAATAGCTTGCAAATCCAATTTGGCTTTTCAAAATTTCAACTTCTTAAAATATGCAATATGCTTATATTTCTAGAAGAAAACAATGTGATCTTGTTTTTGTCAACTGATAATGTTGCATGAGTGGAATGTGATGCCGGTGAAATGTGAACAGTGGTGTGACGGATAGGGAACAAACGATGGCGGATGGATCCGCTCAGATGCCAGAATAATAAAACACTCTTCTCCGGCAACCAGAAATGGTTGCCAACAGTACAATAGAAAAAGAAAGAGATGTAGTACTACCGTAAACACATGATTGAATGATCTGTCACCAGGATAAAAAGCACAAGATAAACTTAGATTTGTTAGAGGCACACTCACTCATACATAAAGACTACCACCACCATTAAATCTACTCAGGGATGTGCGCACTATAGCAGCAGGTATAGGAAGCAGTTGTGGGTTTAATGGTTTATCCTGTATTATGAAGAAAACTGAGAGCCAAGGGACCATTGAGATGCTTTTTGCCAGGTTCCCTCTCTTGTACTCCACCATTAGAAGGAAATTATTTCTGATCACTAGCGAGCAGCTCCTGAATCGAATGAGTGACCCCAAGGTGAACATGGTGCTATATAGCCCTATTGGAGGCTCATTCAGCCATTCATCCACTGTAGACATCATTACTTCCATATTTTACAGGTGTCCAACGTGATATGGCTGTACTGTGTGTGTGTATGTGTTTGTGTGTGCGAGAGAGAGGAAGTGCAAGATTGTGAGGCAGAGAGGAACGAGGAAGATGAGCTGTAAAATGAGGCATATATTATCTAAAAAACTGGGATCAGTTTTTTTTTCCTTCATATATTGTCCTTTAGGGCTCGGCAGTATATCAGTAGTATATTGTTGTTGTGATATGAGACTAAATATCTTCGATATCGCTATATCTTGATATAGCATTTGATTTTGTCTTTTCCTGGTCTTAAAGATTGCATTATAGTAAAATGATGCAATTGTCTGAACTTACCAGACTGTACAGTTGTCCATGTTTCCCCGAAGAACAAAATGCTCACTTTTAGGTCGTGTTTTCCAGATTGCCTTAAGTGTCTGTTCATGTGTGGTGGGATGGGGCATGTCTCTGTTGCTGATGGTGTGTTCTGTGTGGGGGTTTATCTATGTGCTGGTGTGCTGAATTGGAAATGGAAGTTTATAAGGTCGCTGGCAAAAATGCTCTCCTCTGCCCTCATAAGATAATGAAAACAGCAAAGCGGGAACTAAAATCTGACCGTTGCAAAACCGAAACTGCACAGAGGTAGGAAGATAAATAACCTTGTGTACCAGCGTAGTGAATTCTGGGTATCAATGGCTTTTCAATTCACTTACTTTTTGGAATCATCAAGGTCAAAAGGCAATTTCAACAACCACTGAAATAAATAAAACAGTTTGGCAGCAAATTAAATAGAAAGGGGAACAAAGCCATGCCTCCAGCGACTAACAGAAAAAGCAAGGGTAGAAAATCTCACATGAAAGCTAATTTCAGATAACATCAAGCTTTGCCATTTGACTAATTGGAACACACTTCACTCCTCATACAGAAATGCCATTAGCACTAAAAACATTTTGTGTGAAAGACTTTTGTCGTGCAAAGCATTATTTTCCCATCCATGACAGCATCCAAAAGCTACTGACGGTAAACATGTTAGATTAATCTAATTGTTTGTTAATAATTACAATACCTTAAAAGAACACTGATTGAAACAGTTTTATTTTCTTCACTTTGTCTATTAAAAGCCCAAGTGCCATTCTTAATCCATTACAACATGCTTACAATATTCAAACCATGGTCCGTCTATCTTCCCTTTACCTACTTTTAACAAAGTATGCCTTAGCAGAGAAACAAACGCAAGTATGTTAGTATGTAACTTTATCATGTATCTTTATGACTGACTGTTATAACTGGCTGTTGTTAAATGCTGCACTTAAGAGTATATGAACTGTGGTTGTCTGTTCTGGTATTTTTTGTGTTGTTTATATTGTTCCCTTCACTTCTGTAGGCATTTTTTAATGTCAAAGGATAGATTGGATTTTAGATTCAGACTGTAATTTGTGTTCATTTAGGACTATGCACAAAACAGAAGCATTACATGATCTTAAAACAATCCAAGTGTCTGCGTTTGACGACCTGGGAAGGAGACTCAACAATAAACCTGTCAGAATTGTTTACTCCACCTTTAATACAATTTAACTTGTTCTTAGAGGGAATTGTTTTTACCGGAAATTATGGCCACAGATATTTAAATATGTCTGATTTCAACAGATTTTCCCAGTAAAAAAAAAAAAGGTAATTGCCGGAAATGAAAATCCAAGTGACAGGGCCATCCTGCAAAACAGTACTCATTCCTTTCAAAAATGGGACATCTGCTGTTGTGAATATCTAAATTTGTAGTCTACGAGTGTAATACAAAGACCACTTTTTTCAAATCCATCTTCAAAAAAGTGTATGTAAATAAATACAATTATATTTCTCTGGCCAATTTGGTACTTAATTTTGCTTAGTGCAGATCTCTCAAGGAGAAATAAAATCAGTTATACCTGCTATTAAATGTATGAATTCATTAATAGAATATATGCAACATACATAGTTTGGATTTTGGTCATGTTATCAAAGATAAAAAGATTCATAAAATCTGCCCTTTTGTCCTTTTCTGGTCATTTATTTCTGTGTATCCATATATTTCTGCAGTCCCCCTGTTCTTTTTTTTTGCCTTCTACAGAACATGTGAGCAGATAGGTGAACTGTTTAAATTTGTGACCAAAAGGGATACTGAAAAGTGTCAGGCACAGCTCAAGGTTATTGTCTTAGCCTGTTTCTAGTTTCCAGATTCTGATCTCTCTGCACATATTTTCGAGTCCATCCTGACAAACCACACGGTATACTGTATACTTTTTGTTCAAGGAGCCGGTGCAGTTTCTTGATAAAAATAAAAGAATGGTGAGAACAGTTTATTACTGTTTAGAAGCCTCCTTCTGAGAGCAACACAAGCACATATGAGAAAGAGAGTAATGATATGCTTTAGGTCAATATTTTACACAATGATGCATTTTGGGAGGCACACCTCTGCAGGGCATGTGTGAAACAATGGGTGTCATAACTGCCCTGTGCAGCTTATTAATCTTCCCTCGCCCTCTAATCAATCTGTTTCTCCCCTTGCAAACACTGGTTACATTCCCGCGTTAAACGAGAGACCATCTTTCACCGTGGCACAAAAGGGTGGCTCCAGGATGGTGATGTCTCTCTTACACGAGGCAGCCAGGAGTAACAGCACAAAACGACTTCCTCAGGATGTTTTTAAATCAATGATGGCAAGATTAAGCAGGGAAAATGTTACTGAGAGCTGATGTGTTGTCAAGCTTGTATAGCAGGGATTCAGAGGACATTAAGTTTTTCTTTCCATGGCTGATTCAGCGGTGTATGAATCAGCTAGGATAGGAAAAGTCATTTATTTATCAAAAAGGGTTTGGCTTTCTTTCATTATTTCAAAGCCAAAAGAAAAACAGTGAGCGATTACATATAAACTATCTGAATTAGAGTTTAATTACAAAACAAAGTCAGGCAGATTTGCAAAGCTGTGACATGATGGTATGTTTTATCTTTATAAAATCTAGGCTGGATTTCATTAGGCATGTCCAATGAAACAAATGGTGTCATGCGTACAACTGGGAACCATTTGAAAGGTATGTTGTGAAGTCATACTGTAGTGCTCAGCTAAAATTATTCTATACAGTAAATGACAGCAAAGGGAAGTAGCCACTATTCTTGTTATTCCCCATTGTAAAGTCATACTGCAGCAATTATTCAAAATCTTTGATTATCCTCAGAGAGGCGATGCAATCATGGCTGAAAATCAATTTCAGGGACATCAGGAAGAATCAAAAAGCTAGCAGAGTGCCAACAGGGCCAAGGGCTTGCGCGAGAGAAGAGAAGGGATTTTTTTTCTCATCATCGTTTCGGTTTTTCCCTTTGCTAAGGGTAATCAGCCAGCAGCACCAGAGAGCTTGCTGTTAGTCGGAGCCAGATCCTGATCCTGTTCAGAGCTGCTAGTGATGTAGAGCCAGGTAGCATCCAATTAGTGCTTAGTGTAACTTAATGCAAAGTGCTGGCACTCAGCGCACCGAATCCAACTAGTTGTCATAGAATTTCCACGCTTCTGCTGTCAAATTCATGAACATTTGCTGATTTGCTCTGCCTTCTCAAGGCACCATGAAGTTGAAATGAGACATTTCCATCAATGCTGTGCCGTGTATGGCCATTTTCTGCTAAAACAGATTGGCCTGATTACTGATGAGACAGCAGGCACGTCAGTGGCGGCTGCTTGATGCTTATTGACAACTGTGTTGCTTTAGAACCACATTTACTCCTTTTACATATAGAGCAATTTGTAATGGCACAGGTTCCAAAGCTCTGTAATGGATGTAAATCCAATGAAAAAATTCATTATTCATGATAAACCAAGAGCATGTACCATTTTTGGTAAACAAAGCTGGATGTTGAATTTCACACTTTCTTTATGTTCAATCAAGGCGAGAGTCTTCATATTCAATCAGTTTGGACTTGTCCAGATGCTGGACTTAACTAACAGCTGAGAACTGATCAAGTCCAATAATAACATATTTAAAGACAGCATAAAAAGGCAACCCCACCCTTAGCTGTGTTATTCATAGCAGGCTGATTTGGTAGATGAAACACTGAATGATATTCCAGAGATATCACAAATGGCTAATATCTTATTTGTCCCCATTTCATGTATCTCAGGCCCCTCCATCTTTATTTGCAATCTTCTTTTCCTTCCTTTTCCTTTCCTCTCCCTGAGTGTAGACAGCTGTGAGGACAGTCTCCACAGACTGTGGTCTCTGGCAGAAGGCAGACAATTGAGTACTGGAAGTGGCATGGAACGAGACAAAAGGAGCATGAGGTGGCTTCCTCCCTCTGTCTTCCTCCCCATCAAGGCTCCATGGGCAGACTGCCCACTCTTTCATAACAGCATTAGCAGAGACTACGCAGCAAAACAGTGGAAAATCCACTCCACCATGTTTCCTCATCAGCGATGTCTTCTTGTCGACCTCCACCTTTGTTTCAGTGACTTACATCAATATGGAAGATGAATATGGGCCAACTTCTGAGGTTACGCCAAATTCAACAAGAGACAAGCTTGTCAACCATGAAATCGTCTTTACAGACGGAGTATGGACAAATTTGGATTGGTTGAAGGCACTTTCATCCCTGGGAAATTTCCTGACCTTTATTTTATGTTCCAGGCCATAAAGATCAGGTAAAATGGTATCATAACAACCAGTATAAAGGAAAATGGTGGTCTATTATCCTCCATAATTCCTCTCTGGACATCTATCATCATTCACCCTCTACTCAAGCTACCCAGCAGTTGTCACAGGACACCCCCATAGTTGTGCAATCTGTAGCTTCCCTCTTTGCCCTTTCTTGGTAATACCTCCTGTGACACAGTTGGCTCAGCACCCTTATATAAACACACACACACACACACACACACACACACACACACACACACACACAGCTGTTTGACCTCTGAGGTTCAGTGAGAGCATTAAATACCAATTAGGGTTGGGACAGGCCAAGCTGAGTCTGAGGTTGTAGCAGGGCCTTGAGGAGGCCTGTGGGAAGCAACTTATTGGTCCCTGGGCATAAGTGTGTGTGTGTGTGTGTGTGTGTGTGTGTGTGTGTGTGTGTGTGTGTGTGTGTGTGTGTGTGTGTGTGTGTGTGTGTGTGTGTGTGTGTATGCGTGTGTGTGCGTGCGTTTGACTGCTACTACAGTAGGTTCATACTGTATGACTGTGTGTGCAAGCGACTGTGCACAATATCGACATCAATAGCGTAGACATCTTTCTACTTTATACAAATACCACATCTGGACAATTTATTTTAAAGTTGTATTCAGTTTCCTTCTTCTACATTGCTCCGTGAAGTTGGTTTCTGTTCAACTTCTTTTCTATTACATCTTAGCATGGGATTGAGCAGGATTAGTTTTTTCTGCTTGAAATTATATATTTTTTTAAAAATAAGTAATTTACTGTTTGTGTATACTGCAGATGTTTAGACAGTGTGTCTAGATAAATTACCTAATGCTTACACTGTAAGACTTCAATAGCTATATGGCAAATGGCTATATGGAAATTTGGAGAGGTGCAATTAGACATCTGAAGTAGGTTGTTTGTCTCAGTTTAAGGTGATTTTCTTCTTTTACAGCATGACAAATACTTTTTTTTTATTCAGCATGTACAACAGTCTTATTTTCCCTCTGTCTTACTCTTAATGTGCCTAAATTAAGACAAAGTGGTATTAAGTCTGTGGTGCAACTACAAACCCAACGCAAAATGCACAGAAATGCAGTAAATGCAAAATAAAGTGCAGTCTCTGGAATGCCCCTTTAATGTTGAGGATATGCATTATCTCTGCTGTGTCCATGGCTACATTTTATAACAGATGTTTATAAAGTGTTTCTCTCTTTTCTTTTGTTCTCCATGATATCTTTCATTTTGGTCACATGGGTGTATACTGTTATAACTCAGTTTTATGTTCAAAATAAAACAGCAACACAGGAGAAAGAATATTAGCAAATGCTCCAAAGGCAACCCTCTGAGAAATATCTGTTTTCGGCAGTGAATCTTGAGACTGTGTGTGATGATCTGCTGTGGTTATCTGGTGGTTTCAGAGTCATGCCCTTTACTGTCCCTCTGCTATTTACCCACCAGACACACACAGCTTGATAAATGTTTTGTCTGACCTTCTAAATTTGTTTTCCTTCCTCTTAACTGTGATTTTATTTCCCTTGGACAGGCCAGACTGTGTGTGTGGATGTGTGGATGTGTGTGTGTGTGTGTGTGTGTGTGTGTGTGTGTGTGTGTGTGTCTGTGCATGTGTGGATGTGTGTGCAAGACTGTCTACTTATTTGTCTTTTTGCAAAGTAAAAACAAGATCCATATCCAGAAAGATAAAATCTATCCTCTTCCTATTGCAAATTACTTCCATCATAACCTCATTTCAATAAACGAACCATTGAACAGGCAAAGAATTGAAACAACTACTAATAGCAGGTCCCCAACAGCCACTGACCATCCATCTAATGTAGCGTGTGTCTACTTCTGTCTGGAAAGGGTTAAAGTCGCCACAGGCCAGAGCAGAGTCAACATCGGCCACGGCTTGGCTGGCCTACCCTGCCAGATCAATATCTGCAAATAATAAATTAGCTCCCCAGAGGGGTCGCACTAAACCTTCAGCAACACTGCCCTGGAAAAGTCCACAATTGGTGTGTGCGACACTCAATAAGCCAGGTGAATGACTGTGCAGGGGCACATCTTTAGCACTCCATAATAGAAAATTAATGGTGCTCAAATCAGTGCTGAGGGCACCCTGAGGGTTACCTAATAGGCCTAGTTAGAACTGTCATCCCTCCCAGAGTCGCCTAAAATATCACATGCAAACACGGGGAGCCAAGAAGAGAGAGAGGAATGGGGGAGATATGGATGCATGCATGCATGCAAGCCTTTGTGGGTGGGTGGATGGGTGGGTGGGTCAGCAGGGGGTAAGGGTGTGTTGTGTTTATTGATTCATTTAGTGAGAAATGTTATTTTGAATTTGGAAGTGAACAGAAACTAAAGCGGTCAGACCAAACCTAAATATCATAATTGAAGTTATTTTCAATCCTTGTTTTTCACTCCTGACTGAGCTGAATGCATCACTGTCTCGTGCTTGGACTGTTTGTCAACATTTTTATGAGCCTATTAACTTGTTTTTAGCACACACCTGTTTGTGAGTCTGACAAGTAGATTTCCACTCCTCCTAACTCCTCTTTCAGTCCACATTTGAATATATTTCAGTTCATCTCAGCACAAGACAAGAGTAAGCACACCATGAGTTCATCTTTCAAGGAATACTGTGAATCAACACTATAGTGTTGCTATGGATTTGACTGCATTTTCCTGTTTGCTTGTTCCATTTGACATTAATTCATTTAGTAGTCTCAAATCTGTGTTCAAATGCTTGTCAGATATTACTTATTTTAGTCTGACTTCATTTTAAAGAATAATTCCTGGCCGCATGCACATAAAAATATCCATCTCAATTATGATGGTTGTAATATGGTTTCCTATTAAGAATTAATCATAGAAAATGATCTACTGATTTTCTTAACACCTAATCAGACTAGATTTTAAAATGATCAGATTTAGAGAAATTGCAACCGGAAGTATTTAGAAATGAAAGTAGAACAAAATATCACTCATACTTCATATATACAGTATAATTCAAATATATTAGCCCCATCATTTGCCTTTAAAACAAACCGTAAAGAAAACAAATCTATGAAAAAATAACTACATAAAAATAAACAAATTAAATAAAGCTTTTTTAATAACACAGCCACACTTATGCAGCTATATTTTAAAAAAAGAACCCGCTGCAAGTGAAAAGTCATTTAAAGTTTGTAGTGGGGAAAAAAGTGAATTCTGGAAATACTAAGTAGATGATCAAATACGATGCAGAAATATACAAGTATATCATATTGGCTGTGTTCAGGCATAAACTTGTCCAATCCACAGGGCTGTTTAAAAGCAGATCTATATGCCCAACAGGCTGGTAATGAGCCTTAAAAGCACAGCTGATCACTTATTCCAGCTGGTTTATTCCCCTTCTACACAAACACAACTATTGGGTTCAATAAACATACTTCATATTGATCCTGAGCCACCCGGCAGCACATGAAGCTCTCTTACCAACACTCAACAAGATTTATTACAACTTTGCATGCTGAGCAGAAATGAAGAGACACGCAAACACAAGCCTGTGCGCACACACAAACAAATCCACCCCCAAACACACATACTGAAAAGGCAAAGTTTAAATACCCAAATGATTTCTCATCAATGTGCCCCACACACATGCACACAACCTTTCGATTTTTTCCCTGACCCTAATTTGCTTATGCATTAATATCAGGGGGGTAGTGGCATGTGGGGAGGGGTTTGCCTCCTCATCTCTCCTCCTATTCCCCTCAGGTCTGGACTTCGGCAAACTGTCTCCTGCGTTGACACTGAACTTACCCGCATGCCGCCACACGGCCGTCCTCCAGTGCAAACAGAGTGTGTCGCTCTCCGCAGGCCACTTGAGATATTTTCAGGGATGATGGAAGGTTCTGGAACAAACGTGGTGCCAGCTGGAAAAAACATAAAGTTCCCAGTGAGGTGAAGAAACACACTGCATCTCTGAGTTGCTCTGTAGTTAAGTTGGTATACTCCATCAGCCTGGCAAATATCCCAAAGACAGCCACAGCTACAATAGATCCTCTGTGTAGATGAAGACAGAACAACGTGAACAACAGAGGGAACAAGAAAGAAACAGCATTCTCCTTTATGGTGCTGAGCTGTGTAGATCTGATGTTTTTAAGTCCCTGTGTGTATGTCTGTCTGTCTGTGTGTGTGTTCATGCCAGTGCCACAAAGAAAAAAATGAAACAGCCTATGAGAAGAAAAGAAAGCCTGGTTCCTCATCATGCGCTTGTTAGCTTGTCCAATCTATGGCAATCAGCACAGTCCCAGGGGTTGAAAGACACGAGATGCCGGGGAAAGGGAAGCCGAGGCTGAGGAAAAGATCAATACTGCACTGTGAAACAAGAAGTGTGGGCTATTTACTCTCCATTGATCTGATGATGCTGGAGAAACACCTCACTCGGCTATTAAATTGAGGGTATAAGTCTACTGTGGAGGGCTGTTTTTTCTTCCTCTCTCTTTTTCTTTCTCTCTTTCTTCACCCCAAGGTCAAGAAAAAGCTAAAAACATCCACAAACAAACAAAAATGGATCGCTTTGGCCAGGGAAAGTAATTAATCTGCATTAAAATGCCAAGGGAACAGGCACTAACTACCCATCTTAAGTGAAGTTTTGCTCAGGGCGACAAGAGACCGAGGACAGGATGGACTACTAGAGGACACGGTGATAAATACAAATAGACTGCTAGTTTTCAGCAGCGCTTCACTGGAGCTACTTCAAGCTCAGAACTGTACCTGCATAACACAATAAAGGATTAAAAAAAAAAAAAAAAGGTTATGCAGGCCCTAACGAAGGCATGTTGGTGTTAACTCCTTTCATTTAAAGGATTGTTGTGATGATTTAGGCGTTCCATAGCTTCATATCATTTTCAACAAATCAATACTTCTTGTGTCTTGGAATTGCTCTCACTAAATGTGTTTCAATAAAGTCTAGAATGGCATTTAAAGGTTAGAGGTAGTAGAGGTAGTATATGAGAGCCCTGAACTGGAAAAAGGTTTTGGAACCACAGTGACATAAAGTTGAAGGATCATCACTGAAACCAGAGCACATTCAAACAAAATTATCTGAGAACTGGTTTCCATTTCAGGCCACTGGAAAAATCATCACATCCTTTGCATTATAGATGCTATTATGTCCAGTGTCTAACTGAAGTAATAATCTAACATGTCAACATCATAACGTACATCCTTCTGAAGTCTGAAAAAAAATCTCTGAAAATCACAGACTTTGACATCGACATCATATACACCAAAACATGGAGGATAAACATAGACATTTAGTTGATGGTGAGATAAGTTTGTATTAATTCACAATTGCATATACATTTTTAATATTGTATTTGGTTGTAACTGTTGTCAACGTTGAGTGACCTTGATTAGTTAGAAAAGTCATTTATTAGCATTAACCTTGAAAACAAGTAAAGCAACGTTTTAGTGGTTTTAGCGAATTCACTGGTGCAGGAAAAAGTCTGTGACAAAATCAGTTTGTAATATAAAGCTTCAAACTTCAATGGCTATCAACATGTTGTTAAACACTGAACAATAAAATACAACACGCATTCTTTGTTGCATTCATATTACCACATAATAACCTTACAACTCATAAACACACCGAAGTCGAAAGTACGACTTCCCATCTCGGGCAATGGGACCATCCAAGAAGCACCTGAGTGCCAGGATATTTTCTATAATGCTACAAAGCTATTCAAGGCTGTTGTTTTTTTAGTCTGTGTGACAAGGCATGTATTTTTTTTATATTTACAGAAACTAATAATGACTTTCCTGATAAATGTCTAGGTAATTTAGAATTGGTTGTAAAAATAAAAAAATGTTTGAGTTTCTGATTAATCGATAACTTGTGGTTTCCAACATGTGTCCAGTGGCAGAGTTTCTGACATCCAGATATTTTTCACGGTGTTCCCTCTACGTCTATATTCGCCTTTATTCTGCTCCTCAGAGGAGTAGCCTTATTGACTGTGTGGCTGTATTACAACAAGCAGTCTCTAATGACTCCCTGAAGACCTCTCTATCCCTACTGCCCGCCCTCCTTCTCTCTCTCTCTGTCTCGCTCCCTGTGTCTCTCCTTCTCTGCCTGCTCTTCAGGCTCCAGTTCAGCAGCTAATTAACCCTCTCTAATAGCGTAGATTACATTAGCTTTGAGCTGCTCGCACCCTCCGCCGGACTCGCACTGCCACACAATGAACCCAGCCTTGCTTTACAAATCTCCCCCTTCACAAGAGCACAATTATGAATTCAAACAACTTCTTATCCACACTCACTCATCCAGGGACAGAAGCCCTCCTCTGTAGCCACCCCACTCCTCCCCTGCCGCCCACCTCCCAGGCCTTCATGCAGGGAGTAATGAGAGAACTGAAGAGAGGAGACCACACAACACGACGGCCATGAGGGGGAGAGGGATAGGTGGGGGGGAGGCCCTATTGGGTAAATCAGAGAGGTCACTATAGGTGTTTCATTGGGTGAGCCTACAGAAGCCCTGTGATAACCCTCCATCTTAACATTCCTATTCAGAGCAGAATGGAATCTTAATTACTATGGGCGGATAGAGCGAGAAGGGGGAATACCAGGACCAAATGGAGGTTTGTGCTTTAAGTGGTCAAAGAGTGGGAATTAGACGCAAGAATGAATGACTTAAGCCTCTGGAAGCTGTTTTCAACACATTGACAAAATAGCCGGGGAACTCATACGTGTAATGAAGACTTCAGATATATGTTTTTTGCAAAAGTTGCCCATAAATCAGCAATCATTTCTAAAAATCATTCTTGTTGGAACAGGAGACTATCTCACAGTATTCAGCAGCCCGGTTCAAGATTATAAGAGGATACTGTGGTTGGTTAGTCTTCTTTAATGCAGTGGAGCTGAGCTGTATAACACTACCCCTACTATGACACCGCAGGAGTCCCACCTCACTGGGAGAGTGTTCAAACCAATGGAGCACCTCGGAGCACAGGAAAGAACGCTGAATCAATGAGGAAAAATACATTTTTTTGAATTGGAGGTTTGTTCCCTCTTACAATACTTAGAGCACTTAGTGGTGTTTTATGAATGATAATGAGATGAGATATGGCTGTAGTTTAAGAAAGAAATAAAGTATGGAGGAAATGGATGTTATCTGCTCTGTCTGAATGTAAATTGGTACATTTGTAGTGAAAGGACATTCTCATGTTTCTTTGTCCGAACAAGTAATTTTCCCTCCGTCCCTCCTCTGTGAGGCTTGCCATAGCAGCATTTTCTGCAGCACAGAGCACTCTCCTTTCTATTTCAATAGGACAGCTCATTTGCTAGACTCCAAGCTCAAACTGCTGACTGGGGTTTTCAAGGCTGTGTACTTTGTGTGCTTGTGTGTGTGTGTGTGTGTGTGTGTGTGTGTGTGTGTGTGTGTGTGTGTGTGTGTGTGTGTGTGTGTGTGTGTGTGCGGACTATCGTGCGTGTTCTAAAAGAGAGGGAACAGGGGGAGAAAGGCATGAAAGAAGGATAGGCAAAATGGAGGGAAAGAGTGGGAGAGAGAACACATTGTATCATTAAGGTACTCAGAGATCATTAGATATATAAGGGCACTGCTATGCAAGGTCAGGGCTGCTGTGTTTTTCTAGGTCGGCAGAGGAGCAGTAAAACCAGTCTAATCAGCCGCTTTTCTCTCCTCTCCCCTCTCCCTTTCCACCATATCGCTCCCTTCCTCTTCCATCTAGAGGTAGTGTGGATTACAGCCCAGTTTATCCATGCCCCTGTATGTATTTACTAACATTATCAAGGCTTATGAGCCAAGGACACGGTAAACCACACAAAAGGCAAAGAAAGCCTTTGAGCTAGATATTGGCCTCATTATGGGGTAAAGTTGTTGGCTCCCTGTCTCGCTCCCAGGATGTACAAGGCTGCTTTAACAGGTGCAGCACATTGCCTGACTATCCAGTATTTTTCATTAAGGCTATCCTTTAAAGTAGAGTTTAGAAACTGGCAGTCTGTACCCAATAAAGTGTGTACGTATCAACGTGTGTCCGAAACACCAACACATGTGAGCTCCATATTTTTGTCAGCTAAAGGGGAAGGACATGGATTTTATTGAGAGGTACAGTAAATCCACCATGTATAAAAGTAACTGACCAACACCCTACAGACACCAAGACGAGGTCTCAGATGAGGTGCTTTTCTGACACAAACCAAAATGTGCCTGTTGTGGCAAGTATTGAAATTTGTCAAGCTGAGTCTGAATGTTTGGTCAGGTTCATGATATCGTTTAATTTTTCTTTAAAAAATAACTAAATAAAACAAAAATAAAAATATAAATGTTGTTGTATGGCTGTTTTAAGACAACATTTTTTAGACAACGAGAGATTTTTTGGCTTTTTTTGTTCTACGAAAAGACGTTTTTTTATGGCAAAATAAGTTATATTTCTTAAGTAGGGCCTTGTCCACATGTATACAGATATTTTGCAAACAAAAATGTTATCTGTTTCGGCCTTCACGCGCAAACTGCACAGACACATATTTTTAAAAAACATTCTCAAGTACAGATTTCTATAGACCTATGTCAGTATGGACATGTTAAAATGGAGCATTTGGTAAACAATATCATCATCGTTGTTTTGGAGACTAAAATAAATCCACAATGATAAATCCAACTCTGAATGTCTTCTGTGATTATTTATCCATTTTGTAACTTGTCGGCTAATCAGAGGAAGAGTAGGATGGGTCTTTAAGAAAAGCAGTTGGATCCATAATAACGCTGCTATGTATGAAACATCTTCCATTTACAACCAGGTTCCACGAACAGTACATGAGCGCAGGTAACTCCTGCAGGAGTCACCAGCAAATGGATGTTCAGTTCATTGTTTACCAAAAATATCAGTATGTTCAATGAATGTGCTCAATGAACTGCTGCTTCAAGTTTACATCTTCAACAGTTGTCTATGGTTTTGAATTGTTTAATTTTAATACAGTAAGATCACTTCACGTTTAGAATGACCGACTCTGGTGTTTGACATTTCATTGGTGTAGACTTTCTTGCCACCTAAGGACAAACCACTGCCGGCCTCAGATGGCAGGGAGGCAATGCTGTTGGTAATGTGGCATGTTGATCAAGATAATGATGGATAGCCTTAAAACGGACCCTCGGCTTTATAGAGATGAATTCCCTGCTTGGCTTCTTACTCAGCACTTTGGCCTTTCCCCCACTCAAACACCCTCAACCAGCCTAAGATGGAGATTAACAAAGCCTGTCTGGGAAATGGACCCAACTAAAGCCTATCAATCAAACTTGCTCCAGACAGATCAAGAGAGGAACAAATACATTCAAAAAGCATTACCATACACTATTTTTCAATGTTTTTGGTGCAATTGGAGTATCGCGGAGTAGCGATAGAAGGGGAACTGTGTGGGATGAGATGAGAAAATGAAAGAAAGAGTGTGAGGGAGAGGAACGGTGTGTAAAAGAATGCCTTTCCTGCTCTCGACCGTCTCATTAGGCTAATGTTTTTTTATAAGGCACTTCAAATGTCAAGGCATTGGTGGATTTAGTGTAAACTTAAATTCCATTACCTGGCAGGCATTAATTGCTAACTGAGCCCAGGGATCTTTCCCCTGGGGGCTCTATGTTTCCTCTCTGTCATCTGGCTAACTATTCTGTCTAGACTAACTTAGAGCACCATAATCCACCATGGGGATCAATAAACTGCACATAATTCAGCTCCAATAATGAGCTTTCACTTCAACACAAGCGCCAGCCCACTTCCCAAGGAACCGGCAGGGGCGTAAAATGATAATGTAATTATTAAAAGGACAGACAAAATGAGTAAGCACTTTCACACAGAGAGGGAGGGCGAGCCCGGCCTCAATTAGACACACTTAAAGCTATCATTGTTATTCGAGACAAAGCTAATCAAGGAGGAGATACAGGGGCATCCATTTCAGCAGGTAATGGAATGACGCTCGCTGGCTCTCCCATTTCCCCAGGCTCATGATGTTATAAAGGCCGCACTGCAGTCACGCGTGAGTGGGCACCCTTTAATGGAGTGCAATGGATGTGGGTTCATCCACCAATCAGGGATAATAAGAGGAGGGGACTTGGAATGGAGAGAAGTTTAAGATTCACTTCTCCTAATAGCAATACATAAAACCATAAGTGTGAGGGATTATTTTGCACCTGTAGTTCCCATAAGTAGTTTAGGAATAGAATTACATCATGTGTTGCAGCTATTAAAACTACTTTAATCCGGCATGAAATATTCAAATCTCTACAACGTCAGTGGATATTATTCACACACTATCCTAGCCCAACATCCAAAGATCAAAACCAGCAGCTGCCTTTTAGACCAGCATCAGAGATTTGGTGTGTGACAAATATGGTTTAACCTGGAGCCTTATCTTCTAACTGCTGTTTCGCCAATTATATGCATCCTTGAGCTCCAGTCAAATCAGGAGAAGCTAGTTTGTTTTGTACACCCAAGTGCTCCTAATTCCTCTGCAGGCTACAGGGGGTCCAGGGTGGATAAATCAGGCCTTTACGGAAGGGTTGCTCCTACTGTTTATCTGCTGGTGACATTTGCTGCACGGCCCCAACCGCACCATAATTACCCCACTTATTCACTAAACAGGAATGATGCCTGGCAGGAACCCCCTGCCACAAAGGTTGCAGGACTTAAGGCTATATTCTGTCTCTGGAGTTCAATGGCCGTGGCTTTATAAAAGGACTCTTTTCATTTGGACATCAGCATGGGTTCACTTTAGCGTGGTCTAACAGAATACAGGGGGACAAACTGACTCGCCTCGATAGCCGGAACAAAGAGCATCGCGGCTGATGAAGATGACGAATTTACAGCTGAGTGCACATGCTTTCCTAACACACGGTACACCTTGGCACACTTCTAATGTCACAGTTCCCACAGAGGACTGGCATTTGGAGCGGATTCTCCTGCCCCTGGAGCCAGCATGTTATGAGTGGGTAACTATCAATATCCTGATGAGGGAGACCGTCAAAGGGAAATGACAAAAATCTAAATTATTTTATTTACTGTCATTATTCAGACTGTATTTATTGCGCCATTACTTTGTAAAAGACAGTATAATCTATTTTTAGGATGTTATCTTGGTTTTTTCCCCTCAATCTCCCAATCACTGCCATTTTAAATGACTTATTGCTCATATTACTCATTGTCTTGAAAACACACCCAAATTCAGCTTAACTATGGAAATGCCAATTAAAACTAAGGATAGTGTTTCTCTGTTGCTTGTTGTGCAACTCGTTCGCTTCCTAGAGTTCTGCATAGTCTTATCTGTCAAAGACAGTCAGCACAGATGGATGACGAGTGACAAAGGGATATTTGGTTGAGGTTGTGCAGTAATGAGTGTCACATGACTCCCACATTCAAATTTCAGACTGCCTCTCCTGATCCTAAAGCTGCAATCAACACTGGGCCATCTGCAACACTGCAAATTAACATAATTGGTGTACATTACATGCTTATAGAGAGTACATTTTTATCCACTATTCTTCGCCCTTAACAAGATGAGCTGTGGAGATACTGGGAGAGCAACACTGTTGATTAGACACGAATAGTGGAAGCAGACAGCGGGACTTGTTGTCTTGGTGAAAATGGATGAACTGACAATCAGAGTTTGGTGAACAGCCAGGTGTGAGGGCCAGAGTGCAAGTAGGCCTGTGTGCATCTGACACAAGTACCTTCCCTACACCTGGAACTGGGGCTGAGGTGATCGACAGGCTAGCCATCTTGTCAGACAGCTCACAGACAGAACGCAGGCAACACTTAGGCCTCTTCCAGATGCTCCACCAGAATAAATTGAACTTGATTAGAATTAATCACACTCAACCATGTGCAATTTGCAAATATCAGGGAAAATATTCAAGGAAATCTGCTTAAAAGTTTGTCACAATGAACAAAAGGGGAAAACTCAACTGAACAACTGCACTGGTTTTGACAACGTGCCTTCCACATGCAGCATTTTTAACTACAAAGACAGATGTAGACATTTGGATGTGTAATTCAGGAGCCATCATTTTAATGTAGAGTGCATTTCATACTCGGGCTGTGATGGATTGTATGAATTAGCAACAATCCTGGAAAGTTTCAGCACTGGTCAGGGGTGAACTGCTTCTACATCAACTGAAGTCATCTTTTAGTTGCTTATACAGTACAATATATTACAGTCTCAACTGCTCACTTAGCCAAAGCATGGTATACGCATATGCATGGTGCACATGGGTGGGTAGCAACACGCAGGCAGCACCACTTACCATAATACAGGTTTCATGAAGCTGTACGTCAAGCAGCCTTTAAGAAGGTGTTAAGATAAAATTGTCATGATAGAGTCACACCACTCACATTAATAGAATTCATTCAAGATGAGGAGGGGAAGAAAGTTACCATAAGTTAGCCGTCTCCTTCCCTGTGTACACCATGAAAAGATGAAGTATGCAAACTGCCTGATTTTAAACTTGTATCTAATTGTCTCACGTCATGGGTCTGGGCTAGGGCATTGTTGCTTGAAGAATAAATTGGGTAATTCAATTAAAGTGCTTTCCAAAGACACATCATAAGTGATGGAGAATGACTCTAACCCAGGCCTGAACTCCGTGTCCCCCCCATCGCTCCGCCTGCCTGACAAATGGATGGCGGTGTATAATTGAAACACATTGCTGCCAGCGTAGGTCAATAACATCGCTCTTTCTGCTCACCAGCACCAGATTAACAGACTCTATTTTATCTTCCCTCAGCCTGTCCCAGCTTGACAGAGCGGGAGCGTCAGCTGCTTATCCATAAAAGAGGCCCCTTATCTTGAAAATAAACAAATACATAAAGTGCAACAGCCTGATGTCTGTCCAAGCAGTTAAGGGCTACTTAGTTTAAGGCAAACATGTGGGCAGTGTTTTGTTTAACACATCATCATATGAGATGAAGCACAGCTGTCACTTCAGAAAACCTGGACAGACATTCTCCCCAGTTGAGAAAACAGGGACATTTTCCATGAACAAAATTCTGGACTTTTATTATTAATTTATTACTCCGATTTTTTGCACACAATCACATAGATATTTTTTATTTATTTTTCCTGTTGAGATTTTACTTTTTAAATCCAATCACTTCCCAGCAAAATAACTCAACAATGTGCCACCAGTAAGACCAATGTCATTCAGTGTCATTCATCATTGCCTTTGGACAATGAGTACATTGTGATGGCACTAAATAATTAACATTTTTGACAAAAAATTAAGAGACCCTTGCTTCCATCAATGTATAATGCAAAGCCATCACTGTTTATGCATGATAAACATTGAAGATTAATTAGCTTAAGCACAAGTGTAATATGAAGCTAAAATGGGTGATTATATGTATTTAAGCCCAGGCAAACAAATCTACTGGCTTAAATTAATTTGATAAACAAATGGGAAAAGTAGGGTTAAGGTTCAAGGGTAAAAAACTCCATTATCTCCCATTCCTCACTCTGTGCTTTCATGTAATTATATGTTAGGTTAGACAGAGTTAATTGAATCTGGTCCATTCAATTTGTTTACAGTTTAGCCATAAGGATTGGAAGTAATAATTCCCGACTTTCAACATCAGAGTAAATGAACAAGTAGCCGCAAAATAAATTCCTGTAGGGCGTACGTGCACACAGATTTGTGTATATTTGTGCGGCTGTTTATGTGCACCTGTAGGGAGCATGCATGTAAAAAACAAGTCTGTATGTATTTTTGTATAGTTTGTGTTTACACATGTTCCCACATGGAACACACACAAATTAGCCATGGACGGATATTCAATTAAGTCCTTTGTCAGTGGTCTATGTAGGGGCGGGACAGGATGCACAGTACAGTAATCCGTGATGAACAACAAGGTGGCAGCTCCATTGTCTGTCTGACGGATAGAAATTACTTGCAGGCGTCCTCGACCAACAGATTAGACCACTGTTGGGGGGTGAGATAAGATGGCAGCCAGCGGTATGGAAGGTGCCTCCTCTTCCAGCTCAAACAATGCCTTTAATCCATTTCCTTCTCACAATCAGGTTGTTTGACATTACTTTTCAGCTTCCCACGCATTCATTCTCTGCCTCTTTCCCTTCACCTTTCATCAAGGGGAAGGCTTAAAGCAGAAGAGACTTCATCATGTAAATTAATTTGTGCATTATGTTAGAAGACCCAAAGCAAATGTCGAAGAGCCTTTCTCTCTACCTTTATTAAAAGTATTACAATTTGACATTTTTTTCTTCTTGTCCTATTTGGCTTTCAGTCTGAGTAACTCCTGGCCAGATGAGTTATATGGCTAAGCACAATTTTGTGCTTAATTCATTGCTCACGGCCTGCTTGTATGCCAGCCAGAAGGCTCTGTCCTTCCTGTCAGTAATGTACTTCTTCATATTATTTTATTATTGAATCACGACCTTGGCGAGGTTGCTTTCAGTAGAATGAAATCAAAACTGTATAGATTCACATTGTAGAGGTCTGACCTTAAAAGCTGTCAATAGAGGATTCAACAAGTATGTTAAAAACAATATGGTTGAAAAGAAATCATTGCAGAAAAATAATACAGCCTCTCTTCAACAAAACTTTAAGTACTGCCTCTCTAACATGCACTCCTCTCTCTTCAACTGAAGTTCCACTTGCGTAACTTTTTCTAATTTAACACACTTAACACATAATTCACTGTGTTCTAGACCTGTAAGAAACATTGATGACCTGACCAAAATTAGCTGCAGGTAAGTACAAGAACCTTGAAAGTACCTCAACATTGTGTTAGACTATATACACCATGTTCAACATGAGGAGGATGAAGATGTATGAAAATCTATCTACGTAAATCTATACTCGATATAAAATAATATTTCTGTCTTCAAAACTCTAAATGGCCTTCATCAAATGCACCTGTAGGCAGCATACAGTAAATCCTTTAGCGCTTTTAATGGATTTCGGTAGAGAAAGCTTGTGCAAGTGTGTGCCAGCAGTTTGGTATGTAAGTGTTCATGTATGGACCACCTCCTGTAAGCATTGATCAACCACATCCTCAAACATCCTCGCTATGTTGCCAGAAGGTTCCACCAACAGCTGTTTGTTCCAGGGGCAACTGCCTATTTTAAATTTGCTTAAGTAAAAATGATTATTGCCAATTAGATGCCCATTAATTGTGCAAGCATGGGATGCTGCCAGCTGTTTACATAGGGGAGAAAAATAGCCCTTCTTATTTAATTTCTCAACAGCACAGTCTTTCTCTGCCAGCCACGAAACATATAATTATTACACACAAACACGTACAGTACTGTAAATTAAAGAGTGACAGAAGAAAGAGCTGTGAAAATACTGTATATCAAAAGGAAGTGAGTAAGGGAGTGATTGAGCAGTGTTTCCTAAGAAGGTAGTTCTAAAGAAAAAGTAAGTTTCCATGGATTAGGAGAAATATTTGTAAAGAGAATGGATCTACTGTGTAGGAGAAGCCGAAGCTGTGCTTTAAGCAAAGTTCAATTCAAATCAATGCATTGAACCAAACCAGACTAGCTTTTTTTCTGTTAGTGTCATCCAGAATATGTTTCCATGGCAAAGTGAGAGGTGACTGACTCACTACTGTGAGTGGTGTACCTGGCCAAATTGACGCCTGACAGAGTTTCACATGACCTAAATAAACAACACCAATGTACCTTCACAATTTCAGGGATACCTTATGACAAGAAATCAACCAATTTCAACATTAGAATACATTAAAAATGAAAACTAAAAGTTTTGTCCGTCTTTAGCCTACCTAAGCAGAACTTTACACCTATACGGTGCTGAACTGTTGCTGAAGTTGTGATGAATGGTTGTCAGCTGCTCTGGCAATCTGGATGGCTTTAACTTGACCCCACAACAATAGCCCTGGAGCCTCAGCTAGTGCCCCAGACTGTCAGAAAGAGCTGAATTTAGTCTTTTCAATGGTTAGCGTCTGACCCGGGCACAGCTTGCTGAGTCTTAAAGCAGCGCACTTTTATTCCCACAAGCGCAGCCCCTGCTCAGCCTTAGCTTAGGCTTCCAGGAAGAAGCATCTATCGCAGGTGTCATTAGGTTACCTCTGACCCTTTTCCGAGCCGACCCTATTAGAGGAGTAGAGACTGGACGCAACCTGTCTCACCTCTAAAGATGCACGCTGAGCTAGCTGATGCTGCAATTGTGAGTAGACTAGAGGGATAAATAGCATTCAAGCTGCCATGCGAAGCCCTGCGAAAGACTGTAGAAAAGATAAATGAATGTTGAAATCGAGGAAAATTATTCAACCATTTACAACCCCTGCTAGCACATCACTGTTATTCTATTTGTCTTTCACCACTTAAACTGTAAAATCATACAGAGTGCTGCGACCATTTCTCTCTCCGGTTTGTTGCCTCACTTCCACAAAATAACACATCATTGGACAGATAGCATCAATTCTGCCCACGGTAATCCCAGCACCTCTGGTTGTATCACTCATTCAATTTCAGCCGCCGGCTACAGCAAACATTACACACTGCATCAAGATTACCGGAGAGAGGCAGAATGGGGGAGAGAAGAGGGGGAAAAAAAGGCCTGTATCCATCATGTCATGATGCCCCTGTTATTGTGACAGATCAAATTCAGTGCAGTGTGTGTGCATGTGTTCAAGTGTGTTTGTGCGTGCATGTGTGTCCTGTGTCTGTCTGTGACGGATTCAAACCGTGGTCTAGGGCTGGCGTGATCAGCATCCGTCTGACTGTAGATGTTGTGAGTGGATTTGTGAGGGTTGCCTGACTTATAGATGACCTCCTTTATACAGTAGCTGGGGCCCTAGCCGCCATGCTTGTTTTAGCTGCTGCAATTAACCTTGTGTGGTTATAACCCTGCAACCCCACCCACTTAGCTGAAGGGCAGAGAGAGAAAGAAAAAAGAAAAACTGGCAGGGAAGGTGATTGAAGAACAGAGGTAAGAGACAGATGAGAAACAGGTGAATATATAGGGCAAAAATGTAGGGCAAAAATAGGTGAGAAAAAGAAATGCCTGAAAACAAAAAGAGAGTCCAGGAAGAGCTTAACAAATTTAATGATGTGGGAGCTCGAGTATGGAGGAGATTGGTGCTTTGGTTGCTTTCCTGCCTGCCTGACAGACTGGCTGGCTGCCTGCCTGGATCATTGGTTGGTTTGCTGTACTGTGTCTCTCCTCTGGGGGACATGGGTTTGCAGTGCCGGCCTTTGAGAGCAGGGGGAAAGATGAAGAGGCAGTGTCAGGCTGCCTTTTAATGGTCAGGAGTGTGGTTAGTTCCACTGACTCAGGCCTCTCCCCCGTGATGCCGGGTCCACTCCACATAACTGGCCATAATTCAACTCATTTGGCAGTTTGAGGTCTCAGAGGTCTAGGGATAAAAAGTGTGGAGAGGCCTAATGGCAGACGGAGGGACCAGCTGAGGGCACTTCTTACGAGATCTCCACAGGAGAACATTTCTGGAGCAGACCCTGGAAACCACAGCGATCCATTAGCAAGTGAACAGGAGGAGCAGGAAGGGCGAGAGGAGACAGACATGGGGATGGAGACCTTTGCAGATCTGCAGGTATGGTATAGGTGGTGTGGCAGTCAAGTGGGTTAAATTTAAAAGTCCTCTGCTTTCATATCAATTCAACTTTCTTAAACTTCCAAGCTATCAACGAATACACTAATAAATACTTTGCATTTCATAAATGCAAAGTAAAAAAAACACAAAAAACTGCTCTATCCATGTCATGAATACAAGACTGTTTACTTAATAAACAATAGCTCAGATTAAGCACCTCACAAAGACTACCAACTCAAGTGTTTGCATACTATATGCAGTGTTTCCTCCTGCCATTGCCTTGGGGGAGGGCACCGGCACTTGACCCCCCGCAGCCCCTGGAAGAAACTTAATATACTATTTGTAATGCAGTGAAATTTTCACATTCAGAGACATATATGTTCAGAGGCCTGTGTTTAGAAATTTTATTTTGAAATGACGGGTGTGTTTCCACTTCCACTGACAATGCAAAATCTGATATTACTGCTCTAAGATTGAAACAGCACAGTAACTCAGTTCTGTATTCTATAATGATGGTAAAGACTTATAACTAGCCTGTTCAGTAATTGATGAAAACTCATTACTATACTGTAAGTATTATAAAAGCTTCCCAACAAGAGTAAATAATAATGTATAATTTAATCCATATAAAAGGAAATGTGGACAGAACTGAACTAAAACGTGGAAAAATGGGCACATACACAGACGTGATATCTGAAAATAACTCATGAGTCAGTGTCTTTAATCTGTTGCTGTTGAATGGGACAGCGATGGAGTGAAAGGTAGACTATGCATAATTTCTTAAAAACACAATGTATAGACTAAATCTCTCTCAATCATCAGTTATGACCCACTATAAGTATGTGGCAGTGTTTGTTTCTGCAGAGAACCTTCCCTTTGCTTTTTTTTTTTTCCCCCTTATTTTGCTGTGTTGAGGATGTTTCTTTGCATCAGAGCGCAACCAAACCCAAGCAATGGTATTTGATGGCCTTGGAGTAAACCATTGACTATCTTTCACCTGAATCGGTTACTGCACCTTTGAATGGTGTGTTTACAAACAGCAATCGACCAATCCTGTATAGTATACCTTTAAGTGATGCTGTTTGAAAGGAAATAACCACAGCAATCTGTTGGTGAATGTTTACAGGGAGTAGCCACCAATATAGTGAATCTCTGTGGATGTACAGGGTGCTATGCCTCCTAAGGGGTATTAATTAAGATGTTGAAGGAATAAGTGATATGGGACAGCGACGGGGCACAGTGTGTGTTTGATAGGAGAGAGGATATTTTGGCAAATTCCAGTCTGGGCATGTTTTTGGGGGCCCCCTTGAGAAGGCATAGTGAGAGCATCTGTGAGGTAGAGAAAGAAAGAAAGAGATTTATTTGAATTTGTGTGTGTCGGTGTGTGTGTGTTGACGCGTCTTTGTGTAAATGAGCGAGAGCCCTGCTGACCCCAAGTTGGAGTGTTCTAGCTACACAATTAAATGGTGTTGAAGCATGAGAATGAATAATCAATCTGCTTTATTATCACTGATGTAAAAATTATAATACTGGTGAAAAGTGGCAAAGAAGGTTAGAATATTTCCTTATTCTCACAAAAGCCTTTAACAGAATTACAGAATTCTGTGTGCTTGATTTATTTGTATTTTGTGAATAGTTTCAACTTGTCGAGGAAAAAAAATAGGTAAGTCATACAGTGTTCTGGCATGTTCTCACAAAAAGATTATTCTGTCCAACTGAAACATGTCAGTTGAGTATTACGCTCGGACATACCTCAATTTGCTCATATGCAGGAAGCAGACATCATCATTGTATCATATCAAGATGGGAGGACGAGGGAGGAAAATGTTTAAATTTGACAAAGGGAGAGGTTTTCCAGTCCAAGTGGGTATAATTTTGGGATTAGGATTCGCTGTATGCTGGTTAGGGAACATGTATATGATGTGAAGGTTAATCACAGGCTACAGTTTTGTAATGCTAGTCGTCACTGCATTGCAGTGCAATCAGGACTGTGAGAAAATAAGTGGGTCACAATGCGAGACCTTGATTAAAATCGCGGTGATTATAGTGCGGCTTCAGCTCTGATTTTGTGGGTTTCCTAACATCTGTCCTCGCGAGGAGGAACCCAGATGAATGAAAATACACACACAATATAGAAGTGTAAGCACGCCCGCAGATGCTCCGTGGGTGCGTACACGTGCATGCTCCCACTTCATAACGCACAGATGTGTTCATCCACACAAAAAAACAACCGTGAAGCCTCATACAGCGCTTTCTACATACTGTACATTCTATGGCTTCTTTGTCTATTTTGACAAATCACACTGAAAATGTATAGTGTAGGAATTGTCTCTTACAAAATTATTTTTCCTTGACTAATTATTTCTCTGTATCATTAAGATATTGAAATTATACAATTGAATTATACAGTATAATGGAAAATTATACTGGCAACTTTGACACTAAAGACTTCTGTATGTCTTCTCTGCTGATTATAATCAGCTTTACTTAAAGCAACAAAAACAGTAGATGCACTTTTTCACACTAAATGCATAATGTTGATGGTGATGGCTCAAAGAGCTTATACAGATACATAATTACATCTTACAAGTGTAAAAAGACCAAATAAAAAACAACGTCACAAATATGAGTTTTACTCTCGCCATTAACAAAAATACGTGCTATCTTCTATCATAAAGGGCACAGTATCAGGTATGATAAATTGAATATTGCATTGAGTGATAGCGCAAAGGTAGAATGGCTGCATGATCGATAGAGTTTTTCCCTTTTGTCTCCTGTTCCTGCCAAGTTCGTTATGTGAAAAACAAAGCACAGGGTGAGGGAAACAGTGCTCATGCCATTTAACAGCAATGTGAAATCAATATATATTCTGAAATGGCAGGAAAAAACATCATTGTAAACTAGTTATTGACGTGTTAAAGTAATTTACACTTGCTAGTACAAGACAGATCGTGGCAATATTTATTTAGCTGGCAAGCTGGCAGTGGGAAAACGATACGGCAGCTGCAGCTATCGCCAGATGCTGGTGTTACAATGTCCGTCCATCAAATCGTCCCCCTCTACCCCCCTCTTCCTACTCTATACCCTCCTCCTTCACTTTCCCAAATGGCTGGCTCCCTTTTCGCTGCAACCTGACAGTCTTAAAACAACTGTATAATTAGAGCTGCATCTGTCACACAGGTTTATTCTGGCTTTCAGTTTCGGAGTCGCAGGCTGCAGGAGACACTTAAGGACACAACACCAGAGCAAAGGGAGGAACGGACAACAAGACTTTGGCCCACAAACACTCTTTGTTCACTTTTGTAAATGTTGGATATGAAGATTTTAAATTAGCAACAAAAAAGATTTTACATTTATGAAGTGCTGCTGCAGATAGAGTTGTACAGTTGGGAGAAACACCTAATGGCATATCATCAGACAACATCTGAACAATGCAATTAGTCTAATCCAGTACACGACCTCGTGCAAGCCACATAAAAAAAGCTAAAGGGTGGGGGGAAAAAAAGAGGAAATACGCAGCTGTATGCTGAGCTATCCCACTATCAGCTGCTGCAATTAGGGAGCACAATGTAAAATGTCACAGTGGATCTGTATCATCGGCAGCCCTGTCACAGGAAAAGGCCAGGAGGAGTGGAGGAGAGGGGAAACGCAGAGTACAGTGAATCCCATCGGCCAAGCCTGTTTCAGTAACATGAGAGGGAAGATCGTGTAACGTTATGGCAGGACATCTATGGGAGTCCAGTTCAGATGCTGTCATGTCAACCCACTCCTATTAGGGAGGGACAGAGGCAGACAAAATATGATTAACTGGCAATATGCATTAGTCTTCTGCAGGTTGATGAAACGCAAGAGGGCAAAAGGTGCACGTGAGATGGGGTTAAATGTGCATGTGTATAGGTGTGCATAAAATCATGAAGTATGGACAAATGTATGAATGTGCACACAATGATAAGAATGCAAATATTGAAATAAACTGAGAAATGCTTGATATGGTGTACTTTTTAAGAATGACTATTTAAAAAAAAAACTTAAAGAATTAAAGCTTTTTGAAATGTCTTACTCAAATTGCTTATATCATTGTATAACACTGACTCATTATGTTGAGGAAGAGATCAGAGACCAAATATAATGAAATCTGCTTCAAATTGAACCAGATTAAACAGTTTTCCTCCACCGTCCTGACTGAATTGCTTTCCCCGCTACCATTTTCTGTCTATATTAGGAAAATAATGGTGACGAAAGATGCCTTTTAATTTTCAGCTCAGCATCATTTTGACATGTGTAAGTGATGACTCTCCACAGGACATAATAAATCATTTGCAGATTTCCTCGTGGTTTTGATCAAGTTGAGATGGCCAGACTTCTGCTCAGATTCATTACATTTGGGGAGCAGATTGAAAGCATGCCTAGGCATGCTCTCTGTTATTGTCATTATACACCCTGCATGAGCTTCTGAGCAACTGTAGAATTATCACCTCCGCACAAGCACACGCAGACTCACACTGGCAGATATATGTGTTAACACAAACACATGAGATGCAATTATTGTATTTGTTTGAAGGGAATTTATATCTTTGTCTCTTGTCTATGTTAGAGGCTATGATCTCTACATTGTCAAAAACATGAAGCACAATTGATAGTATTTAGGGACAGAATGGGGAACATATGAAATATTGTGCCACCTTGCTTAAACAGTACTATAAAACAGAGTCCTCACATGAGGGACCACAGCATAATGTAAGCTCCCTCTAGTGGCTTTAGAGTAAATTGCAACTGCTGGTCATGGTATGGGAAAGAGTCCTGCACTTCTCTGGTATTGCTGAAAATCATAGGTAAAATTTTGACTTCAGTTTGGAAATCTCAGCTTCAATTAACTGTAGATGTTTGTTTTGCAGAGCTTTTGACCGGGTCACATATGTAATTGTGTATTTAAAAAAAAGTAGAATGGGAGTATTTGAAAACATTAGTTAGAATGGCTAAAAGCAGTACAGTATGTGCGTGTTTGTGTGTTGTGCAGGAACAGCTGCCTGCCGAAGGAGACAGTGAAGGTTCACTTACAGTACCACAGAAACCCCCCAGCTGGGCTTGCCACTAAGGAACGGAGATGCCCAGGGAGAAAGATAAAGAGAGGGAGATGTGGAGAGAGTTCGAAAGAGGGAGCAAAAAGAAAGAGGGGAAAAGAGGAAGTATGTGAGAGAGAGGGAAAGTGGAGAGTGCGTGTATTCATATTTCGCCTATTTTGCCACAAGCTCTTCAAAGGCTACATCTAGCCTACAACACATCTGGGAATGAGAGTGAAAGTTGAAGAGTTCCTCCTGCTCTTCTCTCTTCTCCCCGAACCCATTTTGCTGATTCCTCCCTTTTTCCCTCACCACTTTCCTTTCAGCCCGCATCTCTCCATCTCTTTCCTCCCTTCATCCTCCTGCACACAAAACTTGGCAGCTGTTGTCCAGCCGACCGCTCCTTGACATCAATTTCACTAGTTTTGTGTGTTTTTCTTCGGATTGAAATAAATAATTACACCCTTATTTAAAATCATGCACATTTCCACGATTCCACTGATTTGCTTTAAATTCAAGAACAACATCAGTCACACCAATAAACAAAAAACTTAAGTAGGACAGTGTCTAACAGCAGTGTGAGTCATTTGGAAATCACCTGCACCGGTTGTCTAAATATGAGACTGTCTGGGGCAAGAGACATCAGCGGATCTAGGCTTTTTCTATAAACACAGAACACAGCAGAATGTTCAGAGAGTGAATACTGATATGGAGCCCTGTGATTCCTCTGAAGAGGCGTCGGCAGGTTAAGAGGATACCTTTTCTCTATATATTTCTACTGTTTTAGTCACGGCTGTGTCTTCTTTCCAATTTCACTTTTTTTCCCTCTATCTTCCTTTCTTGCCAAGGTTTATCCCTGAGGTGTCCTCTGGGGCTACCTACTGGATAAGCCATTTGAAATGCATTTTCTAAAGAACCTTCCGTTCCATTTTTGAACTGCTGCTATCTCTCAAAATGTCCTTAAGAAAAAGTGTGAGAGAAAGAATGGTAGCAAATGTTTTAAAGTACTCTTGCTGTACTTTTTCTGTGTAGTTTACTCATACAGAAAGACGCCATAGTTTCCCAGCAGCAGTGTGATTCAGACTTCTGGGACTGTGATCTGTGCTGGTGGGTACTGCAGAATGTGACCTGCTCTGAGGGAAACCTCCACTGTGCCAGTATTGTGCAGCTCAACAGGGGCTGATGGAAAGGCCAAGCACATAGGGCACAGGAGGAATTCGGGTGAGATCATCCACTGGCTTAAGTTTCTCCTTAACCCTTTACGCAGGATGTTATTAGATGACATTATCGGCACAAGTTACAAGGTGGTGAAACAAGGAAATAGGTTGATTTTAATCAGGATTATTTGAATGACGGTATAACTGATTCAAATGAAGTATGTAATCTCACTCACTTTGACTTTTGGCTAAATGACATAAAACATATTTCCATTATTTTGACAGATTTTGCAAGTGTGAATGGTAAATCTTGCATTTCCTTTTCACTGAAAAAAATATAAAAATGATGATGATCTGTAATGTAAATGTAATGATCTGATTTTTTCTGGGGTCTGTACCAAAAAAGCATGTTCCCTCAGGTCGGACGAGTATGACTTGTAGGCCTCTGTAACACAACAATGCTTCACTTATAATGGTATGTTGTGACATATTTTACCTTTATCAAGAAATTGAAGCTCCTGTCAATTGGATATATTCGGACACTTTTAATATATATTTTGCCACTTTGACACTTTTTGCAATATTGTGATTTCGATAATATTTATATTATTGTTCAGCCCTACTATAATTTAAATGAGGTTGGCCTGATATTAGGAAATATAGAGTTTGATCCAATTATGATTTGTTGACACACATTAGTACACAACATTTAAGTGGACCCTTCACTGTTGGTTGTTTACATATTAAGTAATGCACTTCTTGCCCAGTATCTCAAAGTATCTGAAAAGGGCAATCCATAGACCTAAAGCCTTGATCATAAAGTGCATCACTGTGCCACATCATGGACTGCAGCCTACTCTGTCAACCAATTATGCCAATTATAGCCAGAAACCCCTGTGGTGTTTTGATAAGACCTTCCACAATTTCTTCCAATGAAGCAATTTGTTCCAGTATTTGTTTACAGAGAGAGGCTGTGACTCGCAGCAAAAATAATATTTGTTATCTCCATTTGCCATCAGAGCACAGTGAATCCACCACTGGCTAATCTTAACCTGGCTTTCTCATTGAGGTTTAATCTGGTCATGGCAACTTAGCATCTAGTATGGAGAGTGTGTGTATGTGGGAGGGTGTCTGTGTGTGCATATGTGTGTTTGCATTTGAGGACGGTGCAGAGTAGAGAGATAGACAAGCCAGTCATTCCCCGCCTGCCCCCTCCCTCCCCCCATCCATGTCAAGAACCAATCACGTGTGAAAACTTGCCTTAACTTCCCGTGCCTGTGTGACTACAGCGTCAGAGAGAGTTTGACAGATCTGTGCGCCACGGAGGCGTCTCCCCGCCATTTGGCATGCCATGCGCGTCTGGTGCGCTGGAGACTGCCTGTCAAACGCCTGTGAGTCGGTGGCGCAGCCAGGGACCCTACGGAGCGCCAGATGGGCCATTAAGGTAGTATTAATGTAGATGCCATCGCTTTTCTCCTCTGACTGGGACATGCTCTCTCGAACTGCGAGCAGCTGCTGCCATTTACTAGGACAGCTTCCTGCTAACTTTGGCCAACTGGCATCACCACTGACTGGCTCTCAATGTAATGATACACTTTTTCTTCCTACTATACCTGTGACTTTTATCTTTCTTTCTCCCCCACCCTCCCTTTCCAGAGGTTTTAACAGGATGGCGCTGATAACTTCCAGCTTTCCTTGCTGACACACACTCCTGCACATTCAGACAGTGGTTCCCTCTCCCTTTCTCTCACAGACACACATGCACACATAAAAAAACAACAGCAGCCTAATAGGAGTATAGAAACTGGATCTATCTGTACACCCACTCTTAAGCTCATAATCAAGGCATGATATTCAGTGGTGTACGGTTATTTCTGTTTATGCCCTACTGAGTGCTAATATCATGCTTTAATTGAGAGAAAATTGGCTGTTGGCAAGAAACAGAAAAGAAGGTTACCAAAACCCCAACCATGGATAAGTGTTGCAATCAGTAATATTCTATTTAGTTAAGTAGCCTAAAATGGGATGTTTTGAGATCATTATTCAAATCACATTGACAAAATCCTATTATGAGAATTAGTTTTCCAGAAGGAAATGTACAGAATTATTGATGTGTAATAAATGTGCTTTCAGCATTACATACACTTGGGGCAAATTAGGAAACAGTGGGGCATATGATTCAAACTGAAACAAGGTCACAAACACCATATTCTCCCATCCACACTGAGAAAATAATGCATATTTCAAGTGCAAACTTCGCACTTAATAGCAAACAATGAAGAATGCATTAAGTGCAACAGAAGTAGTCACACTGAACTGTTTCAACAGTGTGGCCCTAAACATTGAAAAGGTGCAGGATCTCCAGAGGCGCAGGTTAGCCTTCCTACACAGTTGAGACTACCTCCCTCTGTTCCCTCTGTTCCCTGTCTCTCACTTGCCTTGCCTCTCATTTTTCCGCAGAGCCCAAGCATCCTTTGAGGTGCCCCAGGGGGAGATGAGCATAGTAGTTTAGGTCGCTGTACACCCACACTGAGTTCCCATATACTGCATCAGCCTGTAACTGCAGTGTAACAATAGACAAGTGATAGAAGTATATACCATACAGCGACTTTATTGTCTGCCAGCCTCTCACCTACTTTCTCTCTCAGCAGCATCAGTCTGACAGCGAGACATGGGGGAGGGCCGTCTATGTGCGTGTCTCAAGAGGCAGCTCAGACAAGGACTACAGGGTTGGCATCACCGGTGGTCAGTGTTGAAATCAAACGCACCGTCACCGAAGCGCAGCGAACACTTATGCTCCCGCACAGCCGTTAGTGTACATGTGGTATCAAACTGACACTTTCTCCCTTGGCTGCTCCTGACAAGGAATTTCCTCGTCGAAAAATTAGCTGTACCTTGCCAAGAGCACGGCCGCAATTTGTACTGTTGTGAATAGATTTGATTCAGAGAAGATGAGATAAACATTTATTGTGTAGAATAACAATATGCAGGCCCAGAGGGTATAAACGCATGCACTCATATATACAGTATGAACTGTGATTTTAAAAAAAATAACATCCTTTATTGTTGATCTTATACTGTAAAATTAACATTGCACCAGCTGTCTGTCAACTCAGCCTGATTTGGAAGTAATTTCAAGAGCCTCCTCAAAAAGTCACTAATCAACCTCTTCCAACAATGCAAACCAATTTCTACATAGTTGATTGAGAACAGCAATTGCTATTTTGGTACTTGGACTCAATGAATAGGGCCAGCTTTCTATCTGGGTATCTACATGTTGAAAAAAAAGACAAACTGGCACTAATCAGCGTGTCTGCCAAGTAACCAGCGCAGCAGAGAGAACCACATACGTTTTTATGTGCTGCCTGACAGCCTGACAGACAAGATTAAGAAGCAGACAGTTATTGCAAAGTAAACTTGAGGATGAGGAAACACAGCCTGTATATGGAAGTGAGATGGCATAGGGATCCATTTCCCACAGCTTTATCCAGGAAATCCAACCTGCGATGAACAGGATCAATTCCTTTATTTACAAGGTGCATGTTATTGCTTTGCCATGCAAATGCTTTCAAAAGCACAGTAATGCTATCCCGCTATTGTGGGGGAATGATCGCTGCACCAGGACAAGCAAGCCAGGCTTTGATGGGTGCAGAATAACGGTGTTACACAGCTAAGCAATGTGTGTGTGGGTGTGCTGCAAATAGGTTATTCTGGATGTTTTTTTTTAGAAGAAAGGAGGCATTACCGAGGCCTATTGGTGCACCGAGGTATACTTCCAACCAAGGCGATTAACATGAAAGGAAATATCTAATGTTATTTTCCACTGCTGTGAAGAGAGAAGCAGAGAAAAGCCTGTAATCACATTATTATTTGTGTCGGAGATCAAGATCAATCAGGGTTAAAGCGTGTCACAATGTTTAACAATAACAATGGACGGTTGTTTGTGGAGGAGATCGTACACAACACAACTGGATGCGCGATACAGGCGTTGGGGGGGAAGGGTGGGGGCCTAACGAAGACAAAATTTCTATCTCTGTTTCTCTTTGACCAGAGTTTTGTTTTACATAATACCTGTATTCTGCTCCATAAACTTAATACACACACACACACACACACACACACACACACACACACACACACACACACACACACACAGAGGATAACACAGTAATGTTTAACAACTGTACATCTGAGTAGCAGTGTTTTTCTAAAACATGCAGAAAGAAAAGGAGGAGGCACCACTGGAAAAAAACACAAGCATAAAAAAGCCTTCTCTCCCTTAGAGGCCTGTACTGGAAACAAGGCAGGATCTTAGCGCATGGGGAGAAACTCAGATACAGACTACATCAGCATACACAGACTCGAGAAAACAGTCAAAGAGCGACACTTATTCTACAGTATGTACACAATGCCTTAAACTGAATGAACAGCAGGAGAGGGCCAGAGATGAAATTGCATATACCATTCAAACAAGCGTGCACAAAAACATTATGGCTTTTATGATCCCTCTAGCAAACAGGTGTAACAAACCATCGTGTTCCTGCAAAAAGGGTGACTGCTAAGATTCTGTCACACAATGTATCGAGTTGGTGAGCAAGCGAGTGTTGAGAGGGAGATTCAAACTTAATGAGTGCTTTGGCAGCTTGTGTGGAAAAGGCAGGGAGGCAGGCAGTGATTAACGGAACACTTCAGAGTACAAGGCACAGCGGTGCTCAAAGAAAACAGTGATGATCTCCACTTAATCGCGAAGAAGCCCGGAGCATCTGCCGCCAGAGCAGGGCAGCGGCACCGGCGAGCTCCCGCTCCGCTAGGCTGTCATCTCCAGAGAGCTGTGGCCATATGCTCGGCTTTGCCGCAAACTCACAGGAAGTTAATTTTCTGACAAAACACAGGGATAAATATGACATTCAAACAAGTTGTGCTCAGCCAGGCTGAACACGGATGCCGTGCCAAGCTCAAGCTGCACACGTGTCACACTTAGGAACAGAGTTTATTTTCATGCTCCCGCGGTCGCTTTTTGCAGAGTTTTGTAGAAATACAGACAATGGGTGGTACTCTTTCAGCTAGAAGGTGTTAACCTACTTACAGACTGAGCTATGTATACAGGGAGAAAAAATCCATACACACAAAAACAAACAGACCTATGGTATATGATACTGGCTTGATACTACCAAAGCTACCGCAATAACATTGCGAGTGACTACTAATTCCTCTCAAAATGTTTATATAAGGCAGCACATGGAGAACTAAAGAGGGACTGTCCTAACTGCATACAAACACTTCCCTCAAAAGCATGAAAAACTGACAATGTCATTGTCCTAATGAGGGGAGAGAGAAAGAGGGCAGAGACATGAGAGGGAAAAAAAATAAGATTAACTTTCATTTTCGTTCACAGACATATAGCTCCCAACGGTGTGCCATTAAAATAATGTCAATCAAACCATTAAATAGGAGCTCTGTCTAACCTTGTCTGTTGCAGGTGAAATGCCATAGCGGGCCTGAACAATGGGCTCACAGGTGTGAGCAGAATCCGAAACACCGTATCACTGGGCCAATAAAGAAGAGAATATAGTGTTTCTCAGATCTCAGCAGTCTGCTACCACTCCATTTCAGGCGGTAAAGAGAAACGGAGCCTTAGGGGTGAAGCCGGTAGTTCCAACCTACAGATTCTTTACAACAATAGCCAGTATCATATAGTATGGAGTCTGGGGGATAGCTGGAGGTGGAGCAGCTTTTCTAGTCCTACTGAAAAAATACACTCAGGGAGGCAATAAGGATGAAAGAAGATGGAGGTTTGTGGTATACAACAGAGAGGACCAGGTTTGGGCCTCCACTTGGGGCAATCAGAGGCCACCGAATGGTAGGAAAGGTTGACTCTGTGATACACATACCACCAGGTCCCATTCTCTGCCTGCTGCTGCACTGCTCCCAGTGAGGATCTTTTGCTTTAGCAGAAAGAGGTGAGGGCTGGGTGCAGTCATGCAGATCCCAGTGGCCTTTATCAGGGAGGAGAGGTGAGAGCTTTGGCCCCTGGGCGTCCATACTGCTGCCAGGTGGCTGGGTACTTTCTGCCCCCCTCCCACCCAGTGTGAGGCCAGTCTCATATGAACCCTAAAGCCTCTCTTATGGGAATTTGTCTTATGTTACCGCTGGAACGAGGCCAGAGGAACAACAGATAATATAACAGGAAAACTGTATCTTGATTATAAAACAGCACCGAACACAACAGCAATTTCCAAACAGCTTCTCCATACTGACTTCAGCACAGAAAACAAGATGAAAACATTGAACTAGATTTGAATACTTTTTCTAATCCATCCATAAGAATACGTGTGTGTAAAAAGACTTACTGTATAACAATGCCATAATGTAACTGCAAGAGACTGGGAAAATCTGTCGGAAATACAATATATCCCGTACACATGCGTACAGAAGCACATACCCATATATCAAGTGCTGAGTGGCAATCATTCACCTAGACACTGTCACACTGCGGTAAATGGGCTTATTTTGAATGAGAAGGAAGAGGGAGTGATGGGCTGCAGCGAGCAAAAGAGGGACTGAGGGACTGAATCAAATGATATGAGTAGGCAAAATTAAGCTCCAATGCAAGTGGAACACTTCACAAGAGAGCCAATTTCAATCCTGCAGCACTTCATTTAGGATTTCTATGGCTCGGCAGCATGCTACTGTATGGTAAGCCATGTAAGGACAGAGATAGAGAGAGACAACCAGCAAAGAGCCATCAAGGCCCTTGAGGTATCCGTAATACAGGCTCTCTCTCTGTCCTCTCTCACAACATTGAATTAAAAACTAATGATAATATACTGTAGAGATTATGTAAATGTTTTAAGGGGACATCACATTGGTTTTATGTGATGAGTTTACATTTTTGTGAGTTTGTGTTTGTCATGCTTATATACTGATTATGAGGGGTGTTAATGGAAAGCATTCCTGATATTAAGGAGGTGCCGGTATTGATCGTGTTTATAGTTTTTGAGTTGGTCTTTTAGTATCCTCATACCTGGTGCTCTTTGAAGTCAGCCCTCTGGAAGTCATAGCCTAGCTGGGCATAGAAGTTGTTCCCAAAGCTGTAGGCCAGTCCAGTTTCAGTCCATATGAAGGAGTGTCTGCTTCCACAGGCAACACCGACTATACTGACGTCATCCACATCTGCATCACTTTCTTTAACGTTCGGTTCATGTGGCAACTTAACCTCGACGGGCCGGTTCTTTACTGCCCTCTCTCTGTCACCCAGCCTAGGAAAAGCAGACAGCAAATACAGTTTGCTATAAAAAAAACTGCTTTAACACATGAAAAATCTATTCAATTATTCATTACAGCTGCAACAATGAATTGATTAGGGGATCCAAAGAAAATGAATCCCCAAATATTTTGATAATGTAATGATGGTTTCAGTCATTTTTCAAGCAAAAATGTCAAACATTTGTGACTTTTTATAGATCAAATGATTCATCAATTTACATGAAAATATTCTGCAGATGAATAGATATTGAAAATCAGTAATCATTAGTTGAAGCCCTAATATCCACTTTGTTACAACAACAAGTAACACACCATCTTAATTTGAGAATACAAGATAACATCTTGGTAGATATCATTCATTAGTATAGACCCAGCAGCAATACCGTTGTGTTGTCCTTCTAATATGTTTTCTCTATACTCACGGGAGAGACATATAGAGTGTGACTAACAGGCATATTTCTGTGAGGTCAGTTATACGTTCCTGGGGAAGAAATAATAACTGAACCTAACTCAATTTGTAGCTGTTCAAATGACTTTACATTGGCTGAGAGTTGTGTTGCTGTCTTCATGTCCCCAGTGTGAGTGAACAAAGAACATCCAAGACCCCTTTTCAAGATGAGCTGGTCAAACGCAGCCCCAGCACCCCTGTGACCTATGAGCTCCCAGCAGCTTCAAACAGAGCTCTGCTGTTTGCTTCTTGATAAAATGCTCCTCTTTGTATTTGTTTCCCTGAGCCAGCGTCATAACCTGCAATGCCCCGGCCATATCTGCTAGTTTGCGGCATGTCTGGGAAAAATAACAAACAGTCTTCTCCATTATTTCCACAAACGGGGAACGAAAGGTCCTCGCCCGCCATCCCCACGAGAGCCTGTATTGATTACAACAATGCTTCAACTCAAGACAAGACCACTCTGGGGTCACTGCTATTTCCATCAGAAAGTTTGCCAGTTTAAATTTACACAGCTCTCTCGTACTCTTCTCCTCTCTCGCCTCCAGTGAGACACACAGGAGAGCTGAGGAGTTTTCAGATATCAGAGTGCCAGTTGTATAACGGAGATGCTCACCCCTTGCTCTGCAAGTGGGTGTTGTGGAGCTCCAACTATAGGCTCCTCCAACTATAAGCTCCTCACTAGAGAGCCTCGACCTGCTTAGAGGGGTCAAGGCATCATGAGAGAAGAGAGAGAACGAGACAGACAGAGATGGAGAGCAAGAGAAGGAGAATAAGGGACAATGGGAGATGATGAGAGAGTGAGAAGTGATGCCTTTGTTTCTTTTATGTATTTCTCTGAGGTCTGCTGTGCTGCCTGTTTGAGTACTTGAGGGCCACTGAATCACTGCAGCCCCCAGGCCCTTAGATGTCATTACAGTCAGACTGGCTCCTGGCTGGAGAAGTTTTAACAAGGAAGGTCATCAAGAGGAAAACAAGTTATCTCTGTGTATAACTATGTCTGTCTGTTTGTCTGTCAGAGTGTCTTTCTGCAGTTTAATATACAGTCTACTGTCAGAGGACAATAAGGCATTGGAATGACCATTGGGCAGAAAAAAACTAACCAAAGATAGTTCAACTTTTATGGACACCAGAGTAGTCCCATAAAGTTTTACTACACCTTCTTATCCTTCACATACTGTCAAAACAGTGCAATGAAAAGTCTGAGTAGCGCTGTAATGACAAATTTTAGGGTTCACATGCTCATTTTGATGATGTCTGAAATCCACTTACTGTCCACTGGTGCCATTCCCCCATGAAAAGATCTTGTTGTCCACTGTGAAGAAAAGGAAGAGGAGGATGATTATTAGATGACTAAAATGGATGAGTAATGATGTAAAATACTTTGTAAGCATGGCACATCTTTGACACAATCTTTGAGAAGGTGTGGGGTTATTGTTGTGAAAATAATTAAAAGTGGTAAATCTTCAAACACTGTGGATGGTTCAGAGTAACAGCTTAGGTTGTGTGTTTTTCCTTTTTGTCCTCAAGTGTAGAGTGAGCAGTGCCGTGTCAGTGGGTGGACCCTTCCCCGCTGTGTGAAGTTTGATTAATACAGCCTCGACAGAGAGTTCAGAGACTGGGGCCACCTCTCACACACCCTGCTGTAAAATAATGAGCCTTCAGCGGGAAGGAATAATATACATGGGAGGGGAGAGACACTTCCTTAGTCTGAGTCCAAGCTGAATATATTCAAATGAAATGAGCAGCGAGGAGGCCATCCTAACTGATTAGACTTGTCTCAAAGAGAGGGAGAAGCCTATATATTTCTCCTTCTATGTACATGTATTTAAGTGTCACCTTTCTGCTCTTACAATCCAATATGGCACTGATCCATTTGCATATGGTTTCTATAAATACCTGGACCTCTACCTGTTCCTGCAGTGATTCCAGTCATGTTGGAACACAGACAAGCCTTATTGGTCTTATGGGAACTCAAACACCACAGGGGTAACAGCCAATAGCAACGAACTTTACTCATCAAGCTAGCCGAGTCCTCATACATTATAGAGTAGGCTATATGATTTACCTAAGCTTGTCAAAAGAGAAAAATTATCAGGCAAATGTGGGGTAATAAATTGTAATCCTTGCTGCATATGTTTGACTCGTGACCCTTGGCATTTTGAGGGTTGGGTTGTATAAAAGAGTTGTAGCAAAATGTGTAAAAGGAAAATAACATGAAAAGGTGAAACTGGAAACTTTAGGGAAAATGTGCAAAACAGGTCAGTGATTTTTATGAGAAGCACTGCATGTTTCGAGGAATTTATGCCGTTATCATGGGGACAAGAATTCAACACTGCACCGTTCATAGTGTGCTCATACTCATTTCTACTAAAGTTGGCAGTGCACGTACTTGTCAATTCCAATACAATCTGATTGTTTTTAAGGACAGTTAACTTTGAAATACGTCTGCAAAAGTCATATTTGAAAACTGCAGAAAGATGGTTAAAAAAGGCTTTCATATGCTGCCACTGCAGCTTATAACAGAACTTGTTTACCAGCTATGAGCTCTACTATTAACATTATTGTAATTACAAACAATAGTTTCCCTCAACACACTCTTAAATTAAGCAATTTTAACACACATGCTTGTGTTTATTTAGTTGTATTACTGTGTCTTTAGTTTTACCCACTTTATTAGTGTGAGGCATTGCTGCTAATAAGTCAGCATTTATGTAGTTGGTATATGTGTGGTACTCAAACTTTTAATTGAGCCCGCAGAACATTTTGGCTCTGCATGTTGTAGCAAAGCATGCATGAACTATGTGTGTACAGTACAATGTAGTCAGCTTTGATTTCTTTACTACAGAACAAGACCAAGCAATAAACACAAGAAGCTGCAACTTCAGCTCCAGCATAGGCCCCAGAAAGAAACACCACCTCTAATATGTGGGTTTGTTATAAGCTTTAAAGTGCTCCTAGAGAAATGCATATGGTAATAATTCACGTGAAATTATATCCTTGAGCTCAGCTCAGAACATACAGCTCACTGGACCGACCACACTCATTATAAACTCCTGCTAATTACCAGTCTATGTACACTTTTTCTCTGGTCACAGGAATAATAAGACACAAAAATACTTTAATGAAAGGATATCCATTAAAGGACCAGGCTTTCAAACGCTCTTTAAATACATCAGCAGAGCAGAAATCATCGTAGCTCTGTTGCTGACTGTGGAGCTATGGTTGCTGTTGAGTCTTTAACTATCATGCATAAAGAATATAGAAACAGTTCAGGAGTCCAAGATTTAAGTTTACTTTTACAAGCATTAGGATCCTCACTGGAATAATGAAATAAAGATGAGAATGAAAATGCAATGGGAATAAAGACTGTGAGTGCTCCAGAGTTTTATTTTCTTGTTTTGTATTTTTTGTTTTCTTTTGTTCTTGTACTTTTTGTTTTCTTGTTTTTGTTTTCTTTTGCTCCTTTAACTCTTGAGAATTGTTATGTGGGAGTATGATAAATAGCGGTGCTTAGAGTGTGTAGAACCAAAACACAAAAATATTGGCAGCCGTAGGTCTGCTGCAATACTCTGCACAGAGGCACATTATTAACGATATCTGTGTTAGCACCAGACTTAGGTCAAACAGCACAAAATATTAAAGAGCTGTTATAGTTTAAGATGTTTTTTAGTATTACATTACAAAAGTGCATTATGAGTGGGATATAAAACTCTGAAAACTTTACTGTAGATGGTCAAAGTTGAGTATTTGGTTAGTTCAGCAGTCCTATTTAAGAATGATTAGCATCCTGAGACACAGGACACATCAGGTTCAAAGAAAAGCTAAGAATGACTTTGCACGTATTATTCGATCCACAACTTTATAGTTTAGTTTTTTACAAATCCAGATATAGCACTTCACTGTGATACCCCCCTCACATTGTGTCTTTGACTCTGTTATCCTCAGAGTGGCAGATGTTTCAACTCCCCTCCAACCCACTCATCCACCCACCCAGTTCTCCCTCTCTGCGGCAAGGGCAGCGGCTGGTGCGGGGGCACAGAGGCCGACAGTGGTGCATCAGGCTGACGTACAGAACTGATGGGCAGGGCTGAGAGCTGGCAGTGTGGCAGGTTGAGTGTTCGCCCTCCTTTGCCCCCCACTAGCCCCCTGCTAGCCCCTGCTGCTCTGCACCATACCGAGGCACCAGCATCCCAGCGGCTGGTGGCCCATTGCTTTGCTCCCCCATAAAAATAGCCCATCCCATTATTCTTCTGCCTCCCCGGGGGCCACAAGGTCTCCAGCATCATTACCAGGACTAAGGATCTGACTCTGCCACCACAACTTGGCACTCCCCCTCCTCCCCCCTCACTCCTCTAATTATAGGTCAAGCACTCTTTTTGTAAATTATAAAACCTTTGTTCTTATCAAGAAAACAGAACATAAAGGAAAGAAACCATAGAAGGAAGAGGGGTAAGGAAGGGGTGAAGACGCAGATGAAGATGAAGAAAAAGGAGGGAATGGTGCAAAAATTAGAAAGGGGGGGAAAATTTTCAATTATAAAACCAAGCTAATTTGGTATGACCAGCGACTGTCATGCATGGTGACGGAGCTCCATTATGCAGTCATTTGAGCTCTTTCAAATTAGTTATGTTAATGTCCTGCGTGTGAATGTAACACTTGGATGGGACAAGATTTCAGCAATTAATTTCTACAGTCAGCGGAGAGACAAGCAAATTTATTTTCCCCCTCTCAGGGAATTGGTGGTGGAGGGAGTGAGGAGGGGAGAGAGCATTCTGGAGCAGGGAACAAGCTAAACACAAGACCTAAATAAAGCCTGAACAATGGGAGCCAATGCCTCCTCATTCATTCAATTGACAATGTTTTGCAGCTTAAACCTGTTTTATTAATTATGTTTGACATTTCCTTAATTAGTTTCATTTACACCAAATCAATCCCTGCTGCTGTACAGCGTCATTTATCATTTTAAAAAATTTGCATAGCCAGTGCTGACTTTTTCTACTTAATTATACATTAAAAGTGTCAGCCGCGCTTGCTGCCTGGCATTATCTGAGGCAGAAAGGTTTGTGGCTGGACGGGGGTGGCATTAATCATCAGGGCGGGCGCGGGCAAGGGGTGCTCCTGGTCGCCAGCGGGAGTGCCGAGCGGGGCTTCTCATTTTCGAAGCTTGATGCTTCCGGGGCCGAGGTGACCTCAATGACCTACGGGGAGAGGCAGACAAATCAACGACCTCCAGCCCCAAAAACAACTACAGCTTGTTTATTAACCGTGGTGAAAGGAAGGAGGGTGCGTAACCAGGAAAGAAAAAGCTGGCAGATACGTACCCAAATTGAAAACATGAGTTGAGGAGACAACAGTGAATATGAAGGTATTAAAGTTAATGGGTATATGTCACACTTATTACTTTTCAGCCTTTATAGACATCAGTAATTTAATAATTAAATGCAAGTTTGTCAGTAGCACAGGAAATCAGCTTCCCACAAATGTAAAATGGTTTCACAAAATACAGGCTTTTGTTGTCACAAGAGATAAATCAATAGTAAAGACCATATATATTCCAGTATTACTGCAATAGCAACTTAGCTGGCTGAGTCAACTGGCTGAGTATGGCTATTACTTTCCCTTCGGCAAGTTTGTGAACACAGAGCAAACTGACAGCTCAAACACCTGGCAAGCTCACTCCTGAGTAAATCTTCTGAGTGTTGAGGTGAACATGGCTTTACAAATCACCCATTCAGGAACCGAGACAGAAATTGGCAGGTAGGCAGAGCCGTGGTGTCAGGAGTGAAAATTACTCTGAAATGCGGAGCACAGTGAGAGGCTGAGTGAGTGAGTCTCTGAATGGTGGAAGCTATGGGTGTCACTGTGCACTATGTTCACATGGGAAATCAAACAAGTGTATTTTGGAGGTGAGTCAACACTTTTGTCCTTTGGAAAATGAAAATATTCGATGTCAATTTAAATTCAGAATGGCCTCAGGTATTGCCACATACTAGGAGAAGTGTAGTGCATATCAGGATACGGTACTTGCTCAAGCACAAGTGGCAAGATTACTCTCTCAGTGGCAGAATATCAGTATTTACCTTGTGGTACTGTAGTTCTCATACTTAAATAAATCTTTCAAAAGAAAGTCTCTCTTTAATTAAATAGATGCCATAAACTGTGCAGTAATAAAACCAGTCATTGTTAACATGAGGTGAGCTGCTTGAGCTGGTATCAATGAGAGGGAAACACATCCTGAATCAGGCGCTTAAAAAAAAAAAAAAAAAGCCTGTCCCGAGCCACTGATTTCTCAAAAAGTCCCCTGAATAAGCTGTATCAAGATGTAAAGAGGAGGCTGCAGCCATGGCTTTGCTTGCAACGTTCTTCAAGGGCAACACAAAAGAGAGGCGGGCAACAAAGAACCTGATGAAGTGGCTAATGCCCTGGCATGCCCCAACAGGAGCGGCAGGGGGGCGGCCAGAGGCGGCTACATGTACACGCCTCACTGCCCCGTCTGGCCCCAGCTGAAGTACTAACTATCCTCTCAGGGTCATTAGATTAAGAAATGCAAAACCAGGAGCAATAAGTGTAATTGCAACAGGCCAAATCAATATTGGAAAAGAAAAAGAAAAAGAAAAAGAAAAAGAAAAAGGTGGGGGGGGACTACTTTCTAACAGACAGGGGACTGCTGAAGAATTAATTCCTGAAATGTGGAGGATGGAGAGTGTCAAACATCATTATTCTAAAAAAGTTCCTAATCAGCATATTAATGGTGGCACATTGACTGCAGAAGTTTCTATTATTTCAAAGTAAAGAAGTTGAAATAAGCCACCGACTCTTTTCACTCATAAAAATATAATTCATGTAAGTGATCACTCTAAAAACTAGAACTTTCCTTCCTCTTCAGCCCCCCCAAACATCACCATCAATTCCCCAACCAAAAGTACCCCTTTAAATGCAAAACATTTCCACTATCAAGGATTATGCTTCCTTTCAGGATATATGAAAAACCCTTTGTGAAAATATGATGATGAATTCATGGGCCTAAAACTCTGGGGTAGTTTTTACATCGGCGAAAAACGGAGGGAGGGGAGGAGAAAAATCACCTATTTGGATGGCATACATTACCATTACTCTTGTATTGTGTCTCCACTTTTCATAATGACGGGGATAAGTGTCCTGCTCCGAATGCGTATCCACTGACAATGGAGGCAGACATTACTTGGTTAAAAGCTCAGGGTCCTGTGGGTAAAGAGGCCCAGAGAATAAAGAGTATCCGTCATGGCTAACGAGCTATAAGGATAGCACATTGCCTTTATAAATCACTAGATCTTGCTGTTTATTTAAATTCATTGGTGCCTCATTATAACTGAGCTATGCACCTTTAGGTCCGAGTTGATTAGGAGTGCCATAGCTCAAAATGGCTTTTAATTCAGTGAAACGTAGCTCTGACCTTGGTGCCGTAACCCTGACTAAAACACGCAGCGACTCCCACATTAATAATGATGCTACCTTTACTGGGCCGCGGAGCTGCGCCGCTGCTACTTAAAATATGTATTATTAGTTACCAGCGACGGCACATTTATCACACCAAATTACCCTTCGGTGTAAAACTGCTTAATTCTGGGTCCCTGTACCCCTCTGCACTATTACCTGCTCTTTAGAAAGGCCTGGAATTAAATGTGGGGATGAAATGTCAGGGTAATGGGGAAGAGGATGCGGGTCGATGGGATGCACACTTGATCATTCCCCGGTGGCCTTCTCCACATCAAGACGATATACTGAATGTGTCTTCCTCATAAAGGTAGTTCCATTGTGCCTTCCTTTGTAGACCTTTAAAGATGTAAATGAAGGGTACTTCTTTCAAATATACTTTACACTGTTCATTAAAATTACATGCAAAAAATTATTCACACGCAGCTACGTGTGCTTGAATGAGAACTTTATACTCTTGGTATTAAGATTTCATTAAAAATGTATCTCATCAACAGAAACTTCAGATGAGCAAAGAAAACTGAAACAACCATAAACTTTGGATTCACTTGGGCATTTTAGCAGACAGACACTCTAAGGAGTTGGACACACGTACAGTTTACAAACTATCTATGGGCACACACAAACAGCCAAAACTACCTCCAGCCTATTGCAGTTAGAGACAGGAACCGGCCTACAGCCATGAAAAACTTGTCATTGTCCATCCCATGTGTGCCCACCAGAGACGGATTACTTTGACCAATCGGCTAAATGATTAGATCAATTAGGTACTCTGAAGTGGGAATCAACAGCGGTCTGCTGCAGCTTCAAGACCTCTGGGCCCATCAGAACCGCCTCATTAGGTCTCTGGACTCCACCCAAAACCACACCACAAAGACAAAGACAGAGGACCAGAGGAGTGAAAGACAGTAGGGAGAGGAGCAAAAGTGAGACTAAAGAAGACTAAACTTCAATAGGTGAATCAGATGCATTCCTACAGTAAAGCACCTCTGGGATCAATTGTGTTTATGTGGTGCAACATCTCAAAAACATGTAGAAACAATACAAAGTGATCTAACAGAAACATAAGTGGGAGTATTTTGAGTGTTAGCCATATAATCCATTGTTATGAGGCCAATGGGAATGCACTGGTATACAAAATTTCTTTTCTCTAAGGATAACATCAAACAGTCCAGTAATAATTTAGATTACTAGGGACAACACTATGTGGGGTTTACAGAGGAACACAGACAGTGCTGGCACAAACACATTTCTCATATCAAACACAGCCGTATTGTACATAAATATATGCACAATACATTAATGGTTCCTGCTCATCTGAGCAAGTGGCAAGGATAGAGCAGCGGGGGAAAAGAGACGTTACACACGTTCCATCAGATGTCGAATCAATTAGTCACGACCATCTTCCAGAGTCAGAAATAACCACTCGTCCTCCAGTCTCCGGGGAGCCGGGGATAGGCCCGGGCAACAGAGGAGAGATGGGAAAGTATCCAGAGACCCAAAGGGGGGTAAAAAGGAGAAAAATGAGAGAAAAGGAGAAAAGGGGATAAATAATGCTGTCTGTTCTATACTGCACAGACTAGCGTCTCCATTTTCACTGGATTTCCATACATACACACATTTCGACATTCTCAGCAGAAGTGCTTTGCATATCAGAGGGCACTCATTTTGCACACTGCAAACACCCTGGTCATTAACATGTGATGACATTATCTTCCTAATCGCACAACAGAGGGTCTCCTCTATAATGTATACAACACAGCTGTAACGCCGACTCGAACTCTTTTTGACAGTATCATGATTTTCATTGGGCCGCTGTTTGTGTCTTTTTCCTCACCACAAAGCCTTTAATCTTTTAATCTGAAGCATAAAGCGAGTTTATACAGCACATAGATCATGTGACCACTTTGCTAAAAAGGTAAAGAGACATGATTATTCGGTGTAAAGGAAAACACAATGGAGATCCTTTCCCCGCAGGCTAAAAATAATTTAATCTGTCATGTAGGTGCACAAATAACAGATTTACACCTGAATGGCACCCATTATTACTGGGTTTCTGAAGTTGGTAGCAGATAAATCTGTTCTGCTGTGGTATAGAGAGGAGAAGCTATTGTATCTGCTCAGATTTCCTTCTTGCTTTGGTAATCTCTGAACCAGCAGATTAGAGCAAATCATGTTGAATAGAAGAGAGCAGAGTACAGTCTGAATAAAATAATCTAAAATGCTTTTATTTGAAATCTATGTTCTAAAGAGAACTACACAAAAGTAGTATGTGCAATTTTTAAAGCATATATATATTGTTTAGTTTTAGCTTAATTGGCATTACAGTTTTGCTGCATAAAACAAGTGCTCAATAAACAGCAACTATAAATAAAGTTTCACAAAGTAACATTGATAGTCTGGTGATAGCTGATACCTCTCTTGCACACCTCGTCAAATGCGTTTTGTTTTCTTTTGTTTTGTGTTTTGTTAAAGAATCAGAATCAGAAATACTTTATTATCCCTAGGGGAAATTGTTTGTGTTACAGCTGCTCCCATTCAAAGTTCTGAATATGCAGAAATAATAATAATAATAATAATAGTAATATTAATAGTAATAATAATAATAATAATATCAATAATGATAGAATGATACAAAGACTACATATTTTCACACAAGCAGGAACTGAAAGTGCTGCACGTAACATTCACAGTACCTCTGTTTGTAAAGTTCCAATGGTGAACTATGTCTAATAAGGCAAAGACAGGTGGTCCCCACTGTATGCAACACAAACCAACCCTCTGGGTTTAAGTGTTGTTGTTTGTACCTGGCCTCAACCCCTTGGGGCAGTGAGGAAAAAGACAGAGGGAAACTAGCAAGAGAAAGACAATGACGGAGAGGGGCATCCCACAAGCCCCTCTGATTCTGCCTGTTATTTTCCCAGGTTGCAGGCGAACGCTCCTTGTTGGTAGGGGTTGGCAGCAGGCAAAAAGCGTCAGAAAGCTCTGGTCCCCGCTCTGATTCCGCCACATTAGATGGTGTGTGTTTGTGCCCTAGGGATCGCGGCGCCTCAGCCTGTGTTTGGGGTACTTTGTCAGATGACTCAGTGTGTGTGATTTATGAGCTCTGGAAAGGTTGCATTTCCAGCACGCGTGGACGTCCGCATGGTAAATGGAGAAATTCTGAATTTATTAACATACAATGAATGATGATTAATGTTTTGGTATAGATCATGCTCTCTTTTCAGATGTCTCAGTGTGGGGGTGATATATGCAGCAATAAAATGATATGTATGTACTCAAAAGCACATTGTATGAGTGTTGCGTCCATGACTCTTTTAGACACGTTCACTGTGTGCTTGTGTGATGACAGTAGTGGAAGGTTTCATGGTGTCGTCTGAACTATCTCCATAGACATTTATATATACATAGCACAACAGCACTTGTTCTGCATGCATTATCCTCCACAAAAAGTGAACTTCTATGGCACAAGCACCTTGCATACTCAATGAGAGAATGTATAAATTAAAAACACAAAAAACTGAGAGCAAAGAATGCAATTTAGACCGATATCAGGATACATTTAGAGATCCATTCGTCAAAATCCCCACCATTATTAACTTTTGTATTCTACAACACATCTTGTGTCTCCCTCATCAGCTTTTTCAATATCTTCTCAAATACATTACTGCCAGTGTCGAGCGGGTATGTTCACCCTAGGCCAATTACAGCACTGAACCATAAAGGTAAGCAGTGCTGAAGAAGGTTTTGTCATGTATTTGCCTTTGTGTCCCAGCCAGACCCCCACAGTGGTTGGTGGGAAATAGAGGGAATGTCAAGACATCTTTCTAATCGCATTGACAACAGAGGAATCAATATGCAGAGGCATGTTTCTGGCAGGTTTTTGGAAGTACGTTTATATGGGTGAATGTGAGTCCACCCACATGTTTTCATCTCCAAATGGTGAATCAAGGCTGACTTCTACTTATGCACTGACCTTACTATTTCACCCTTGGAATGAGGTTGAATATTGCTCAACGCTTGCATGTGAGAAAAAGGAAGAGGTAGCAATGATCATTCCACTGTGTAGCTAAAAAAAAGTCAAATGTGTGTGTACGCATATCTTGATGTGGCTATAAATATGTTCACTTAGATGTGACTGTGTGTGAGGTGTGGTATGTGTGCACGTTCTCAATGTGTGTTAAGATACAGTATATAGTATATATGGGTCTGAGCATACGTGCGTGTGCTGTCAGAAGAGGCTGACTGGTGATGAGGGATGAAGAGAATCAGAAACACATTGGGCTGGGAATGGGGTGTGAGCCGCAGGGTCGCCCTGGCACAAAACACAACTGCCTCGCACATCATTACCCTCATCACCCTAATGCGCACAACACTTAGAGCTACAAACAGGCTTGACTCCTGAACACACACGTAGGCACACAAACATGAAGAGCCACGCACTCACACAGGATACCAAACAGACATACAAACTCACATGTGCCTTCACATGCACAAGCAGTGCACAATGTGCGATAGAGAGCTGCAGAAATGAGTCTTTAAATAGCATTGTTTTTCTCACATAAAATATGTCAGCAAATGTGAGTTTTTTAGCTTTTTAAGGCCTTTACACACCAGGGAAGTTTTTTTCCCCCATGTGATTAATTTTTTGGGAACTTTTTTCAGAACAAGGTAGATTTTTCTAAGCTTCCGCACCACACATGAAGGCATCAACCAATCGTGTTGTGCAAAGTTAGTTTGTTTGTAAATTTGGCGTTTAAATGTATTAGTACATCTTAATGGACCAGCCAAGACTTGAGCCTCGGGACAGGTATCTGAGATAAACATGGTAAATGCAATCTCTCTCTACCAGAAAAATCCCAGTCCCTTTTTGTTGAGGGAACCGAGCACGATGCTAACTTATAGGTTGGCCTGCAAAAATGCATCACCCCTGCTGCATTCATTTGCTTACTCTATAGTGTTAACAACTAAAACTCTTTCCTAAGTTTGAAAGTAACTGAAACTTTCTCTGAATATAACTAATAACTGTGTAAAAAAAAATCCATAACATTAAGATGCCACAATTTTGACACCACAGCAACAACACAGCCCGCTGTTAGGAGGTCACTGTGGTGCTCAGTGACTCACCTAAACCTGTTCTTAACAAAGAAGCCACTTCTGCACAGCCTTAGACCTTTCTGAAAACACATTAAGTGCATTTTGAGACAAAAAGATGGGGGCCATTTCAAACAGAATTGAGTTCCACAGGGAAAAGTATACCTATTCGACTGCAGGACCTCCATAAAATCACAGTAGTTTCACACTGTAACGGATGCCTTCCTCCCTTCTTGCTGCATGAGAGGCTTTAAGAATGGTGGGATCGGGGGAGCGGTAGGGTTGAGGAAAAAAAGAGGGAGGAAGAGAAGAGAGCAGGAGATATGATGCAGAAGAGTGGAAGAGAGAGTTAAGCCAAGCATAAAATAACTTCAATCTAACATCCTCTCAGTGGGGCGGTAGGAGGCAAATAGCAATCCCACCAATGCCATGTACTCAAGGGGGTTCCCCCCACCTCTCACTGACCCATAGAGAAGAGGATCATGGGAGAGCAGGGATGAGACAAACCCACTTCAATTAAGGCACGGCGACGTCTCGTCAGCACGGCAGATGAGGTGTCAGAGAGTTCAGCCGTGGATAGATCACAGGGAAAAAAACAGTTCCTGGCTCAGCACAGTCAGGGTCTTGCATGCCTTGGACCTTTTTTCCCTGTTCCCCTTTTGTCCCATTCCCCGACTCTGAGCCTTCCTTTAAGTGGTCGGCAGACGTTCGTAATATGTACGATTTTTTACTTTCCTGCAGGGTCAGTTTAGTGGGGATGTCAGCACACCCACCAGTGTCCCTTCACACAGACCTCTTGGATATTGGGATAGATAAACTGCAAATCTGTGAAATCAAATTTGTGCATTAGTAGCAAACCGCCTCAACACACCGACAAATGACATTTAAAGGTCAAAACGACAGGTACTGGTGGGGAGTCTCATGCTGTATATTATGGAGTATCGAGATTGCTGGGGAAGGGAGGGAGTCAAATCAGAGGAATGTTTGGGAGAGAAAGAACGACATAGGAACAGAGAGGTGACTAAAATGAGCTGTTTCAAGGGGGTAAGTCATAAAGAACTACACAGAAAACAGTGCCAAGTTGCCAGGTTGCCTCAACCACCGAGGGAAATCAACTCATTGTGCTAATAAAAAAAACATGTTATTTTCACAACGCATCCCACCATTCCAGATCCACTGCTGCAATGGGAGAAATGTGCCATCCCATACAGGGAACGAGATTGTATTTAAAGTGAGGGAGGCCTGGGGGGGGCCACAAGAGGGGGGCACACACTGGGAGACCCTGAGATATTCGTGAGGCCACTCCACTGCCAAGGATTTCCAGGAGATATCTCTCTCTGTGATTAGATTGACATTACCATAATATCGGCTTTGTCACCTCACAGGCCAATTGTTAAGGAAAAGTGCCATCCTTTCCTCTTTTCCCATGGAGGCATCAAGCAGGCAGGCAGGCATCCCAAGGTATAGAAGCCGCTTTCTCCTCTCTCTTCACCCAACAGCCCCCCTCCTGTGAAGCTCCGCTTGGGAGATACAAGCTGGATTTGGCTCGCATCCTTGCCTCTTCCCCAACGCTCTGCGTGGCTGCCTGGTGTCAGAGCGCCAACTCTCCCGGCCCAGCTGCACTGATTAGCACAGGCAGATTATTAGCCAGGCATCTTCTGGAAGCACCGCATACTTCTTTTTTTTCTTTTTTTTACCCTTTGTTGTTTCATTTCTAAATCACTGGGTCCCACACAGTTTACTGTATGTGCCTCATCACCCGAACAAATGAAAAATGTTGAAGGCAGAAATCAAGAAATAAACAATTAGGCAGTGGCAAGTGGGAAGAGTTAGATGACGCAAATTTGTTACATACATCAGCAAAAAGTGATTCATCAGCATTGTGAAAAGTGCTCTCTCATCTTTCATGCCTTGTCTTTCTATACCCAACCCCCCACCCCACCACATCTAGCACCTGTCCTGCTGCCAAGATTTCACCTCCCAAACCCCGGGACGTGGGCATCCCGCTCTCAAACTTGTGCAATGCCTTATCTGTACTCCACACACTAACATCCAGCATCTGAGGCATCCTTCTCTCCCTGTGCCAGAAATATGCCGGCATCTCTCTCTCTCTCCCTCACCCCATTCTCCATCATGTTCCTTTCTCTTTCTCTCTCCCTCTCTCTCTCTCTCTCTAGAGCTTTGCATTTGAAATTGAACAGACACACAGCCAATTTATCATAGGCTGACACGTGTCATGTCCAAGGCCTAACCACAGGGACTTACAGTAGGCATTGCATTTATCCCCTTTGTTGTCAGCAAGGACCAAGACAATACCAGGAGCTATTAAAAAAGGGGTAGAGAAGGAGAGAGGGAAAATGAAAGAGGTGAGAATATACCACTAAACATCAGCCAGGATTGCATACCTCTGATGTTTACCCCTCAGAAAGGTTACAGACCCCTGCAAGGTCGAAGCCGGCACATTTTCCTAACCAACAATCAAATGTGTGGTGATGCAAGGCATCATATAACCCCGATACAAAGCCAAGACAGGTATGAGATGGATCGGGGGGAGAGTTAGCACAATATGGGATCAGACCTTTGTGCTAGGGTTCATACTGTAATTTAAATTTTAATATAACCGTGAAATACATGAAAAAAAAAATATTATAAGGACAGAAAAGTAAGTTCTATCCAGATGCAAAACAAAACGGCTGACTGAAAAACACCTCTGGGAATACATTCAAGAATAATCTGAAATACACAAAGAAGCCTAGAAAGTTCACTCCCAGCTGCCGAGCTGCCATTTAGGTGCTTTCATAAGCTGCAATAAAGAGCAGGAGAGATACTTAATGGTAATCATTCTTGAGACATGAAAGGGGACAAAACTGTTAATGTGCATCATATAAAGCCCTTTCTGTTTAATCACTTTATCGCTGTATTATCGCTCCTCTCTTTGAACAGGTTCTTTAAAATAACACAAGTCCTTATCGTTATACTGCGTGGAAGAGGCATGAGAGATGACCCTGCCTGATAATACTGTCACTACAAAGAATGTATATATTCTCCTTATGCAGACTAGGTGGAAAAGATAAAGAGAATGGGGACAGAGGCTAATGAGGTGAGGGAGGGGTGCGTGTGTGTGTGTGTGTGTGCGAGTGTGTGTGTGTGTGCAGTAAAGTTATGAACCACAAGGTTATTAATTGGCATCTTGCACATCCATAGGCTCACATTCATTCCACTTGAGCACTATGGTATTTGGCAAGAATGTTGAATTGGCTTCAGGGAATTTATATTCAACCCAGTGACTCTAACTTTAACTGGCAGACAATCCTCACAATGGTCAAAGAAACTTGAAAGACAAAGGACCATCCTCCATCTCCTCTCACTTAAAGGCAGCGTCTTTGTTACAACATCATACAGCTTTAGCCTGTGACCATCTACTAGACCAGCAAACTTGAGAGCCGCTGAGACTGTTCATTACCCAGTGCGAAGTGACCTTTTACAAACTAGCTTTGGAAGCCATTTTGGCTCTTACAGTAATTAACAAGTGGTTATGCATGGGAGACAATTAATGGAAGGTCAAGTGCTTGCCTGCTACCCTTTTCTACATGCCATTGGGCCCCTGACACCGAATTTGAAGTTCAGAGCCCATCAGCCCCTGTCTGGTTTTCAGAATAGTGCTTCACACATGGGAATAAGTCACCTCTGTGGTCGGTAGTGTGAGGTAACACAGCCTTTGGTTTCTGTCTGGACTTGGAGAAAAGAGAGCATAATGTGGCTCTGTGGCTAAATATCACATATGAATCTAATAGAAGAAAGGAGAGTGGATGAGACAATGAGGAGAGACCCTGGAGTCTCACGGTTTAATGATGAGTGCCCTTACTATGTGTACACCGAGGCTTTCATTTTAGACACAGGCTGAATGATAACTGAAATAAAGGCTACGAAGAGCTAGGTCCTTTTGGCTCAAGAGGGCGAGAGTTGCACTTACACATCCTGAGCTACGGCAGTACATTGTTGAACTATTCCGTTCTCACAGCCTTGTATATTTACCCTATTTTTTACCTTCATAGCGTAAAGGCTGATGTTGACTGCTATTAAATTTCCCTCGAGGGCACACTCCTTCACTCACATGCTCCTATCAAATGAGCCAACAAAGCATATCAGGGTGTCGTGTCTGTGAAACACTGCATAACCTTTGTTCACCCTTCATCAACCCTCCGCCCCCACGCTATTACCTCAGGACTATTCCCTATTCCCTGCTTAACCCTTGTCTACAGGACTGGTGTCACATAGAGCACCACTCTACTGCTCTCCATATTCCACAGTCCCTCACCTCGACTGACACCTAACGCTCGCTTGTCGCCTCTGACGTGCACGGGTGCATACAAAGGCACGTAGCCTCAAACACTAACTGCAAGATTGCACAAATGTAGACACACATACTGTAAATTAGCAACACACAAAGACAAATGCACACTTGGATGATTACCCTGTGGGGGGTTACAGGTCTGCAGATCTCTCAATAGTAGTAGCACTTGTCATTCACACTGAACTCTGCCCCTGGTACTCCCTCCCAACACACTGGCACACTGGTGAGTGTGTTAACAGTGGAGCAAAAAGTGGCAGGAGAGAGTGGCATTGGGAACGTCTGTGCCAGTTGCCTGCTGACGGCACCTTTGGGATTGGTAAAGTTTGATTTGATGGCTTTCCCTGTTAATTAGGGTTTGGAGGTGACTCCTGAAATGGAAATGGGCAAAATGTTCAAAAAAGGATGTGCCAATTCCCACACCCCCTCCATCTCCACCTTCCAAAACATGTGACCCATATACTGGAGTACCTAGTGAAGAAAGTAGAACAATCAAGTCATTTGAAGTTATAGGCCACTCTGTATTTGTGTGTTTCTGCCAACGTAGGCAGGGCAGTTCAGATCAAACTAATAATGTGAAATAGGCTAAAACTTGCATGTGAACAAAGTCAACAACAAATAAGGGAACAAAGAAGGGAATGTTTGTTCTTTAATTAATTGTGCATACATATTTGTTCAAGCATCTCAATTTACATGTCAAGTAACACTGTCCCCTGCTGGTCTGGAGAAGTGCTACATGTGCAAAAAAAAAACCTTGATAGTCATTAGGCAGTTCTGCTTTTTTTTCCTCTTGAATGCAGTATTGTGTGGAATAGCATTTGAGATGCTCGAAAAAAGAAGGAGAGAAAAAATGAAGAAAGAAAGACAGAAAGGAATAGAAAGAAAATGGGGAAAAGAAAAGGCGAGGAGCACCTCATTTGTAACTTGTCAACTCTGATATTTGATCACAGTGAAGAAGATGATCAGGAGATGCCGCATATCTCTAACACAGGACTGCTCACCCTACCTCACCCCGCTGTTGCAAGGCCCTTTTACTGCAGTGTGGGACTCTTAAACTCATACAGTGCACAGTGGCCCGGCTATTTCTGATTTACTGTGTGCGTGTGCCATCCTCCATTTTATTTTACAGCTGGCTGGGATGCCGCTGCAGGAGGATACTGCAAAAAGCCCAAGGTCAGGCCACACAGCCACTGAGATGAGACACACACTGATAGTAACGCATACACATGGTCTTTTCTTTAAGCTGCCTATCCAACGTCAGTGGTTATTTTACTCTGTTCTTTTCAGACTGCAGGTTCTCTCCGTCGACTGTCTTCTGCCTTTTCCAGCACAAAGTTTACTTTGTGTTTTTTTTTTCTCACTTTTGCTTTTATTGCCATTTCTGTACATTTCTCTTAAGTTTCTCTATACTATGCGAGACCTTCGCAGGACTACAAAGATCAAATCTATCAATTGAGAATAGCAAGGAAGACATCAGTGGTATGATACCATAACACGTTAGCAGACAAAAAGAAAATAAAAAAGTTTATTAAACTTTATAAGATGATGTGTACACATAATGAAATTATGACATGCATGGGAGGGAGAGGGTGAGAGGTGAAGAAAGTAGAAAGAGTACATGGGAGAGAGTCAAGGAGATGACATACATGAGGTGAGCCGGAGAGGGGAGGGGTTGTTGGGGGTGGGGGAACACTAACAGTGTGCTGACAGCATGTAGAACAGTCACCAGATATCTTTAATCAGTGAAATGTATTTCCCTCCTGCTCCGCCCGGGAATTGTTCAGCGGTCAGACCTGCTGGGGCGACACAAATGAATCTTGGCGGAGGTGTGGACAAAGGCGGCCGTAAGGTTATGGCATGTAGATGATTGGAACTCTGCCGGTTTCTAAGGGAGCTGCCACGTCCCACAGAGCGAGTGTCACAACCAGATGATGGGGACAGGGTACCCGCTCCCCAACCAACAAAAGCATGGGCAGAGCTGCCGCATTGTGGATGCAGGAGTGTGTTTGTATGATAGTGTGCACATACACACACAGTTTTAATCACACATAACCAAGGGGGTACAAGCACATTCGAACAACAGCCATACTGAATCTTTCTAGAAATATTTTCCTGATCCTCGAACTATATTACCGAGAGAAAACAAAAGGAGAAAAGTGATAAATAAAAAATTAATTCAAAATTTAAATATGTAAAAGCAACAGTTCATGTCTTCCCACTATTTTTAAGAATCTGTTATTCTAATGAATGCAAAATAATCATAAACATTGCTCCCAGAGCAACTGCATATTATTCCTTTCTGACCTCATACAAACATTTTACACAAAACTAAGAATACTACAGGGAAGATATTTTATACCTCAATTTCATAAAAATTAGGGAAATATTAGCATTTTTTGACCTCACAAAATCCCTTAGTTTTTTTGTTACACTCTTTTTTTTATTATTCAACCTACGCCTTGCTTCCTCTGACCTCATTTCAATGGGTTTCATTATGTTTATTCGGAAAACCATCTAATTTAATAAAATGTAATATATAGTGTTGTCGACTTTGCCAGATAAACCCTGATCATCATAATTTACGCCTGAGGATACCAAGAATGCTCTGCCTCAATTCTGATTTTGTAATTATGTTACTTTCATAACTTATTTTGTCTGCTTATTTGGCCTATTATTCTAAGTCCTCTGTTCAAGGGAGAGTGAGGAAAAGCCAATTTAGGCCTGGCCTCACACTGTTAACCAATCAGAGTCCAGTGGGTGTGGGTAGAGGCTGTTAAGGGTGTGGCTTATGGTGCCCCATGACCCGAGCCCCTGAGGGAACCTCACTCACGCAGATGTCTTGTCTGTAGTGCACTCTCCTCCTCACAAACCTACCTTCATTTACTGTGAAAGAGGGGAATTGTATGATAAGCAAAAATGCAGAATGGCCTAGAAGGGTGTTGTAGAGGAGTGATTCTCAAGGTCTTACCAAAAGAAGGCAAAAAACACAGAGGGAAAGGGCAGCACCAAACCACAGGTTGGAAAAAGGGCAAAACACCAGGTGTGGAATTGTGGGCTACAAATAGTGGAAAGAGGAGGACGGGTGAGTGGAGAGGAGGATAAAGTACGTGTGTGAGTGTGTGTGAAATAGAGAGCGAGAGATTTGGTAAGTGTACGATTGTGTGCTGAGGTGAGAATGTTCTTAATGGGATACAGGTGACAACATGCTGACCAAAGCCACTGAACAATGATTACTCAGGGACCTAGAGGTGCGTGTGTGCGCGAGCGTGTGTGTGTGTGTGTGTGTGTGTGTGTGTGTGTGTGTGTGTGTGTGTGTGTGTGTGTCTGCGCGCACCAGAGAGAGAGAAAGCGACGTGAAGCTTTAAAGCTTAAAAACAAGGAGTGTTGGGGTATTTTACCAATAATTCTTAATAAAGAAAACAGTAGAATCCCCAGGAGTATTAACAAAACCGTGATGAAATGACGCTTTGAGATGTTGACTAAAAACTTAGCAGAGCAGACACCATTTAAAGCCGACTACTATGAAAACAATGTTCTGATATTATTTCATATTAAGCTATATGAATTCTATAATTTTATCAGTTTAATTTAAGTTGAAAACCACCCTGTAACTATTTAAATCTTTGACATAGTGTTTTTATATAACTGTATTTTTATCATGCCGAATCACCTTGGAGGAAATGGTGAACGAAATTCAGTTAAACCAAATGTGTTATTCTGCAAAAAATGAAAATATACATATATAATATAATATAATAAGACATTTACAAGTCTTACTCCTTTTACTTAAATAATACATTTTTAAAAAGCCTGTTAATTTGATTGATTTAGAACAAAGACAGGTAGAAACTGGAACACTAGGTTTAAAATTGAATTGCAATTGCAGAAATATAATTAATCAATTTTAATTTTGCAAAACGTTGACCAATAAAAAAAAAAGGCTAATTAATTCCACATCAAGGCCAACAAATTAAAGTTCTTCTTTTGACTAAAAACGCATCAACTGTCATCATGTTGGCACACAAAAAAAGTCTTTGAAGCATTGAGGTAAAACTGAGGTGAGACAAGAAGAATGCGTATCTTGACAAGAAGTAAAAATTAAATTAATACCTGACATTCAAAAAATGTAACAATATTAAAAATGAAGACATTTTGTGCCTAAAATTGCATTAACAAGCAAAAACTTATTTCTGTTCTACTTGACTTATAAATCACCACATGAAATGAAAGAAATTCTATTAAAGTTAAATTTGATTGGTATTTAATTTAATTGTTCACTTTGATTCATCTGTTGCTGATGTAAATAAGAACTCTATTATCCACTGATTTCCGATGATTGTTTTCATTAGTGTGTCTTTGTGTCTAATTTGACCTCAGCTTCTTCAGTCATTTCTTCTAAAAGAAAATTAATAAGTTGCCGTACCTTCAGTGATTTTGGATTATTCTAAAATGCCCGTCAAAATTAATTGAAATATTGTGAGGTAACTTTGTAATTCCTCTTACTTGTGAACATGCATTGTGTTGCCAAAAGCACATAATTTATCAGAGCATAATTTCCTTTCCAGTGGTGTCGCCACAATGGAAATACAACATTGTGTGGAACACTGGTGCCCCCTAGTGTTAATTATATGACCTTTTGATTGGATCAACAATGATTGAAATTATGTCCAATCAATACAAGCCGGCAGGAAATGCACACAGAGGCCTCTACATGTTTCAGATTTTGAATTTACTCACATACTGTCCGAGGGTAACAACACTGGATTTATTTATTTACTTATTTCCTTTTAAACTATTCCTAACAAATGTAAGATAATCTGATTTACAACAATATAAAAGTTTTATAAATCTTAATTTATTTTCAAAGATCTTTTTGATTCTCGAGTCAACAAAAAAAAACACCCTCACTTGATCATTAATACACATCCTTGCTGACATCTACAGTCTCTCTGTGCACACATCTCAGACACTTTGTCTAATTTAAAACCGTACCTGAACTGTCAAGCGTAATATCAGGTTTAATCCGACAGACTCAAATTTCTCTCCCCGATTGTGTGTGTGTGTGTGTGTGTGTGTGTGTGTGTGTGTGTGTGTGTGTGTGTGTGTTTTGTGTGTATTAGCTGCAGGGTTCGGGTGGTCTTCTTTCCTAGTATCTCAGTAGGTGTGAACTTTACTCATTGCACACAAGGACACACTGTAGTTCTCTGTCCACAATTTAAAATCTACGGGCACCATCGGGTGATGATGATTTTATGAGAGAGTCCTCTAACGTATCTTTTTCCATCACATCTTAAATTGTTTTTGCCCCTGGTCCTAAAATTATTGAAAAACAAAGTCCCAGCAAATATAGACAATTATGACCATTTGAGACACATACTTTGACTTTTCCTCTTGCAAAAACTCCTGTCGCTTTGTCATATAAATGTGTTGACTAACGCGCACACACACACACGCACAAACACACAGACACTGTAGTTTTCCTTCACCATTGCTTGAGTGAAACTGCAACATGAACTTATACCATCAACTCTTCTCTCTCATCTTGGAGCTTTGGAAATTAAGTTATTCTCATCTGGCAACCCTCCCTCCCCTCAATCCCCTTGATCACAAAGAAGCCGTCAAGCTGAAGATATGAAAGCACACCACAACAACCCCAAAGCCCCTCCAATAAGCATGCCATGTTTCTTATGCAAATGCCAAAGAGAAGCACTTACAAGAGGACTTTAAAAAGTACGGAGACCCCGTCAATGCAGCTGGGTATTATAACGCTTACTTGCTAATTTCTATGGGTCAGCTGTGGAGGAATAGACCTGCCAATCATTTTCTCATGTAGCAGAATTTGTCTGTCTACAAACAGGGATACTTTGCCGTTGCTATGGAGACTAATCCGAGTCCGCAACTCCCCCCGCACCCCCTGTCCACATTCTGCGTGTTGACACCGTCAGGCGTTTTTTGAAACTACCTGATCACACATTTAGCTGGAGGCTGGTGGAGCCACCGGGAAGCTCTCAAATGAAGTTCACTGTACTCGAGGTCGGTAAGAGGGCTCTGTCACTCTCTCTAACTTACAATTACACACACATACGCATGCATGGATGTATGCAAAAACTTAAAATATAGATTTGGAATCATTTTAAGTTGGGGAAAAAAATATGCAGGAAAGACTTTTTTTTCTTTATGTCAACAAGGCTTTAAACTGATTGTATCAGTCTAGACTAACAAATATTTTTGGTAAATATGTAAGCCTAAAACTTATTATACATGTCACACAATAGCTGCTATTCCAATTTTGAAAGAAAAATCCCTCAGAAATAAACAGCATCGTCTACTCAAAATGTACAAAATAATACAGTCCTATTATTATGTTTTTAAAAAAGTCATAATGCAGAGGATAGATAATTAAAAAACAAATATTTTCATAATGGTAAACCAGGTTGTATAGATTTCCAAGAGGAATACTCTAGGTTGTCTGCTTAAAATGCTGTGCATAGATCCTATACCTTCTCCCTGCAAATCAAATATTCATGCACTACCTTGTTGTCTCTAGTCCTGAGGGTAGAGCTGGAATTACATATGCCTCACACGCATCTTCATGAATCATATATCACTGTATACCTACACACACTCACAGTGGCCATTATAGAGTCCACACGCACACACATAACAAGACGAAGATATGTATGAATGCATATCTACATGCGAAAACAACTGTCCAGCTCTTAAGGTTTATTTAGAGCATATGGACAAAGATTACGGTTCTCTGCTGAACAGGCCTGGTAGATGAAACCTCAACGCCTCTGTAGCACTTGAGTATGAATGAGAGACTGGTGGTGTGAGAAGGAGAAAGAGTGGGAAAAGAGGAAGAGAAGTAACCTGAGGGTGGGGTGTATGAGTGTGGAGGGGTGTTTTCACTTTCTCAGGGCAGTGGCCTTTCTTGGTGCCAGGATAGGCTCTGCAGCCCCCTTCAATTAAGCAGGAAAATTGATGTGTATCATTAATTATGTCAGTAATATCATAAATCATCACTGGGTGCAGTAATTAATTATTTTCTACTCGTGTGAAGAACATGACAGAGTAGAGATAAATAAGGGGAGAGAAAGCTAGAGTGGAATTGTGTTGGAGGCGGGGGGACCCGGATAAAGGGAGGACGGAGAGGAGGGAAGGGGAGGGTTTGGGGGGCTATTCGTCCGTCAGTAACTGGGGGGGGGGTACACTCACACGCTCTATTTACCGGACCATTGGGATGTGACGGGAACGTGACAGCCCCCCTCCTGCTCTCACTTACCAGCCTTCTCATAGAGGAACGACAATTAGGCCTGAACGAGACGGGCACTTCCTGGAACAGATGCTGGCATTCCCTGTGAAAAGCGACCCCGTCCTGCCTCTGAGGTTAAGGTGTGTGTAGCAGAGTTACCATTGCCTCTAAATGAACTAACAGCCCTGTGATGGACCATTTATAATCAAAGGGCAGCCTTAGAGAAAGTACGCCTGTAAGGCCAGTGAAGCTTGTCTGAGGAGCTGAATGCATTTTATTGTTCAAGTCCTGCCTACCATTATGGGAAATGTTTGTGGCTTGTATGTGATAGATCTGAGGCTCTCAACTTGAAGACTTACTTGAGATAATATACCACTAGTAAGTGGAAGGTGCAAATAAATGACACAAAATATTGTTAGGTGATTTTTTTAGGATTTTTGTAGGATTTTTGTATTAAATAACGTGTATATTCTCACAGTATTTCATTCCATTTATCAGGTTATATTTTTGCAGTAGATTAATATTTTTTTTGTATCTGCAGTTATTAAAACAGACCGGAGAATCAAGATATAATCATTGTTATGACAATAGTCAATTTATTCTAATTTCTCGATTACTTTTTATCTTTTTTTCTGACAGGTTACACGACACCCGTAGCACAAGTAGAGTCTGGTGTTTTCTCTTTAATCTTATTTGATTAAATGGCCACTTGAATGAAAAGCATATTCAGTTGATTAAAAGAATAAAAGAGCGAATGAAGAGCTCTCTCTGAAAGGTTATCCAAGCAGAACTCACTTTTGTACAGTATGTGCACTCCGTATTCATTTAAAGAGTTTAAAATGTTACGTTCATTATTTTTCAATTGTGTAAAGCACATGACACCTGTGATCTTTGCTATTATCTGGCAAAATCTCTATTTAAAATGTGTTGCCACCTTTCAAAAGATGACAGACATTGTGTTGTTCTTACTTAAGTAGTCTACACAGGAATCAGCCTAACACCTACAGTATATGCACTCAACATCTTGCACTACAGAAAGTCTGAAAAGTGGGAGAGAAGGTGATAGAATGCTGGCTGCAGCCTGGGAGATTTCAAACTCCATTGCCTTTAGCACGGTAAGTGTTGACTGACTCACATGCTCGTGTGCCTTCTCCCAGACCTTTGTGGATGCAGAGTATCGATCCGGAAGATGGGGAGGAGATGAAGGGAGGAGAACTGGTGCTGAGAAAAAGTAAACACCGCTCCAGATGACAAAACACTGATCACCCCGGAGACCTCGACCTTCCCTGCTCTCTCTTTCTCCATCATTCTTCGTGACCTTTGGCACCCCAGCCTAAAGCCCTGATCAGCCCCACTGTTTTTACCCACTATGTCTATATAGGGTTTGTGTGTGTTTGCAGGGGTATTCCAATAGGGCATGTGAGCATCATTACTGACAAAAGAGGTATGTATTTTAAGATATTTTTTACATATGTACTAGCAAGGTGAGGCAGTAGCAGCGTTGAGCGAGAGGGGTTTAGGGAACACAGGCATCTAAGCCAGTGTTTAATATCAAGTGCGCACGGCGGAGTTTAATCAATACCAGGCCTCTTTTGTTCCCAGCCTGCTGAGGAGAGCAGCGGCCATTCACTCCAAAAAGGTTAATGCTGGGGGTCAAGTGATTTCACACCCACACCAGGATCCTCCATGTCACCACAGCTACCACGCCTCCAGCCGCCATGACACCAGCATCCTGATTTATGGGTTGTGAGAGGGTGATGGGATGGAGGGGGGGGTGCAGTGTTATTTTATGATAATGCTGTCCCTCTGTACTCCCACAAATGAAGGGAGTGAGAGACGAGAAGCAAAGGAGAGGAGAGAGAGCAGACTCAACCTCCCTAGCACCCACGTGGGTGTTTTTTTTTCCCTTCTCTCTGTCTTCTCTCTGACATGGTGCTTTTGTTTCAGCCAACTGGCTCTACATGCAGACAGAATGGTAATCTTTATTGTAATAATTGCTCTAAATTTGCGTGTCCACTTGTGAAAGGGCAGTGACGCCCGGCGCAACAGCAGTGAGTCATGATGGATTAGAATATCAATAATACCATTGACGGAAGATTACAAATCTGTGAGAACTGTTTATGACGCCTATCAACAAATCAGACAACACATTTTTGCCATTTGCCTTTGAATTAAGAAGTGAAAAGTGAAGCTGTAAATATCCCATCTGAAATCTCACTGTCTGTGTTGATAAATCTATATAATGGGGGTGGCATGGTTAAGAAGGTGCCAGAGAAGGAAGAGGCGCAAGAGGAATTAACATGAGGACTTATCTCGCACGGGCCATTATTTAAACCCTCACTATTCTAAACACACCACCCCTCCAATGAGAAGGACAATAAATAATCCTTCCAAATAAAATCTATTCCCTGCAAATTCTCCAGGATACAGCCCATCATTATCAGTAGGAGGGGACAGACAGCAATTAATAACACAGCCACCCGTCTCTCAGAGAGCATCCATCTTATTTTCATTAGGTCTATTGCTGCATGTGTAAGTGTGCCGGCTTGTGTGTGAGCGTGTGCTTGTGCATGCATGTGTACGTGTGAGAGACTGTGTAACTGCATGCATATTTATGTGTTGTTCGAATGATTCCACTCAGCCACATTCCCTTAAAGTCCAGCCGTTGCTCTGTGGGCCTGGATGTATGCTGTTTGAGGTAATTTTTTTGTGATCCTGCCTCTAATTTTTTCTAATGCCTTATTAATGCCCTACCAGAACCACCTTTGATTCGCTTCTCTGCATTTCCTGCGTTTTTTATCTCGTGTTTGGAGGCAGTATTCTCTCTCCAAAAGGGCAATTGCACTAGCATTAGCATCCTCTAGGTCTCTGGGGTTGACAATAGCAATTAGCTTCAATGACGGAGCGATATGAGAGGCTGCTGATTGACAGTTGCCCCCAGAGAAGCGGCTGACTGAGGTGACAGCTGGGCTCTCCACTCTCCCTGGCTGCCCCAGGCTCTGGCCCTGTGTCATCCCATGCGCCAGCCAAACCCTTCCCCAGCATACAGTCACATGTCTAGTTACATCCTGTGCGGTGGCCAAACCCTTCCCCATCACTCAAGCTCATGCCTTGTTATATCCTGTGTGTCAGTTAAACCCTTCCCCCTTCCCTGCCTGTTTCTTGTTATTCTAACGCAGCACAATATGACACACAACACTGACCTTTCATTTTCCCTTTCCCTTATCATATTGTATGTGTGCGTGCACATCCAAAGTGTGTGTATCACTGTGTATGTTTCCATCGTTTCTCCTACAGTACAGCCTGATGGTTTGGTACCTCCTCTATGTCAAAGCAACAACTCCAGCAGCCCTGACACATCAGTGAGTGTTTCTTCAGTAGAAGCCTGAGGAAATGAAGCGCTCCACGTCTATTGATCCCCCTACACTCCACTGTGCATCAGGGAGACTTTGTTTTCACTGCCTAACAGAAACACAGCTCCATCAATACTGTACAGTACTCCTCGGCACCAGCTCCTCTCCTCACACAGTAGCGTCCCAGGAGGCCTGTGATAGACTCCACTAACTGTACACAAACTGTACTGAGAGAGAATACAATATGTTTGTGTGTGTTGTGATGTGTTTGTCAAAGCGCAGAGGGGGGCCCTGGGATGGCAATGGCAATTTAAGGAGTATAAAAGACATATTGGCAACAATGCTTTGTGAATGATGTATTATGTAATCTGCCCCGGGAGTATATCTCTTCTACTCCATCTCCCTCACTTTTTCTCCCCTTCCATCTTTCTAGCTCTGTTTTTCCCATCTTTATCTTCCTCACTCTGTGTGTGTGTGTGTGTGTGTGTGTGTGTGTGTGTGTGTGTGTGTGTGTGTGTGTGTGTGTGTGTGTGTGCATATGTGTGCGTGTGCGTGTGTGGTAGGGCTTTTAAGGCTCACTTCCACATGCATCAAAATAAGTGCCAATAAACAAATCACTGCACTAAACGGCATCAAGGTCACATCAATCTGAGAACAACAATGCTGACTGGTTTCACCAGAGTCTATTAGTTGAGGGGGGGAACAAGCAGGCACTGGGCCAGGTTCTGTCAGTGTGCGTGTGCGTGTGTGTGTGTTTGTAGGGTGAAAGAGACCTCTGTCAGCACCGATAGAGCCCAACCACTCTTATTTATGGCCGACTGTACTCCATGTTCAGCATTCAGCCTTCAGCCTGTAAATAGGACAATAGTCCACAAGTCTTACTGCACACGTGTGCATGAGTGTATGGGGGGGGGGCAATTCTTGACAAATCACATTTCAGGTAAACATTAAAAAACCCAGATGGCGAAGGTATGTGCATTCTTTATCTAATAATATGGGTTTTTCTTACCAATGAGCATGACAGTCCTCTGCCACTGCTGTTGCTTCTTTAAGAAGTATTAGAGAGCTCTGTGAGAGATCCTTTTGCATTTCTGCATTAATCTGCGACAATAATTCTGCCGAGGCAATTTGACAAATGACTTAGTCAAATAAACTAATTTATTAGTCAAATTAGTCCCGACTATTACAGGATTAACAATATTTGTATGTTGCAGTACGACTGGTAAGTATTTTTAAGAGTTCTTAAGATATATATACATATTTATCTGTGTATATAATATATATATATATATATACACACAAACACACACACACATATATTGTAATAGTCCCAAAATTAATTATGTGGTTGCAGCCATCTTAAAAGGCCTTAAATCTAAATATTTCACTTTTAAAAAAGTGGGAGGACATTTTGAAGGACTTACAGGGGAGGGAGATTATGTGCGTCAAATAGAGTTATTCAAGTCATGTTACAGTTTTTTCCTGTTGCCATCAATAAGAATATATATGCATGCAAATTTATTGTTCTTTTCCCTTTCATACTCACTGGCCATCGTAGTGACTGAGCAGCTAAAGTTTGAGACAACTAATCTTGAAAACTGTTCCATAAAAATAAGTGGATAAATAAATAACTCACGAGGGCACTAGAAAATTAAAGATTTTTTTCTTATTCAATAGACCCTGAAAATATAATCAGCTACTGTTACAAGGATACATTTCAACTATTTTTTAAACCAGAATTACCTTCATTTAGTGAAAATACTGCTGTTTCTATATTGTTCTCTTCACAGAAAAAAACAGCAATGCCTCAATGTGCTATGTCAGTAAATGAGAGAGTAAAGAGATGAGATTAAAAAGGATCAAAGGTAAGGAATAAAAGTTAAAACTACATTCTATTCTGATAGTCAAACAAAGTTTTACTGAGAGGGGAAAAAAGCTGCTACCCCAACAAAACTCTGTACTCTTCTAAGCAACTGCAACTTTAGTAAGGGATAATATGATGTGGTGTTTATGTAATTGTTTGGCTGAGGTTGCAAACCACTTGATTCTACAACACATCCCATACAATTTATTACCTCTTAAAGTGAAGTCCAATTAAACACTGAAAAAGTGCCGCTTTATGAGTTTCATATGCACACAAACAGAATCATCAATGCATTGTTGCACTTACTCGTATACACAAGCACAAAAGCTCCCACATACGTGCACTCACACAGGCACCTGAAGATGTCTTGTGTTGAAGTCTACCTTTCCATCTCAGTTAAATCCAACCTCCAATCACAGTTATTGATTGGATGAAATCACCAGCAAGTGGCACATCTTTACTCTATTTGGCCCAACCCAGAGGGAGCTCTCAAAACTCTTACGCCACAGAAAATGTCCAACCCACAGTGTTCATTTAGCTAGACATACATTAAATGGTATTAATAGCACACCACTTAATGGATCAATTCCCTCTGTTTATGTAAAGTGGAGTGGAAGAGAGGAGGGAGTAGAAGATGGAGAGAGAGAGAGAGAGAGAGAGAGAGAGAGAGAGAAAGGGAGGGAGGGATTAAGGGAGGGAATGAGATATGGTAAGACAGGGAGAGATATTTCTGTGTGTGGGAGAGGTGCGAGTGGAAAAAAGCACCTTATTAAATGACAAGCTTTTCCTGGTTTGCGCTAATTAATTGCGCACTGCCACTGACTGCTAATTTGCTGGGAAAAATGCATCCCAAAAGCAAAGGGGGCTCCTGCTTGAACTTTGCCTCAGAAGCACCTAATTCACCTGTGACTGCAGCTGTGTCTCTCTCCTGGACTGCAACACTATTAAATTAGAGCGCCTGGGCCATCAATTTAATAAGCGCTGGAGCAGATCATTTGAATAAGGACAGTATTAGTATTCTAGCTGAGCACAACTAAGAGCAGCTGACCTTTTTCACCGCCAAGAAGATCCTTGAACACATCCAGCTGAATCAGAGAACACGGTAATAAGCCCGTCAATGTTTAACAGTGTCAAAAGGAAGGATTTTTTTTTTTTTGCTCTCTCTTCTTCAGCCCATCACCCCCAATCCCCATGGTAGTGCCAACTATTGTGGTCTATCAAGCCAGCTAGGATCTCAGCAATTTAAAACGGCGGGATAGACGAGGGGAAAAAGGGTAAGAAGGGAAGATGATTGCATTAAAACACACTCACATAATGCTGAAAGAGATTTCTGATTAATTGCACTATAGTCTGCACCGGTCTGTTTGTGTATGTGTGTACATATCCACACATGCAGTCATACACCATGTGCACCGATGTATACCTTCTTTCCAGATGTAGAATTGATTTATGTGCATGTTGGGGTGTGGAATTGATCAGTGCACATCAAAATTCCCTGTGAACTCCCACATAACAAATCAGATCCTGACCTTTGGCTCCAACATCTTTAGCTGCTGATGCACACCTGGGGTACAGCCTATTAAGCACTGTTTTGACACATACTGTAGCTGTTTTGAACAGTACCAGGGTGAATTGGCAGGATAGTGAAACATTAGTGGTAGTAATGCATTGGGCTGTGAAATAGATCATCCGCAGTGACAGTTATGGTGCCTGTCAGACCGTAGAGAAAGAGATTTAACTAGCCTTTTGTCTGCATGAAATAAACATTGCATGGGAGGTTAAATGCTCCAACATATGACTGCTTGCTGAGGAATCAAGCACTTTCTAAGTACCTACAGCAGTAATGAGCATTTGGTAAATAATGTTGAAATACCCAGTGATCCTAAGCAGAAATAGTGTAGACTTTGTACATTTTAGGCAGTTAATTTAAGGCCAATTATTCCTAAAGACTGTGAAACTGTCAGATTTATACTGATAAAGCACATTTTTACTGCCCCATTCTTTGCAATCTAACTAAGCAGCCTTGAATTTACAGAAACGCTTCAAGGCAACAAGCCTGTTATGACAGGCAACACAGTAATCGATATAGGGCAGTGAGCACAACACATCAGGCTCCAAGGGTAACATGGAAAACAAGGTCTGTGACTGGTCATACCACTGCCACTGCTTGGGCTTTATCCAGGGATATAATAAATAAACAAGATGGCGTCTCATTCACTCACCATGCAGCACTTAAATGCTGAGGACAAGAAAGATCCATAAATAATGGGGGAGTAAGATGGTAGATATATGTTTGGCCTGGGAAACGGCCGGCTCTGTGTTTTATGGGGCTAGTTGCAATGTTGATGAATATTTGCCGGTCCGGAATCATAGCTTAATGTCAGCCCACAATTTGTTGCAATTAGTCGGGTGATTTATAGGAATACCCGGGCCGAATGCATGGTAACAATTAACACAGCTTTCTCTAGGCTTTTTATTAATGGGGTGTCGCAGCAGAAGAAGGTTTCAACCAAAGCTAGTACATCTGCAGGCCTCTCAGTGTGTGGCAGCGTCCGGCAACATAGATGGAGGATAGACTAACCCGGCTCAGCAAGAGCCACACAGGCTGCGCAAAGAGACTCACTCGCTCCCTCTTATTGTGTGTGTTTGTGTGTGTTTTCAGTTGTGTCTTTATACACAGTATTATGAATATATGTCTATTTATTTAATTAAAAATAGCCTAAATGCATAATGCATTTTTAGATTATTTCTATATAGTATGCAATTACACAATGTTCAACAAATTAGTGTACAAAACACATTGTTGTTTTAGTAAATGCAATTTAGGTTTCCACTAACAACAAAATTCATCAAATTGGATATTATATTTGTGGGCTTTGTTTTTTTTTTCTGTTGTCTAATTAAATTGAATTTGTTTCCTCATCAAATGTTTTAAATGTTAACAAAAACTGTACTTAAAAAACTCATGATTAAATATACATATACATGCAATTTTAAAATGTAATTTCTACTTCTCAGAAGCGGCATTTGGCATTTAAGTGTGTACTTTTTTAAAACTATGCAATGAGACAAACGGTTAAAAAGGAACCAAACAGCTGTTCTGTCTGGCAATAACAGGGTTCAAGTGGAGCGATGTGCCCCTAAACGGCTAATAAACGGCACAAAATGAGCCTGCAATTAAATTTATACACTTGATTGCACTGCTGTCATGTCCACTACAGGCTTATCGAACACCTGGGATCTATTTCCTAATAGAACCTTGGGGAGAGTTGGAAAGAGAGAATGAGGAGGGGGGGAGAAATGAACAAAGCAATCTTTTCTCCCTTGTATTTTTGGCTGCTTTCTCAGACGTTTGTAGAGGATCCTCTTCACTCATGCAGAGGGTTTGAAGTTTTAAAGGGGAAAGACAAAAGAAGGGGGATTCCATTGAACAATGTTGTATAGCTATAGAAAATTAGTTTTTCATACATTTAAATTGCGGTGGTCATTTTTAGTCATTAGTTAGGATGGTTATGACACAATCTAACAAAAGGTTCGTATTTATGGATTCAATCAAACAACAATCCGTGGCGATGTACAGCTTTCTGTAATCTTAGATGTCATTCCTTTCTAATTTTCCAGTGTTTTTAACAATTGTGCATACAAGGCACTGAGTAGCATAAATGTCTATATATGTTATTTGTGACCTGTCTCACCAAGTTACAAGCGTCAATATGACAATGAATAATGTGTTGCAAATCTAATGAAATGACAGATTCTCTTCTAACTGACTCCATAAGCGCTGACACTGCACTGCAATACCTCTCAGCCATGCTTCAACACTCCATTTCATCATGAAAAAAGGCGTCAGCACAGCAAATTATAATCGTTAATAAACCTCTATTTGATAGTGCTCGACAAAACTGTAATGTTACTGTGAAAATGCTCATCTTTTTCTCACGTCTAGTAACACTTATCTCTAACTCGCTTTGAATACCTCAAAGAAAGCCTTTTATGTCCTTCTCAAGAATGTATACTGACCTACAGATCTGCCACCTGAAAGCACTGAGAGTGAAATAGTAGTACTTTTTATTTTACTGACAAAAACTGTATTACGTACTTACGTACTACTGAACCATGGACTCAACAGGTCACCTTTTAACAAATACATTCAGATAGACACACGACCCTTTACATCAGTATCAGCAAAAACTGCAAGCAAAAGGTTCAACTCTGTTCATTGTGTTTGAGTAGAACTTAAGAAACATACACTTATTCTGTGTTCTGTCTCCTCATCTACAGCAAAACTTCCTTCTCCCTCGGTTTCCTTCAATTTGCTAATTACACAGAGTAATTTCGGAGCTCGGTTGATAGAAATAGTCACGTTTTGGGGACTATGGGCCAGCAATCTGTGCCTAACCAGCGCTAAGTCACATAAAGTATGTGGCAGGGGGCCAACAATAATTTTGCTAACCCTTTTTTAATTGTGGGAGGGTCATTCACAAAGCCCAGTAGAAAGCATTAACTACTGAACTGCGACTGACAAGGGCAGGTTTCCCACCAGCAAGAGGCACCTTGCAGGCAGGCCAAAATCCCTTAAAAAAAAAGAAAATACAGAAATACATATGCTATATTAAAAGCCCCTTTTTATCACCGGCTGTATAATTCTCAAATGATGAGTATCTAATATGTTTTTTGTTGTTTGTCTTGTACTGAATGTAACTTCTTTTCTTTTCTTTTTCTTTAATGTGACAATTCTGTTTTGGAAACCAAAACCATAAATAATTCAGTCAGCTCCTTATTTGATTATGTTTGTTAATTTTGTGACCTTGTCAACCAATTATTTGGCAAACTCTACCTTTTCTCTACTTACCTGGTTCACTGGTTCACTGAGTGGCTAATGGTATTTTAACTTGGCCAAATTATTAGCGTTTTTCTGAAGTAGCCGCAACACAATTGGTTCAATATGTTTCACACTTAAAAATTTAACAGAGCAACCTTCCAAGGAATTTGCTAATTTTTCTCAAGGATTCATCATCCAAGGGTGTGGAAATGAAGAAATATACATTCTCTTCTCATGTCTTACTCTTACCCTAAATTATCCTTTTTTGACAGCTGACTAACAATCATCATTACAGCTCAAACAGTTACCTGTGAGAATGGCCATAAATCTTGTTAAAATAACCAAAACCGTCTCTTGCGCTTTTTTCCCCACAAGAAGCAACCTGCCTGTAAGCACACACCATCTGTACATGGTTAGAGCCTTATGCACACAGATGGCAGCCAAACACTCCCAAAGTTGCTCCGTCCGCACGTCTAACCTTACAAAGCAAACTAATTAACAGTAAAACGCAGAGAGAAGGAAGGAGCACTTTGAAAGAGTTTGCAATGACTCTAATGAGGAGAGAGAGAGAGAGAGAGAGAGAGGGAGAGGGGTCATCTATATAGTAATGCCAGAGGGATGGGGGACTTCTGCTGAGGCACTAGGTTTACTGCCCTCTTTAAGATCCATATTAAATGAGGGCTACTTATCGCCAAGCCTCTGTCCCAGCACACAAGCCTTTAACAGCATGGTGCGGGGCAGAGGGCAAGCATCTGAAAGGACGGAGATGAGTGGTGGTGGAGCTCGGAAGGGAGAGAGGAACCTAAATTTGCCAAATAAGATATCGCTAGAGGCGCTTCCTGTTTTATACTTTATTATTGGAAGCAAGCCCTTAAAACGTTATCCTGGGGTTCAGGGGTAAGTAATTATTTTGCTATGGGCACAAGGTTTAGTTAAATCTGGGGGTGCAACTTTACCAGTACTATATTTGAATCCACCTGTTGTGACAAAACAGCTAAATAACGTGCCAACTGTGTGCAACTTATTAAAAAAACATACTACGAGAAAATACTACATTTAATTTATTTTCTTTAAATGACAAGCAACCAGTATGTTGTTGTGGCTGTTGTCATTTCACGAGACTGTGTACCCATACTTTCACTGGCCTACCACACTTATGAAATTCATTTTGTGAAAAGGAGGACAACTCCTTGGAAAGTTAATTAGTAGGAAACAAGCAGAGGAAAAAGCAGGAAACGAGAAATGACCCGGCTGCCAAAAGTAATAACGTTTTCATTATTTATTTCATTATTCATTTGTGGATGTGTTCAGACAGAATTAATAATAGAAATCCCTGAGAGAAAATGTTTGCGCTGGAACCCCATTACGAGCAGGCCAAGTCCAGTGGCACAGTTAGTTAACATGCACAAATGTACTGCCCCCGACAAATAACATATCAAGTGGAGCTCTGCATTATATTGTGCTCCCAAACCTCTCTCTTTCAATTCTTTGCTTTTCATTTAATTGTTTCAGTCAGGGTTAAGGTTTTATTCAAACTGCTACTCCCAGCCACCTTCATGGAAAAATAATATAATTTAAGAAAAAACTAAAGCTATAAAGCAATCATCTGCTGCCAAATGCTGTGAGAACAGTATCGCAATAATCACCATGGCATTCACTTAAATGTCTATTGCTCTGTTTTCATAATAAAGTGAGCTGTCCATTTCTCCCTGAGAAAACCAGTAATGAAGCACAGAATCAATTAGAAGTCCCTTTGGAGAGCAGAATTTGTGCTGTTCCATTACACAATTCTTCTTTTTAGTCCAAACATTACTCTGCATGATATTCCCTGATCTGGCCTGTGTTTGCTTTTTCTCACTGTTTACTGCAACACTTCCAGGCCAACTAGCATTTGATTTTCCCCACTGAGATTCCAAACACACTCCCAATACACGCTCTGGAGAAAATGAGGCCGGAAAGGAGTAGTGGCGAATCATTCAAGGCTGTCCAAAGATCTCCATTACAAAAGCAGATTTTATTTTCACTTCCAACACAGACATCTCTGATAAAAAAGAATGTCAAAGGCAACTGGGATGACTGGTTTTTCTCTTGGCATATTATTTTTCACTTATCAAATGTGTTTCCCTGCTTACCACCCTCCCAACCACAACCTACCCACCCAATTCCTGGCTTTACTATATTAAGGAAAATTGGGAACGGATGGCGAGGGACAGAGTGCCTCATTGGATCAATCTATCTATCTATAGAAGATCGAGTAAAGTTGGGGGGGGTGAATTATATAAAAAAGAGCCTTGGCCATGTGTCAGTTGAGCATTTTTACATTAGCCATACGCAAGGCATTTCTTTCTTCCTCTCCTATTCGCTGCTCAAAGCAGCAGGGCCACAGCCATGTGTGAATAATCACACAGAGGGCCTCAGAGGTGCCCTCACTGCCTTACAAGAGGCTGGTCGCAAGGGCAGATGGGGGAGGCGCAGGTTGAAGGAATTGAGAGATGGGGGGGTGGAGGGGGTCTAAAACGTTAACACATTGAGGATTTGGATATCCTCACAAGCTTGTCTCATTAGCTGCTAATTGGCAAGACGTTCCCCCATCTTTTGTTCTGCATAACGTTTGTCTTTTTTTTCTTCTTTTTTTTGATGAAGATGATGGTGAACTACATATCTCGAGTGCTCCATGCTTCGCTGAGAGAGAGTTAAGCCTATATCACAGCAACATAAACACTTCTGTCCTACGATTAACCTTAAAAAGGAACTGAGTGCAAAACTGAATGCTCAACCTGTTCAACCGAATTAGCGCAGAGATCAAGGGGAAGCGCAAGATAGAAAGAAAGAAGGAACAGTCAGGGAGGGAGAGGGAAAGAAGCAAGGACAGGAGTTATTTTTCCCCCTTTCCCCCTTTTTCCACCCACTCACCTTTCTCAACTGGGAAATTGTAGAAAAACATCAACACAGCTAAACGGCAAATTATTACCAAAGCTCCTCTCAGTGCTGGGTCCAAAGCAGACATATTGGAGTTGTCATGCAGGGGGATGGCCAATACTTTCCGAGAATTATTCTGAGTATTGCGCTCTTTGACAAACATTAAACAAGACAATAAAATACATAGGTAAAGGTGTATTTGCCTAAAGGCATAGATGGCTTGAAAGAAAGACAGGAAGAAAGAGAAAATGAGAAAATGGGTCTCCATATTAACAACAGTTTCCTGACAGTCCAAGCAAATTATACATTTTCAGAAGAAGCCACTCTGGTCTGCATGAACCCTATCCTCAAGGAAGAACCTGGCCATGACTGGTTATTTGAAAGGGATAGTCATGTGTGCACCATGAGAATATTGTTGTGACTGTCTCCATCTGTTTCTCTCTGCCTGTATCTTTATCTATCGCTTTGATTCTACAGAGATGTAACTCTGCCCTGAATGTCAATAAGGATTGGAAAGATGGTGGGTCAATTGTCCATTCCTGTTACTTTAGATTTTACTTTTTTCTAAAAAGGTATTGGATTTCAGGGCCAAGTAATTCAGAGCAAACTATGTCTGCTATGATCTCTTTTAATGGGCATCTTTAAACTGAACAGACAGAGCTGTATGTCTCTCAATGTTCGCAGAAGGATTTTTATGATGAGTCGAAGAATAGAGGATCTATCAATACTTGCTTTTACTGACGAGTGGTATAATATTATGCACTTTAAAAATTCCAGACTGTGTTCTTTATTACTAACAGGTGAATGATGTCATTACAGTCTTTATTTTTTAAAATGGTTTTAGGTTGAGGAAGGAACTGTGTTCCCAGCTGAGGAATGAGGGGAGCATCTGAGGAATGCCTAACTCATAAGTGGTGCAATGCTTACCAACAGTATCCAGAGGGAATAACTGGAAAATAGTGTAACATAATGGTTACAATTACGGTGAGAGTGAGGGCTCTGCTTTATGTTAAGAGAGATGTCAAAGAGGAAGAGAGGGTTAGGAAGCTGGGTCATAGCCCATATATGCTGTTTAACACCTGACACCAAGGCCGAACGAAGGTTCATAACTCATATGGAAAAAGAGGTGAAGAAAAAACAAGGAGGGGTGACCAAAAAAAGGAAGACCTAACTCCCCAGCTCTCCTCTCCCAACTCCTGTCACAACAATCTAAGAAATAAAATCTTTTAGAAATATACACGCACTCTATAAAACCCAATTTCTTTGCCTACACCATTCGAAGACCTAAATCAAAGTAACTACTTCTGACCAAAGACATCTGACTTCTTACACAGTCCATGGGACTCACAGGAGCGAAGCCTCCTGTACAAAATTAGAGTAGGTCACAAGCAGCCAGCACATGAGTCCTTGGCTTCATCCAACATCGAGCAGATCAAGGGCCTCGAACTAAAGCAGTACTGACACTGACCTCACTGAGACCCAGCAACTGAAACAGCCCTAACAAGGTATTAGCAGGCACCTCTGTATACCCTCCAACTCTCAGCCCTGGTCTAAAGAAACACAGCTGCACGGGGTGTTTTCCAGGGCGAAGGGCAAACTTGCAAGCAACGTGGTGCCCCTGGCTAAGCTCAAGGGTGCAGCTGGAAGTTCAAGAATTCAAAGCAGTGGGGGGGCAAAGTTTACAGAGATTATTTTTTTTTAATGACATTTTTCTCTCTCCAACATTCAAGTTATTTCACTTAATTTTTGGTTATCAATTTTAAGAGGAAACCATGCCTGTTTTTTCTTCTCCCATGATATACATCTAATGTATATACTATAAATATATGCATTTCCTGATGTAATGGATGAGAGTTTAGTTTGCCCTCTACGAATGTGGTATAGTTGTGTGGGTTTTTGTGTGTGTATGCATGCGCAAGCACGTATGGCGGTCGTCTCTGTGTGACTGTGGGCGTCTGGAGGAGAGAGAAGCCTCATCTGTTACCAGCCCAGCCCGGCCGGCCCGCCGCGTGAAGTAGAACGACAGGGTGTCACCGTCGACGACAGTGATGGATGCCCTAAATTCTGTAGGCAACTTGGGCAATTGGACACATTAACAACAGGCACCTGCTTTCCCCCATACAAATCTATTAAAAGATAACAGCAATGGCGGCTCCCACACTATTAGTAAATTATAGCTCTGTCTGAGTGTGAGGTAAGTGTGGGCCTCCCTTCTCCCACCTACCCCCATCCACTCTCCTTTGATACACATTTCTTATTGGCAGTCTCATAGTGCCACCCAGTGGTAGCAATTCATAATGCTTTTCTAAAACATGGAGCAACATGGACCAAAAAAAGTCAACAAGGGAGACTAAGTTTACTCAAAGGTGATCATGCCACACTTATCTGAAGACAAGTTTTGTGTATCATAAAATAAATGATAATTTACCGTTGATAATTTGAATTGAGTTAACAACTAATTTTATTATAATCATGAAAATAAGTTCCATGTAGCCAAATTATTATAATTCTAAAATGTGTCATAAATGACACCAGCAATTATTCATTGTCAGACTTGCAATCTGAACACAAATACAAAACTCACACCAAACATATACTATTAACACACAGCGAGAGTTTGCCAAGACAACTGGCCCTAGGACAATTTCATCTATGGTTGATCATTGAATGCTGGTTAGTGATAATCACTGGGGTGACAACCTTTAATCGTTTAATGGTTTATCTTATTCTGCTAATGGTTAATGTTGTGTGAGACAGTGTTTGTGTCTGTGTGTTTTCACGGGTTAGTGTGTGTCAGTGGGTTGCACAAATATAGTTCTTCACCCTTTTGTGCACCTTATAGAAAGAAAAAAAAAAAACGGCCAGAATTCACAAAGAGACAATGTGGCTGACAAAAACCCATTATGGCCTACTGGAGACCTCCTCTATTAAAACATTAACAGGAGACCAGTACTCTCAACATGACACCATTATGTCATATCTTGGGCTAGAGCTCAGGTACACCACATAAACGTGTGTCACATAAATTTGCTGTGGGTAAATATTTCTGTGTCTGTGAGGGGGGTATGTGTTTGCGAGATGGTCAAGAATAAAGGGAGGACAAGACCAGTAAATACCTATTACAGCTGGCAATTTGTCAGGATGTGTAAATGTCTCCAATTCCCAACAGCACTGGAGTAAAATTTACAGTCACTCTGGAAGTGACAATGCACAAAAAAGGACCACTTTTTACTCTCTCTCATCTCCCTCAGACCACTAAAACCTTCCAATAAATCTCCTCCAGTCCCCCCAGATGTCTGCTGTTGTCAGATATCATGCCTTGACAATGCCTTCCACCATCATTGTCTTGACAGAAATATGATATGTGAAACTGCAATGTCACATCACTTAACATGATTTAGCCTAAGCTTGCCTGCACCATTTTAATCAATCAAAAATGTCACCTTTTTCCCTGTAATGATAGTAGAGGTATAGGATCTCTGTGTTGGGGTGATCTATAAGACTTATCTAGGCTACTGATTTATGACTACTGCCAGCTAATGTACTGAAGGAGCCTCCTCCCTTCCTGTGATCAGGGTTTCTATCAAATTGGCAAATAAGTAGGCCAGTATTACCTCATGGGCAGAGAGGTAGACACTTCATGTCGTGTGTAAACCCTACACATATGACATTATGTGTGTTTAACCTGTACAGAATAATCTGTTTTCTGAGTCCAGTATTTGCAGTCATGGTACCACGCAAGCTAGTTTGGACAAACATGTCCATCAAATGTCAGACAGTATGTATGGTGGTTGCTAATGGATTCTATGGGCTTGGTTGCTTACACATCCTTTGATCAAATGTCTCCCTAAACTAATTGCTCTGTAAACTCTCTAAAGCCTCACTGGATAACTGTGGCTTTCAGCAAATTAGCATCAGAGTATTAACAGTATATCAGACTGGCTATTGTAGCTTGTCCCAATAAATTCCATATACTGCAATACCTAGCAGACATTTACCAAAACATACCAAGACATCACAAGAGCAGTAACAATGAATGGACGAGATAAACTTACCTCTATATTATAAAAAAAGCTGAAACACATTTCCCTAATTTAAAATAAATTGCACACACACACATACCAAAAACAAAAAGATTCTGCTTAGTACTCAGATTACATTCCCCAAGATAATGTCAGTAAAATGATACAGTGATTCTGCACTAATCAATACATTGCAAGACATCATCTTACGATACATCACAATATCTGAGTAACTAAAAATACAAAATACCCCTAAAAAGGTCAAATGCAGGAATTATATATTTATTCACTGCATTGTAGTGTCAGTTTCACAGAATTGAGAATGATTGATGACCTGAGATAAAACAAAGTACAGAAGATGCATGGAGTCTTGGCTTATTGCCTCTTTATCACACACACTGACTGCAACTTGTCCATGTCCTCATGTTCCATCATTCAAATGTAAAACAGCCAAAGACTAGGAAAAGGCCGAACTGCCAGAAAGCAGAGCAGTTATTGAGTAAAAGCTATGAAAAGGTAGGATACAACTACGGCTCACTAAATTCTTCTGTATAAATTTACTTTACGAAGTTTACACCAGAAGAAGAGAAGAGTCTCGATATTCGGCACCAGTGTATCGCAGGAGGAAGGGATATGATACATTTCCATATTAATATTTCATCCAAGCCAAATTCAAATCTAATGCATTAACTCATATCAACACAACGTATGGCATTTAGACAATGACACAGTGCTCGATAAAAGACAACAAACAATATACAAGGGAACTGGCACCTGTACCTGTGATCACAATGGAGTGACTGGATCCACATGCCAGCAGCTTCACCCTTCCTAGTCTTCCTGCTTTGAACTCTCTCAGATGGGCCTCCTCTGGACCAATGTCCCCTGGCCTTCCATGTCCTGTCTGCCCAAGCTCCCCACTACCCCAGCAAAGCAGATTCATATCCAGCTTGCACTGTATGTCCTGGGAGTACAGACAGAGAAGAGGGATTTGTTTTAGTGACATAAGAAGAGTCAACAAAGTTTGCTTGGTACTTTTTTCAACAACAGACATTAGTTTCCTCATAGGTTAGGAGCTAGAGAGTATTTCATCACCTGCATTTACATCACACACACCAATATACATATGAAGTGTTTTGACATACAGTCTTAATCTGTATATATTTGTATATGACAGATGTGGTCCCACATACAGTGTGATGAAAAATGGTGGATTCTGTTTACAAATACTGTCTTCCAGTTAGCATGAAGCTTGCATAAAACCAATCTAAAGTTCCCAGCCTTATTTGTAATGAACTGTGGATCTGATGCAGATCACCAATATTCTCCTCAACATGTTTATTTACAATCTGCCCTCTGTGCTAATTAGAATGTGACCCTGCACACACATGCAAACCCACATGGAAGCAGAGTGTATGTGCATGCATACACAGACATACACATACCCCACAGCAATATTGCCAGCACAATTCCATCCGACTGATATTGGAATTTTCCGAAAGAGCAAACCAATAGATAACCTATTACAAAACTATAAGAGATCAATAGCTAATTTCTTTGCATTGATTACCACTTGGACATTTAACATGCGCCCTGTGGCCACAATGTGTGTTCCGCAAGCTTAGATCCCCATTGGCCCTCATGAGTATTAAAATTATTGATTCAGACAGAGGACTAAAAATGTCAAGCTGTTCATTAATCTTAATAAAGACTGGACTTGACCAAGGCACCCTTTTTCCCAATGCAGGGATACAACCTATCCAACTAGGAGCACATACACGGCATAGATTAATGAGCTTCTACTGAGGGCTGTGATTTAAGTCGTTGCCATTAATAGATCAATTACAAAAGAACAAGCCTTTTATAAGAGTGCTTACGTTTGCCTAGTGTGCTGCTCGACACAACATTTTCAAATTTATTTTGACTGTTCAATAGTAGTTATTCATTGATAGGTTTCAAAGAAACTTGAACAAAAAAACAAGCAGCTCTGTGCTAATGAGGTCCATTTGTGATATGAAGCCACATCTGCCATTATGCTACAGATGGCCCTCCGCAGTCCATAATGGACAAATGTTATCAGGCGCTGCCTAACAGCCAGTTTCATCTCTGTTTTATGTGGATGAGTTTCAAAGCACACAGGGCTGTCCTTAGCTTAATGAGGGCCCTAAGCAGGATTTGATTTGCTCACTTTTCTAACTTTTAATTACTCTTATATTTCTGCCACACTTACTCATATGTTTCCTGCTCACAAGCGATTGGCAGTCAAGCTGTTGCCAAGATTTTCTACCTGTATATCCACTTGCTGTATCAGGGAGCTGTGTACCAGATTATTTTGAAATAAACATAATAAAAAAAAGCATCTCATTCAAATGAACCCTTGACGCATCAAAATTCTTCTAAGATGGGAATTATCAGAATGTAAGAGCTTTCATAGGAGGATTCCTATTATAAAATACCCTGAAAACTCCATAATAAAGAGAAATCAAAGGCCAGTGAGTGACAGCCTAGTCCATTACACACATAACATGATTTCTGGTAAAACGTTATTTTGGTTTGTCAGCTAAAACAGTGAGGTGAAGACCTGGAATCTTACTTGCCTCATTACCAAAATATTACCATAAAATAATAGGCCTGAATGCAGATCGTACAGACCAGTGGTGTTGGGTTTACAGCTCTGCATGCCAAGCATACACAACATCAAGGACAAAAAAAAGCAGAAACACATTTAGCAGCACACAGCTACAGGAACTAACCTGTACAATCTTAAAAGCAAAGATTGTTTGTTAATTCCAGTGTCTTCTTATATCAAACTTCCTTTTCTCCCTTTGTACTTCTGTTGTTGGTCCCTTTGTTTTCTTAAATTGGTCGCATTTTGTTGTCTCGTGTCCCTGACTTTTTCTCCCTCCTTCCCTCATTGCACTCACCACATTGGCAGGGTAACTGTCTCCATGGCACCTTCTGTTGACAGCACACCATCTGATTGAGAGTAGGTTATTAACCTTAGAGGGGCAAACACGGAAAGTGACAAGAGGTGTTTTAGAAAGGCACTAACACACATAACATTGTGATGGTAATTTCAGCATTTAAAATTTTAACCACAGAAATTAAATAGAAGACTGAGTTTGTGGACTCCTACGATGGCAGTCTGCACTTTTATTTTCCAAAGAGCTTGAAGGGATGAGGTCCCTTGAGCGGTTGAAAGGTGTACATTATCGTAAATGCAAGTTGCTGACTTGTAAATAGCATTCACAGCAACTTTCAAGTCGTAACTACAACTTGGAACTCAGATTTTACTAAAAGCACTGATACGTTCAACTTATAAATAAATAAATATCAGATTGTTACTGCAAAGTACTTGAATCTCTACTATCCATTGCATGGAACATAATCATGGCATTAACTACTTAATGGCATGGTCACATTACATTTCAGGTACACAGTTGAAATGTCATTTTTCCTACTAATGGTAAACCATATGCAATCGTAGTATTAGTCAAAATAATAGCAATATGATTTTTTTTTTTTACCATATTGTCAGCCCTCATTCGCAGTTCAGCATTCACCATTGTTCATTCAATCAAACTTTGTTTAAACACAGCACCTATCAAACAATTCAAATGTAATTCAAAGTACTTTACAAGCAACTGACAATGCACAGGAAGTTAAATTTATTGTTTGTCGTGAACTAGGACAAAAAAACAAACAAGATAACTGAATAAGACAACAATAAAAGATTGGTATTTAAGATAATAAAAGATACATAATAAAACTTAATCTTCGCCAAAAGCATGTGCTGTTCGGCCAAAAGAAATAGTGATGCATTATGTTTGGAAATAAAAGCTATATTCTCGTATGTTTTATCACTAAATTTAGCGCATTATCACCTTACCATACAAATTTCGGCATCTCACTCAAACACTGTTCAAGGTCTGTGACAGCTCTGATCAATGTTTATTTATGACTACAGGCAAATTTAGGTGAATGGCAATGCAATGTGACCACGCCTTTACACTGTCAAAAAAAGACACACGAATGTTGCAGGCCACTGCAAGTAAACTTCACAATAACATGGAATACATCCATGCACAAATAAAAAGCCAAATGTCTTTCTTGAGGGCTGATTATCAATTTTTGAATTCAAAGATCTTCCTGGGGCCGGTTGTACATTACACATCCATAGGGGAGTGTCCCCACTGTCTACATGTCCTTTGCGCAATACATTTTGAAAGGAAATCCGTCACAAGGACCCTCAAAAATCGACCATAGGTGTACATTCTGTGTGACTTGGGTATTCATCTTTGTTTCACTTGTCCAAAGTAAACACACGATGTAGGCCTACTAAAAACCAAGAACGTCGTGTGGATTTTAGACATGCTGTAAATGTTTTCCCTGTATTAGTCTATTAACATTAGAGTCTTGTCAGTTTTGACATTTTCACCTTTCACACTTTCAGACACACCTGCATGCTCTTAATTCACTGCTAAGTGACGTCACATACTAGCTAATATCTGCAGGTGTGTTCACAGTAGAGGTGGGTACAATTCATCGATGTGGCGATGCATCGCGATGCGTCACGTGACGATTCGGCATCGATTATTTAACGTCGATGCTTTGCTAGGTCCGCGCATTTAGACAGAAGGCGGCAAATTGGCGGTCTGTTTTGGTCCGCCAATTTGACGCCTCTGAGGGTACACTTACTGCCGCCTCCATTGCTATCTAAATCCGAAGCGTCAATGTGCCGGCAATTGCGGGACATGGACGGAGGTGTCGATAACGTGCACTGTTGCGCGACCCGCAGCCGGGAGTTTTAAAACCAGGAAACAGCTGATTACAGCAGTCAGTTCATCACTTCATCCGCGGATGCCAAGATGAGCAACTGGAAAGCCGCTGAGATCCGGGAGATGCTAGCGTCTCCTCGGTCTCTGTAGCTGACAGCTAGCGGACACAACCAAACAGCTAGTAGCTGCTGACTGTCAGCTGTTGTGTAGCGGCAAGCTACGAACGGTCGCTACTTTCAAATTAAAAGCCCCCCGCTAAGAACCCAGTTCTAAAATCCAATGAGGTGCAATGTAAAGCTCTTATTTTGAAGACAACTTTGTTGTCACTGATCACTGCCCAACTTCGTGCTTTACGCCACGTCACGTCACATGTTTACGCCTCATTAAATCCAGGGCTTGACTGTTTTCAGTGTTTTCCGCCACTAGAGGGGGCTCTCCTGCAAGTGGAGCTTTCCCTGGTCAAAGTTAAGTAGGTCAAAGTGCAAATGTTAGTCATAAAATAAAATATTTTGTGTCTTTGAAAAATACAAGTCAAATGTTCAAAAAACCTTGTTATTTACTTTATGAGTGTAGTTTTAGAGGAACTGAGTTAATTGATAGGCTATTTATTTACAAATATAGCCACAGATGAAGACAAAATCAATCTTGTATGGAAAAAAGCATTAAAAATTGCAATAATCGAAGAATCGTGGCCAATAATCGAATCGAACCCTTGTTGGAACACCCCTAGTTCACAGACCTTTAAAACACTTTATATTCACCTTATATAATAATGCCAATCAATTCCAACATTGACATTTTCCAAAGGTTGTTTAACCAATTTTCAATGCAACCTTTTGGAAAGCGCAAACTCTGGAGGGTCAACAAGGCTTACAAACAACGTTTTTTTGTTTTGTTTTTCAAGCTCAAGTTAAATTAGCTAGCTAGGCTGCCAAACAACCGAGGCGGGGGGAAATGATAGTCGCGGGATTTGTTACTGAACGCAGGCCTGTCAAATTATTTTAGAAATGAAAATAAAACAGGTTAAAAAGACTTACAAAGTTTGGAGTTTGGTGGGTGAGGACGAGCGGACGCCCGTTCGTCTCTAGGCGGCGCAGCGCGAAAAAGGCCCTCTTTCATGACGATTGCCCTGTGCGCATGCGCATTAGGTGACCTCCATCCCCAGTTTTACTAATAATTTGAATTCACGCTTGTAGATATAAAAATGTCGGATGATACATTCATGAATTGTATAAAAGCTAACATGATCCTTCATTACAATCTAACTGATGCCCATAAGCAGGTAGTGAGAGACGAATGGTCAATATTGACAGTGTTTACTTTCAAGAAAGACTTCCGGAATAGGCGTCAAGCCTTCAGAATAAAAGCAGGAAGTTGAAAATCTGCTTTGTTCATTTTAAGATTGTGACAGATATGATGCAGTTACTCTTTACTGCTTAATGAAACCTTGGCCTATCTAATGTGAGAAAATAATACTTAATACCCTGTATGACCACAAAGTAGACCGACAGCTGTTAATTCACATTTATTTATTTATTTATTTATTTATTATGAAACTCTTACCGGAGAAAGTATACATCTATATAAAAACTCTAGGTATGTATATCCTCACATACTATTTACGTATATCACTAAAACAGATTTTGCGTGGCGTCTTATTATCTCTACACTGACTACTGATTTTGTTTATTTGCAGGAAATATTCTGACATATTCTTGATACTCTCTATGCCGTGCTGTGTCAGTTGAATGATTCGCCTGAATAACAGATGATATCTCTATTAGCCTATATACTATGATCAGTATTATTATTTTTTTAATTCAACTGTCCATTTATTGTGATGGTCAGAGGCCAGTACATATCGGAAGTCTGTTGTTTTTATTATACCTAATTTTTTTTTTAGGTTTATCTTTATTCTAATAGTTTTTATTATATTATATTATATTATATTATATTATATTATATTATATTATATTATAGTATAATTCTCTATTCAAATTGTTATTTTATTTTTCAAACATTCTCTTTATTATTGTCTCTATATTTTGAGACTTACTCTTGTGCTGCTTCTTATTTTCCTCTGTACTGCTGTGTTACCTGCGAATTTCTCCCAAGGGGGATCAATAAAGGAACATCTTATCTTATCTTATCTTAATAACTTACCCTTTACTCCAGTTTAGTCCTCTAAGCACAATATACACACAGGTGGTTATCTCTGTGCTCTGTGCACCTACTTCCTCGTCACTGTTTGTTCCTATGATTGACCTCCAGGGGGCTCTGTAGCATTATTTTTGAACGGCTACAATGAGTGGTCGAGTCGTCCGTGTTTCCTCGGAGCCCCCAGCTCCTCCTGTGTATGGCAGCAGAGGGCTGTTATCAGAACTTCAGGGCGTGTCCTGTCTTACAGTCAAGGAGGGACTGCCATTTTAGTAATCAACACGCTGAGAATCGGCCTGGAGGTCCCGATCCTTTGCTTTCTTTATTAATTTCACCGTTATAGCCTTCATTTGTTTCCTCTGCGAAAATGCCTTCAGTTCATAGCCTTACGATGACTTACGACCTGCTGAATGACAGTGGGACGTTTTCGGAGGGGGACCCTTTGGTTGGCAAAGTAACACTGGTCTTATTGAAGGAGACCACAGTTGAAAGTCTCTTTGTTAAAGCAAAAGGTGACAGTAGTGTGCGTTGGACGGAAAAGAGCGGCGATCGCGACACCACGTACTCTGCAGCGAAGAGATATTTCAAACAGAAGCAGTTTCTGATCGCAGAGAACGCGAAGGGTAGGCAGCGATGTCTTGAGTTATGCATGCCTCAACCCATCCGGGTACCTACTGCTGACATGGTGCCATTGTTGAACGCTACTTTATCTCCTCTTTTTGTCCAGTTGTGGTCGTGGCACCATCAGTCAGTGATCTTAAATCATTTGTAGTGATTACTTATAGTAATGCAACCATTTAATAGCAAGTGAAATTACTTCAGTAGTACTATCAGGAGTAGCCTATACTAAAACTGAATCAACACACAAACAAGTATTATTCAAACTGTTGGAATATTATCATTGAGACATTAATAAGTGAGCATCAGTAATGTTAAAGCGGTTTGAGTTGGTGGTGTTTTGAACTGCTTCAGGTTAAAGTTTATTTCAATAACACAACATGGTCATTCTATGGAAACGTCCATATTTCTCATTTGATCAATTACTTCCTCCTGAGCCATTGATCTGGCATTACTTGTTTTCATTAATCATTTAACTTTACAAGCACCACAGAACTTGTTCCCACAGTTATGTAAGCTATGTATACAAGCACTGTGCTGTATTTTGATTTCAATTTTTTTTTCTACCATTTAAAATACAATATTATATACATAACTTATCAAATATATGATAGATTTTTTTTTTTTTAAATCCCAAATAATATTATAAAATATATAATCAAAGTCATCGTCCCCTATAGAGTCGTGTCACTGGTGTTACAGTGTGACAAAAGTCTAATATTTTGAAATAAATAATGATGATCTATGAAGAAATCACATGGTTAAGTCCACTGTCTCTTTTAAACTTGAAGCATGAAGCTTTTAAGTTGACGTCACTTGTGTGACTTACTTTATTAGGAGGGATTTGTAAAAAAAAAAAAAAAGTAGAATATAAATAGATTAAATGACATGATTTTAGTGAGGTTACCATGACTTACATTTTGTAAAATGTCATTTTAATGGAAAATTGAACTTTGCATTAGATATTACTGATAACGGCAGTTCAAACAGTGTAGTATGCTGGATATTTTCATTGTTTTCTAACAGAGTTAAAATAAAAAGTGTAAAAACAGCTTACACTAAGTGTCAATGATAGTCTGATTGGATGCCAAATGTAAATGTTTTGTCTCCTCTACTTAAAGGCGCACTCTGTAGTTTTGGGGAAGAAACTTTATTCAGAAGAGAAAGATTGGCTGATTTTTTTTTTATGCCTAAACAAACAAATACACAAACTGTCTTTGTTTTCATGACTGAATAAACAGAATAAACAAACTGACCTGAAAGGACAACATGATGTCATACTGTTGAACTGTGTTTATATTTGGCGGACCCTGCCACCTTTCTCACTTCAAAGTGTTCTGGGGACCTTATTTTCCTCTGAGAACAGTTTGTTTATTCAGTTAAGGAAAAAGTGAGTTTGTATCATTACATCATGAATATTGTAAATATTAATATTCTGATTCTATTTTTCCCTGTTACATCAGATAAAATGTGTTACATCTGACATAAAATGATAATTTTACATTCACTGAATTTTTCTACACTCTACACATATTGAAATGATTACTTTTTAACTTGTTTATAACTTTTTCAAATATTTTCAACATTGTAGTAAAAATATATTTGTGCAAATTTTAACAAACCTGATTAAATTAAATACTAGACAGTCTCCCAAGTTGTTGTATAATCCTCACTGTCCTGTGACTCTGACTACATGTGCTGAAGAGATTGAGAAAAAAATATTTCATAAAAACCGTTTATATTGCCAAAAGAACACTAGTGAGTCTTTAAATACATGTAAAAAAAATTAAAAAGATAAAAAGTCATTAACTTTAATTTGTGTGTATTCATAGAGTCAATGAGTTATGAAATCAGGTGGTCTAAGTTTGAATGTGAGAAAAATTAGTCAATTCTCAGACATCTTGCCCTTCCACAAGTGGACGTTTCTGTAGAATGACCCAACAATCAAATGTGACTAATAACTACATTACAGCTTTTAAACTAAAGGTGCACTTCACAACCTTTTTACGGGCCCACACACAAACAGAGACAGAGCTCTTGACACAATGAATAACAGTTTGCAAGAGCTGAAGGTCAATTTAATCCTAAATTTCTGCAGGAGAGTTTTGGTCAGGGACATCGGTTGGAACCATTGTTTGGGCCAGATTATCCGGTAATTTGAGGGGTTTACAGATTAAGTCATAAACCTCCTGAACATGAGTTTCTAGATATACTTGAAAGTTATATGTTTGCATGTGTGTGTGTGTGTGTAAACATTTGAGAAAAATAGATGTGTATTTTGAGTTTTAGTGGGGTGAGATCTAAAAGTCCGGTTCTACGGTTCTAAAAAAAAAAGTTTCATATTGCCCCTTTAATGTAGAGGACAGAATCTACAGTATTGAAACTAAGTGCAGTGAAATAGAAGCATTAAATAGTAATAGGGATGCACCGATTGTGAAATTATGGGCCAATGCATAAAATAAGAATTTAGCTGACAGCTTATGCTGGTGTGTGTTTGTGTTGCTGTAGTCATTAGTTCCCCAGCTTTAATATAACCTTCTTTCACATGAAAGATTACCTTTTTTAAAACAAAATGTAAGTGCTATAAAAGCCTTTTTAGCCTGCGATACAACACCCTATTTAGTGACAAGAATCTTTCGGTACTTAAATAGCCTTACAAACTGGTGACAGGTATGTTAAAAGCCATGATTGTGCCAGTGCATAACAGAGGTGACACGTCAGATCAACATCAGTCACCATCATCAGTATTGTTATCTTACTGGCCTGTAGGCCGTCAACAGTCAACAAGGTGAATATCATCCAATACCACTGTTTGGCTGTTGAATTGGTGCATTCCAAATACTTGGAGCAAATCTCCTCAAGTTTGAATTTACAGTGCTTGAGGAAATGTAATTTCAGTTAACAGTAACCTCGTAGCAGATAGTGATGGAAGTAGACTACCGTCAATACCACAATTCTTTCCCTTTCAGGCGCCGTACTTCCCAGAGGAACCCATGTCTTTAACTTCAGGATTAACATACCTTCAGGGTAAGACAGTTTGCTAAAAATAACAATGTCATTGTTTTTAACAAAGACAAAGACAAATAGCCGACAAAGACAAATAGCCTACTCTGAGAGCATAACATTCTCCGCTGTTTTTCCGTTACAGAAGCATGCCACCATCCTTCAAGGGGAATTATGGAAAGATCGTGTACGTGCTGGAAGCCAAGCTGACCAGGAGTTGGAGGATGGACTGTACAGATGAAAAGAAGATATGTTTTGTCTCCAAGGCCATTCCAAATCCTCAGTCTCTGATGGTGTGTACAATATTGAAACATGGACACACAAAACTCTGATTTGTGACCAAAACTATACCCACTTCTTTCATGGTATAGTATCAAGAGATTTTGCAATGTGATGCTACAGTGCACTCTTCATATAGTCCAGATGATATGCAAAAACATTTTTCACTTTTTCAAACAAGCATGAAACTTGGTACACTTGTACAGTTTGGGGGCCTGTACATGCCCATTTTATTTTCCGCTATAACTGAATTATGTATTTTGCATCATATCTTCTAAACCAAACACTATAACACAGAAAAGGCAATGTCTACCCATATGTTTCAATGGCCAAGGATTACAATGATATCATATACTACATCATAAACTGTTCAGGTTAACATTTTATGGTGAATTCAGGCAAGTTGTAATAACAAAACTAGATAGTTCAGGGCATATGTCAAAAAATCTTTTTCATAGAAGCATGAAACTTGTGGAGTAAAAGAAATGTACTGTATTTGCCTCACAAATGTAGTGTAGTGGAAGTCTAAAGTAGCAGAAAATGGAAATACTCACGTAAAGTACCTCAAAATTGTGCTTAAGTACAGTACTTGAGTAAATGTACGTAGTTACATTCCATCCCTGCATGCATTAATGTGTAAGTACACCTCACTGGTGGAGATGGTCCAGATGGTGCTAATTTTAACTACTTAATATACAGTTGTGTAGTTAAATCTATAGTAATCCATCATATTTTAAAAGCTTATTACATGTTTCGTCTTATTTTGAAAAGTAACCAGTAACTTCAGCTGTCAGGTAAATGTGATGGAGTAGCAGTATAAAGTAGCATAAAGGGGAAATACTTACATCTTATTTAAGTCCAGTAGCTGAATAAATATACCAGTAGAATGTTTTATTTCTTCTTTCAAAAATTACATATTCTCATTTTAAGTTAGATGAACAGTCAGAGGTATCTCTAGATAAACTCAGAACAAAAAGCAACTGGTGCCCCAGGTCATTTGGGATGTACTCGGGCGATTAAGTACGTCCATTGTCTGGGCAAGATTCATATTTTGGGTTGATTTGTTTTCAAGGTCAAAGCAAACATGCATGTGTCCATATTGCTGCCACTCTCTTGCGCAAAAAAAAAAGTATTTCCCTTCCTTGTGCATCACCTGACATTGACACACCTTCTACCATTATCCTGAACCTGTGCTTCAACAAACACTTCGCTGTGGACTGTTTTCACAGTTAACATTTCTTCTGTAGAAAGTCATTCCAGTGAAAGCTGCACACAATTACATATACAAGGTTCAATGTCCAAGGCTCTTTATTTGTCACATGCACAGAGCGTAGAATACAGTGTGCAGTGAACCACATAACATTCAAATGGTCCTGCAAGCGACACTCACACCTGGTGTCCCGCCCTGCTTAATAACTGTTATACTTAAATCATTTACTGTATTGCCTCTATAATGAAAGTGGATGAATAGTAACAGATATTTTTGTTTATTGAATTCTAGTTAAGCCAAACTGGTTCAACAGACAAAGAGATTGGGATTTTCGGAAAAAGAAAAGTGGACATGGATGTCTTCGTTGACAAGAGAGCTTATGCCCCAGGTAGTAAAATTCTTCCTCAAACATGGTAGGTTCGAGTCATGGACGGAGATCTGCTGCTGAATGCAGATAATGAAAATCTTTTTTTGTCATTTGATGGTGGTCACAGCCAACATTATGCATTATGCATGCGTCTTCTTTCACTATAGGTGTTTTGACATGTCACCACAGGAGTTTTAGATGTATCTATTTCCAGTGCCCTGGTATTGTGCATGTCAGCATACACCTGTGCGCTTGACAATTTAAAATGTCTGCCATGAATTTGGTTTGTTGTCATAAATATTTTTAGTGAAGCATGAAGAAAAGAGTTTATAGAAATTTGGGTAAAATATCATGGGGTTTCCTAATTATGATTAAAGCCATAATTGATCATAGTCACTATGTTTGATCTGGCCTTGGTCATATACAGTAGTATTTTCAAATAAAATGCATGGAGTAATAAATGGGTTGGGTTAGCAGTTTATTTTGTTTATAGTGAGTAAGTTGCACCTCACATTCACAATAATAAACTGTCTTTATATGAAACACATTCTGGAGCACTCTGCATTGTCCTGGATGTCACTTGAATTTGAATAAGCGGAAACAAATCCAAAATATTATGTTGTTGTCCTTACAGGTGAAACTGTGGTGGTTCTTGCAAAAATCAACAATGCCTCTTCCAGTAACATGACACCCAAAGTCACTTTAATCCAGGATGTGTTGTACCGTGCCCAACACCATAAAAAACAGCAGCGCACCACCATCTTCAAAGTGTCTGACCACTGTATTAACGCCAAAACACAGAAGGACGTCAAGTGGGCAATAAAGCTTCCTCGTGATCTGACTCAGACAATCCAGAACTGTGAAATTATCACATTGGAATACCATTTAAAGGTAGGTAATGGTGTAACAGTGTATCTGTCTATTGATAGAGTTTATTGACCCTTAAACACTGATAAAGACCCTTAATTGTTGTCAGATGCTCGCTTGCTATTCCATTTTAAAAGTAAAGCATTGTGTAAGATTGAAGCGGTTCTATTTTTCCTCAGGTGTACCTGGACATCAGCTTTTCTTTCGATCCAGAGGTCATATTCCCTGTGGTCATTATTCCTCCTGACTTAGCTCATGGCCCTCAGCCTGGAGTGGCTGCGGGTCCCTATCCAGCCGGGGCTATTGGGGGACAAAGCAACAGTGACTTCCCTCCCCCTGCAGTGGCGATGGGTCCCTATCCAGCAGGGGCTTTTGGGGGACCAAGAAACAGTGACTTCCCTCCCCCTGCGGTTCCTGTGGGTCCCTATCCCTATGGTCAGCCAGGAAGTTATTCAGCACCACCGCCTGCGTACCCCGCTCAGCCAGCACACGTGAGGCAGCGCTACAATAATCCAGTGCCACAGGCGGTTTCTCCATATGGAGATCCACACACCGCTCCGTCTTCTACGCTTCACCCTCCACCTCCCGCCCCAACATTTCACCCACCCCCAAGCGCACCAGAGATCCAACCTCCTCCTTTTTCTCAAGTGTTCAACATGTCCCCAAGCGCTCCCGCGTACGACACGCTGCCTTCTGCGCCAATGGCAAACACAGACTTTCTGTCTCAGTCGGATGAAGCTCCTCCAGCATACGCACTCCTTTTCCCGTCTTCTGCTAATGAAAGATCTGATGCCAAATAACACAATACGTGCTTAAATACTAACAGCTATTAATCCAGTCACCTTAATCATGTCTTTAAGACTTCAGTAGTGTTTTCCCAAATGTTTGAATTTAGAACAAAAAAGCCATTGTGTGCATTACTTACTGTTTGCGTGTAAATAATTATACACAAAATAGAGCTTTTGTACTGTATGTGATAGTTGTTTTCTGGTCGGTACTAATTACATGCCGATAACATTATTGCTCAACAAATTCAGTAAACAAGATACACTGTGAATTTTACGTGCCTTGCTAAACTCAAGTGTGCTTGACTTTTCATACTATCAACTCAGTGTTATGATTTACACATATCTACTCTACCTCAATCTTCTGTATTGTATCAAGAAAAAATGTTTTTTATGTTTTTCTTAATATAGTGTTAAAACTAAGAGGCATAATATTTATTTTTCCTTTATTTTCAAGTCTTTTGAGTTTAACATGACACTGCTTCTCTCTATTTTACTTGATTTGTTATACCCCTCAAATTGCCAGTATTTCTCTGACCTGTACATTTGAGTAAAGAATTGTCAGGTAAAGTGTCTCTGTGACTCTTTCAGTGCGAGTGGGAACACTTTGTTATACACTTATATCTTTCTTTCCTCTGTGTATAAATAATTATACATTTCACTTATACCAGTTAAACAGCCAAATATTTGACACACCGTACATAGTACAATGCTTATACACTTTATAAGATTGCTTAAACTCAATTACACCCCCTGTTAAGATAAAATATGTTTATATTATACAGTGGTGTGAAAAGTACCAACAAGTCATAGTTGAGTAAAAGTAAAATATCATGTGAAGATTTACTTTATTGAAACTGAAAGTCACCCATACAAAAGGTACCCATATTGTACTTCTCTTTTTATTTGATCGGTAAACCCCTCACATTACCAGATAAACTGGGACTTAAACTCTTGCAGTCTGAGCCTGGCCTAAACTATTTGCAAGCATTCCTTGTATCAACAGCTTTGTGCTTTGTTTTTCTTAGTGGAGTTGAAGTATAAAGTAGCAGAAAATGGAAATACTCAAGTAAAGCACAAAATTGTGCTTAATAGGCCACCGTATTTGAAGAAATTAATGGACTACGTGTCATTCCGTCACTGGTTTTACATGTAATGTGATTGTTTAAACCTGAATATCCTGTAGTCCACATGTGGAGAGTATATCAGAACAGATCCAGGTGAGGAGGTGGACCTCACTGCGGGCGGAGCCGGATACGAGAGAAGTCAGCCAGCGCTTCCTGCTGCGCAGACACACAGGTGGGAAACAGGGAGCGCCTCTGGACGAGACAGCCAACATGTCTCCGATAAAGGACTTTAAACTGATGTATGATGCTCTCAACAAATACAACACGTTTTCTGAAGGGGACACTGTTGCAGGCATGATCACTTTCACGCTGACGGAACAAACCAAAGTGAAGAGCATCCTCGTGAAAGTCAAAGGTGAGGCGCACGTCCACTGGACGGACGGGACTGGAGACAGGAGGAGGTCTCACAATGCGCACAGGAAATTCTTCAAAGACAAGGAATACTTAGTGACTGAAAATACTGAAGGTAGGTCGAAGAAACGTGTTGGTACTTTCAGGTTGCTTGCTCATCTCAACACTTAGAATTTGGATTATTTCAAAGTTATGAGTTATCTATCTGTGTGTGTGTGTGTGTGTGTGTGTGTGTGTGTGTGTGTGCGTGTGTGTGTGTGTGTGTGTAGGGTGAAAGAGACCTCTGTCAGCACTGATAGAACCCAACCACTCTTATTTATGGCCGACTGTACTGCCTGTAAATAGGACAATAGTCCACAAGTCTACTGCACACGTGTGCATGAGTGTAGGGGGGGGCAATTCTTGACAAATCACATTTCAGGTTAACATTAAAAAACCCAGATGGCACAGGTATGTGCATTCTTTATCTAATAATATTGATTTTTCTTTGTGTGTGTGTGTATTCATATACACACATATCTTTTGGTGTTGATAACAAGCAACAAGTTTGCACAAAACACATAAAATGCTTCTTAGTTCTTGATATCTACTTTTGGCCTAAGTATTGTTTTTATACATATATGTCTCCAAACAAGTGATGCACATATAAATGTTGTAGATTTACACGTGAACTTCCAAGAACCACACAAATCTCACAATTTAATTTAGCATGTTAAAAAACAGTACTTAAAGTAAAAAAGGGGGGAAAAAGGCTCTGTCATTAATCTGTAAGGTCTCTATCAGGGAAGTGTCAATGATTCTCACTTCTTTTCCAGGCACAGAACTTCCAAAAGGAGACCATCAGTATAAATTGAGGCTTAAAATCCCACAGGGGTAAGTGGGAATATCTAGCATTGATATCATTAATACTGCGTCATTGTTTGTGTAAACACATTACTGCATCCATGAACTGGCTCTGTCGTACAGGTCATGGCCTTCATCCTTCCATGGTTTTCATGGAAGGATCGTCTATTCGCTCACCGCCAAGATATCCAGGAGTTGGCATTTGCCCTCTGTAGAAAAAACTGCCCTCAACTTTATTTCAAGGGCTTTACCACACCTTAGCCAATCAACGGTAAGTGGGACATAACAATGATTCGTGTTACAAATTTGATAGTCTATTTCCACTTCTGCAGCGCTTACATTTGCTATTGGCTGCTGAAAAGGAAATATATTTAGGTTGAGAAGTCACGTGACTTAAGAGACAGTTGGCTAAGATGAATATGAAGCGTGCCATGGAGAAAATGATCACATAAAAATAGAGTAGTGTGCTTAAATATGAGGAACAGGCAGGCAGCAGGAGGAGCTGCAGTAATCTGATAGTTTGATATCGTGTAATACGCTGAGTAATGGAAGAATCCACAGGTACACTGGCCCTGAGATCTCAACAAACTGCAACTCTAAGGTTAAATATATGACATTTTGAACATTAATAAAACAGCAAGCAACTGATTGCTATGTGAAGACACATTGGAGTATGGTGTCTCAAACAGAGAATGAATGTCATGTTCCCTGTATGTGTGTTGTAATCTGAGCCTTCTTTGTTTTGAAAGCCCGTATGGCCGATCTTGCAAATGAGTGGATTTGAGTGTTAGTTCATGTTAGTCTCAGCGTTCTGTCTGCATCCCTTTTCAACATGGTGGCCTGGTACAGCTCGAGAGATTGGTGAGCAGTGTGTGTTCAGATGCAGCTTTCTCTTTTTCTCCAACTGAAACGATATGCACGGTTGTTATTTCTGTGTGTTTTCCTGTATTTCCTGATTTTCCTGTCTCCCCCTGCTTATCTGTCTATTTTTGTTTCTATGGGCGAGGTCTCCCGTCTTTAATCCGCTCAATTCCAGCACTGCTCCTTGTGCAAACCTACCTTGCATTATCCTCCGTAGCCCTGCTCTCTTTCCTGTATTTTCACAAGCTTACCAGCTCCCTGTTTGTGCTCCTGTTTCATTACCTCTCTTTCATATTGCCTCTTCCTGTGTCAAAATTTCTGTTTTGTGCACAACACAATACAAAAAAATGCTGCTAATACACCTGCTAGGTCTGTGCAGCAGTCACTTTCTGCGCACGCGCAGAGCCATGATGTCAGTCCACAGCAAGAACATGAATGTTTGATACATGAACTAGAGTTCAATACCTTAGTACGTCACAAACCATGGCAACAACAAGCTTTTTGGCAACAAAACATTTTTCTGTCCTCTGAACTTATTTGCATTGTCTTTTTCATTTTTTTTATTATAACATGTCTGAATTTGAAGCATGTTTTCTCAAAGCTGAACATTTGTTGTCAGAATTGTTTTTTCTTAATTTGCTTGTGTTTTGACTTTCTTCATGATTTGTTTTTTTTATCGAGTTGCAGTACATTGAGCTCTCAGGGCCACCATAGATTTGGTTGCGTGAGAATCAAGAGAAATGTTAGTGTTGCTAAACCACAACCACAACTAGTTCAGGGAAGTTTCATTTTCAGTTGCATGGTGTTAAAAAGAACAAAGACGACTGTTTACTTTGAATTTTAGTCTTATGTGGCATTGAGTTGATATCATACGATGTTTTCCTATGATTTGTTTTAGGGTCCGAACTGTGGTTCAGTGGGTAAAGAGGTTGGAGTTTTCTCCAAAGAACATATCCAAATGTCTGCTACTGTTGACAAAAGGGTTTGCTCTCCAGGTAAAGTCACTCCAGCTTTGTTGAACTCCAACACATTAGTGTTGAAGCAAGATATGAAAAAAATGTGATGATACTGATACTGATATTTACAGCGTTGTCCATTGTTTCATTACAATGTCAGACAGAAGGTGGTTTAGGTGTTGATGTTAGCATGCCATATCTCAACTCAACAATGTTTTCTATGCATTTTTAACCTGTTTAAAGCACTTACATACAGTATGTGTAATGTACAGTATTTTATCATATGTAAGTGTGTCCTGACATTATTCCTAAAAAATATAAATATTCTTATTCATGAATATACATTATGATTTGTTTCCAACAGGTGACACTTTATCTTTTGTTGCAAAAATCTCCAACTCCTCTTCCAAAAAAATGAAGCCCAAATTCAGCGTAGAGCAGAGAACCATGTACCGGGCCCATGCCTCCCATAAACTCAGTGTGATAAGTGTCTGCAAAATGGTTGGGGACACTCTCAAACAGTCGGAGGAAACCGTCTCCGGCCAATTAACGATTCCTACCGATGTCATCAGCTCTGTCCATAACTGTGATATCATCACAGTTGAGCATTACCTCAAGGTAATGATGTAAATAGTGATGTTACATCAATATAAAGAAATTGTAGCACAGGCAATTCTTGTCATAAATCACACACTTCAAAATTAATGAGAAATATTCTAAAATTACAGTATGCAATGCTGCATAATAATTACAGTAAAATCACATACAATGAAAATGTTTATATGTCAGCACAGTCAACCAAATAAATAGCTTGTTTCAAATCATTTCCGATGTAGACAGATTTTACCTCTTCATATATTTCTGTTTCCCAGGTGTATCTGGACATCAGTTTTTCTGTTGACCCAGAAGTGAAGCTTCCGCTGGTCATTGTTCCTTTCAGCCTTGCAACCCTTCATCCTGGTGGAGCTGGGGGGCCTTACCCAGCTGGGGCTGCGGGGCCTTACCCAGCAGGGGCTTTTGGAGGGCCTTATCCAGCAGGGGCTGTTGGAGGGCCGTATCCAGCAGGGCCTGTTGGAGGGCCAAGCAAAAGCGACTTCCCTCCCCCAGCAGTGGCGATGGGTCCCTATCCAGCTGGGGCTGTTGGGGCTCCAAGCTACAGCGACTTCCCTCCACCTGCCTTCCCTACTGGATCTTATGGTGTACCCACAGCTCCAGGTGCTTATGGATACCCAGCACCAGGTCCCACTCAACCTGGCAGCACAACAAGTGGCTACAGCAATCAGTGGCCACAACAGGTCCCGCCATACGGTCCTCCAACTGCAGCTTTCCCAGCACCTTCAGTGCAGCATCAAGGCCCCACTGCTCCACCTCAGTTTCAACAGGGAGAAGACCCTCCAGCCTATATGTCCCTTTACCCCCCCATCCCTGATAAAAAAAACTGAGCTTTAAAGAGAACACCAGTAATCTTGAAAAAAGGTTGAGGGTTTTTGACCTATTAATAATGGATCTTCACTTGGTTTCTTTACTTTCAACACAGACGTCTATTCACTGCATGCACAACAAATTGTTTCTAATCCCTTGAACTCAACTGGCTGAGCATGCTGGAATCCAAATGATATGGTTTTACAAGAACAAATTACTGTAAAGTTTCAAACAAAGGGGACATTTTTATGGGCTTTTAGTCAGCTGTTAAATGTTACATTTAAGGAAATGCAAAATAGATTTTGTCAGAAAAAATGGTCTTGAAGTATGGACAGATGATGGGGGATCATGATTTGGGATTTGGGTTAATTGTTTCCTGTTTTATTTTGTAGATTACATCCTTTGTCTGTTTTTCCATTTTCTGAGTACACGTGTGTTTCATTTGTTCAGTAGCCTTTGTGTATTTAAGTCTGTATTTTTCCTTTACTCTTGTCTGTTTTCATCCTGTGTCTCATGTGTCTCTGTTCTCTGTGGCTTCTGCTTTGTCTTCAGTTTTGTATTTCTCTTTAGTTTTTTTCCTTTGACATTCCTTTGCCTGCTTTTGTTGTTCGACCTACCTGCCTCTGTGTCCGCGCTTGGTTCCTTTTTTGATGAACTGTCATAGTTCATCAAGGGCTAATGAACTAATAACACACAGGTGTACACAGAAAAAAGACAGGAAGTCAAAAGTAAGACATGACACACAAAGATAGAATCCACAAAACAGATGTCTAACCAAAAACCAAAACCATGACAATTTAAAAGGCAGTAAATATTTGCTGTTTACAAAAGTGAAAATGTTTTCTGTATTTGTACTTTTTTACTGTTACATGGTACATTGTATGTTATGCTATATGGGGGGAAAATGCTAAAATACTTATTGTGAGTTAAGAATGTAAAATCCAATCACCTAAATCATGTCTTTAATACTTAGTTATTCTTCTTAAATGTGTTAATTTAAAATGAAAAAGCACAACTTGGTCGAAGGCAACACTGAAAGAGTGGCTGTAGATCGGTTTGTCCATCAGGCAGATGCCCTTGTGGGTGGAGCTGTCACAGACAATAAAGTTAATATTTACTATCACTACTCATCCTTGCTGTGTTTGCTTTTGTTCATGTTCTGTGATATTTTGTGTGTGTATGTATTTTTATTTTTATTGGGTATGTTTACTGCAACATCAACATGCCTGGTATTATTGTATGTTTCATATAGATGTGCATATGTATGTATGTACACAAAGCACCAACAGATATCAGTAGGAAAGTGGTGAGTGGTGGAAAGGGAACTAGTGGGTGAACAGGAGAGCTTGCTGGACTGAAGGGGAAATATTGACGGCACTGGAGCAAAACACAGACGGGCTAAGGATGAGCAAATACTGGTAGTGTGTACAATATGGGTAACTTTTAAAGCTGAGCCCTGACAGAAAAAGGACTGAGACATCATTTTGTCCGTTAGCAGGCAGAGTAGGATCATCACAGACCGTGTGCATAATGACTTCAATGGTTCTGCCCTGTTTCTGATTGGTGCAATATGTTGCAAATGTCCCATTGTTAAAGCAGGTAAAAGTAAATGACTCCAACCAGGGTTTTGCATTTGAGTTTCAATGCTTGGTTACTATTACAAAACCTCAAATAATAGTTGAAAAACATGTTGATTTTTAGCCTGTATGGAAGATTTCAAAGTGAAGACAACATGTTATTTGAATTGGGGACAAGAACCTGGGTCTACAGATTGAGAGCTAGAAGAATTGACCAATGGACTGTGACTCAAGATAAATCATAGATAGAGTATATATAGAGAGACTTAAACTGAACACAAAACACCTTTCTTAATCATTACAAGGATATAGATAAGCTGATATCATAACTACATTATATTTGCCTCTGAGCCAGTTGGGGAAACAACATTACAATTGACCAGTACTGAAAGTATGAGTACAGTTACATTACTGAAACTGGTAAAAACAAATACTTCCCAGTTGATTTGTATCACTGTGCAATCGGGAGGATTTACCAGTGACGAGCACAGCGGTAGAAAGGGTTAAAATGTAACATCGCCATAATCTCGCCCTTGAATTGACCAAACCCTCTTCTGCATGCAGAAACAAGAAAGCTAGTATTTAAGAAACATTTCAAAGGTCAGAACTGTCCTCCAAACTGAATCCACAGACACTCAAAGTTGAGACAGAAGGAGGGGCCTTATCCAGCAGGGACTGTTGGAGGGCCAAGCAAAAGCGACTTCCCTTCCCCTGCCTTTCCTACTGGATCTTATGGTGTACCCACAGCTCCAGGTGCTTTTGGATACCCAGCACCATGTCCTACTCAACCTGGCAACACAGCGGGTGGCTACAGCAATCAGTGGCCACAACAGGTCCCTCTATACGATTTTCCAACGTCAGCTTTCCCAGCACCTTCAGTGCAGCATCAAGGCCCTACTGCTCCACCTCAGTTTCAACAGGGAGAAGACCCTTTACCCCCCCATCCCTGATGAAAAAACTGAGCTTTAAAGAGAACACCAGTAATCTTGAAAAAAAAGTTTAAGGGTATTCGACCTATTCATAATGGATCTTCACTTGGTTTCTTTACTTTCAGAAACTGTCCTCCAAACTGAATCCACAGACACTCAAAGTTGAGACAGAAAGAGGAGACTACTGAAGATGAACACTGTCTTCAGCTGTGAGGGACTGTGGCTCCTCTGTGTTGTTCTTGTTCCTTTCACCTCACCGTGTGTTCACTTGAATACCCTGTTGCGTAATTTGTTGTCATGATACGTGGATGTTTGAAGGTATGTAGTTATAAATGCTTTTACAGCTTCACAGGAGGAAATACGTGAGGTTTTCTTCTGGGGCGGAGCCACCTATGAGCAGCTGGCAGCTCACTGTCAACAGCACAACAGCACCGCTGGATGCTGCCTGAGCACATGGAGAAGTAAACAGGACGTTTAAACACCTAAAATGTCTCCGATAAAGGGCTTCACAGTGATTTATGATGCTCTCAATGAAGAGGGCTCGTTTTCCGAAGGAGATCCTGTTGCAGGCACAGTTACTTTCACTTTGACAAAAGACACCAAAGTGAAGAGTCTGATGGTGAAAGTTAAAGGAGATGTCAATATCAGCTTTACAAAGTCGAGTGGAGGAAGTGAGACAACTTCCATTGCACACACAAGGTACTTCAAAGTAAAGAAATACTTTGTGGAAGAAAGTCCTAAAGGTAAGTCAAAGAAACGTGTTGGTTAAAATGGATAGGCCTGTCTTAATTGTAAACTAGAAGGGGGTAAGTTGAGCCATCCCCTGTATCTAGGTTACCATAAAAAAAATAATCTTTCCACCAATTAAGGAATTTAGAATTTAGAATTCACATTAGTGAAGCAATGTTGGATTCAAGCACATGGAGAGAGTGGTAAGTAAACTAGAGCAAAAAAAAAAAAAAAAAATGTCATTCAAAGTAAATTCAGCATGTCTTTAAAGTTATGAGTCTTGTATCTTAATCAAAACAGATATGTTCTGGACATTATAACATGGTGATTTATGTCAGTGTAAGCTACAAAACAATGTCATAAACTTAGCAGAATTGTTGATCTGAGCTACTGTTTGAAACAGTTTTTGACAACATGGAGGATGTGGGGTAAAATGAGCCACTGGGGTGGGCAAGTTGAGTCAGTAACCGTAATTCTTTAAATACAACATTTAAAGTTGTATCAGAATTGTTTGATTTTGTCTCATTTTTATATCAGATAGTTCTACTTATGCCTACATGGCTCAAATTACCCCATGCCTAGGCTCATTTTACCCCTACCTCGGGGCAATTTGGGACATTGGACAATGTATTTTTTGATGGGTCATTGTTCTAATACCATAATAACTGGACAACTAGGTTTATAATAACTACTATTTGAAGCTAATATACTTTTATTTTTCATTAAATCATTAAATGTAAAAAGTGGCTCATGTTACCCTGTTCTCCCCTATATTACTCTCATATTGCTTTAAATATTGGTTCTTGTGGATGTTTACACTGTCTGCAGGTCAGGTGGCTGCTTTTATTTTGAAAAGTATACTGTACCCAGTGAAAATCCATTATTTCTTTACATTGGCCTATGCTGTATCAAAAAATATGAAAAATCTCAAAATTGTTCAATTGCATCTTGAATGAGGGTTATCTACGTCAATACTTTACATAATGGCCCACAATCAAGTGATTTTCATATACAAATTATGTTGATTTACGTACGTGAACACAAAAACTTACACATGATGCAAACTGTATCAGTGCATCTCATCAATAAAAGCTCAGTCAGTCATTTGTAAGGTCTCTGTAGGGGAAGTGTTCACTTCTCGCTATGATTCTTACTTCCTTATTCAGGCACTGTACTTCCCAAAGGAGTCCATCACTTCAAATTCAGGCTTGATATCCCACACAGGTAAGTGGGAATTTCCAATAGCTAGCATTAATACTGTGTCACTGTTGTGTTCCCAAATAACGGAATTCGTGAACCGCTTCTGTCTTACAGAAGCATGCCGTCATCTTTTAAGGGGAAGCATGGAAAGATAGTCTACAAGCTTGAAGCGAAGATATCCAGGAGCTGGCGGTGGCCTTCTGAAATAGATCACGAGCTCAATTTTGTGTCAAAATCTTTATCACACCTTGGTCAAGTTATGGTACGTGCGACATTACAATGATACATGTTACAAATTTGATACAGTATTTCTACTTCTGCAGCATTTAAACTGGTTTAAGGCTGCTGCAAAGGGAAACATTAAAGGATAACTACCGTTTTTTACAACCTGGACCTTATTTCCAGCAAACTATATGGTCATTTACTCACCCAGATAACTTTGGTGTCATTTGAAGTCGTTCGGACGAAATTAGATCCAGTGTAGCGCCGATATATCCATATAATGCGAGTGACGGGGCACCGACACACAGCCTCTATAACGCATTACCTGCCACGAAACTAGTTCATTTCACCAATACTTTGTTACGATATGCTAGTGCTATTCCCCTCTGAGTCCGGGCTCGTCCGTTATCAACATCCGGGGTCAAACTAGCAGTAGCAGCTACAGGTAAACAAGCTGGGCTGTCGCGGGTGCGCGCGCAGGTCAGAGACGACATCTTCCAGGTCAGAGGTAGTAGGGCAACCTACAGACCCCGGATGTTGACAACAGACGAGCCTGGACTCAGAGGGGAATAGCACTAGCGTATCGTAACAAAATACTGGTGAAATGAACTAGTTTCGTGGTAGATAATGCGTTATATAGAGGCTGTGTCGATGCCCCGTTACTCGCATTATATAGATATATCGGCGCTACACTGGATCTAATTTCGTCCGAACGACGCCGAATGACACCAAAGTTATCTGGGTGAGTAAATGACCATATATTTTACTGGAAATAAGGTCCAGGTTGTAAAAAACGGTAGTTATCCTTTAAGGACAAGGAGTGACATGACTAGAGAGACATGTGACTCAAAAACCACAAACCAAACAGGAAATGGTGGGTGGTCTGCTTAAAGGAGCTCAGGGTGAAAAGTTTGTTCCACTTCCGGTGGAGAGAAGAATGGAGTAGACGCATACCTCGCGCTCTCCCGCACTGACCTGAAAAACTACTACTTTTTAAAACCCAAATTCCATCCGATTCTTTAGCAACAGTGAGTAATATCCTTCACAAGCATCATGGCTACTGGAACCAGGTTGGCTAAGGAAAAAGACTCCAAAAAAGACGACTCATCTGCCGCGACTAGCCAGATCAGCATGCCTGCTCTGATTGTTAAAAACCATCTATTTCCACCCTCTCTATTGCACCCTACTTTCAATATCTGGCGAAACAAAGGCCTCCTACATGTCAAGGACCTTTACAAAGATAACATCTTTACTGATTTTACTGAACTTGCTGCCAAGCTCCAATTACCTCAATCTCATTTTTTCTGTTTTCTTCAAATCAGGCACTTTGTCAAAACAACTTACCCTCACTTCCCCAACCACCTGCCCGGGTCTCTGATTGACTCTCTGCTCACCCTCGACCCTGCCCAAAGACGCTCCATCTCAGTAATCTACAACTCCATTGACTCCCTTAACCCCGATCAATTGACTCGCCTGAAGCAGACTTGGGAGGAGGAGCTAGGAGTACCAATAACTGACAGCCAATGGGACCAAATTCCCAAACTAGTTCACTCGTCCTCTATGTGTGCTAGGCATAGCTTATTACAATGTAAGATTCTTTTCAGAGTGCACTATACAAACGCTCGACTGGCGAAGATCTACCCAGGTACCAATGACAGTTGTAATAGATGTAAGCAGCCACAGGCTAATCACTCACACATGTTGTGGTCCTGTCCGAACCTTACTGGCTTCTGGCGCCAAATTTTCGATACACTTGCAAAAGTGCTTGATATAGAACTCAGCCCTGAGCCTTGCACGGCTTTGTTTGGTTCCCCCCCGCTTACAACACCTAATCTCCATATGACAAAGCGGCGGGTACTGGCTTTTACAACTCTATTAGCTAGACGCCTTATTCTGTTTAAATGGAAACATGTTCTTCCTCCATCACATAATAGCTGGCTTCTGGTAACACCTTAACCTGGCATAACCCTTCATAGAATACTTAGACAGAACCACAATTCTCCCAGAACATGACTAGATTCACGACTTTGAAATTCAGCCATATGAGGCATTGAATGAATGTTCTTTTCTTTTCTATTATTTGTTCTAGTGTCTCCAGTCTGGTTCGGTGGATAAAGAGGTTGGAGTTTTCTCCAAAGGACAGGTCAAAATGTCTGCCACAGTTAACGGAATGGTTTTCTCTCCAGGTAAATTCACTACAAATTACTTGGAACAAGTAGTAGTATCAAGTGTCAGTGGAGAAATTCTGCTCTCTGCTCTCCAGGCTCCTTATTGTGTTTGTTTCCTTTTGTTTCCACATTGATATGTTGGTTTTTAAGTTAGTTTCAATTAATTATGATTTCCTTGCTTTAACTTCTTGTGTCCTCTCCTATTATTTGTCATGGCTTTGAGCTGGCCGTGACACATTTTCCAGAAAAAACATTGCATGTTCAAATTTTATGATTTTACTTTTACAGGTGACACTTTATTTGCTGTTGCCACAATCTGCAACTCCTCCTCCAAAGAAATGACGCCCAAATTCAGCTTACAGCAGAAAATAGAGTACCACGCCGGTGACACCACTCATAGCAGGGACAAAAGTCTATGGAAAATGGTGGGGGCAGCCATTGCACCGAACTCAGAGAAAACTGTCTCCTGTCACAGGAGGATTCCTAATGATGTCATCCACTCTCTCTATAACTGTGGACTCATCTCAGTTGAACATTACCTAATGGTATGTAATAATGTCATAGTGATGTTACATCAAGTCAGATTTGCTTTTGATTTGTAATTCTGTTTAAAGTTGTAATCATAGCACGGAAATGCTTGACTTGAAGGGGAATTCCAGTGTTTGTTAACCTGGGCCATTTACATGTCGGGTGCATAAATGATTCATACTGACCAAACATTTTGGAATCGGTCCAGCAAATTGCTGCAACACGGCTGCAATGTAATCCTTTGTTAAGTTCACTAAAAGTGCATGTTTTTTCAAGGAGAAGTATGGGGCGCCAGTTGTAAAGTTGCGCATGCTAAAATAAACAACAACTTTTCGACACATTTAGCAAAAAAACACGTTTAAAAAATGTGAATTTTAAAATGTTACTTTTGACCAGATTTACAGCAATATTTGTGACATTTGTGATATTTACTTCTCTTGTAAAAATATAATGTCAATGTTAAATCTAAATACAAAATCTAAATCTAAATGTTAAATATTAAATCTAAATGTTAAATCTAAATGTTGAATATTAAATCTAAATGTTAAATTTAAATCTAAATGTTAAATCTAAATGTTAAATATAAATATAAATGTTACATTTAAATATAAATGTTAAATATAAATGCTAAATGTTAAATCTAAATGATAAATATAAATGTAAAATTTAAATCTAAATGTTAAATGTAAAATTTTAAATGCTAAATGTTAAATCTAAATGTTAAATATAAACATAAATATTAAATCTAAATGTCACGTGAAACTAAATATTTAGCTAATATGCAAATTCACACTGCCTGTCACCGGAAGTACCAAAATAAAAGCTCACTGACGCGAACAAATGCTATCCGCGGTCTACTTCAGGTAGTCAAGGGAGTGATTGCGCTGCACTGTTAATCATGTCTCCTCACTGTGCTCTCATGTTGCCTGCCACCATGTCCAGCGACTTAGCTGGGAACATTGGTACGGCCGTTTTGGCGGCAATACAGAGGTTCAGCGATGCGTCCGCAACGACAGCGGCAGTAGCCCTACTCACAGAGTCGCTGCATTATCGCCGCAGTGGCGGTTCGCCAATTCTCCGTCGTTGTTTGTTCACACACCAAGCAGCTTGATGTTTGGTACATGTTTAGATTGACAGGATCCGCAGCGCCGGCTTTCTGTGTGAATTACGCAGCGGTGCGTCTTCACGCCAGCGCTGCTTGGCTCTGTGTGAACAACCAAAAGCAGAGAATTGGCGAACTGATAATGCGGCTTCTCTGTGTGAAAAGGGCTAGCGACAGCTACAGCATCCACCACAGTAGAGCCACCACAGCACTCGGTAGCTTTTATTTTGGTACTTCCGGTGACAGGCAGTGTGAATTTGCATATTAGCTAAATATTTAGTTTCACCCATGACATTTAGATTTAACATTTAGCATTTAGATTTAGCATTTAGATTTAACATTTAGATTTATATTTCACATTTAGATTTAAATTTAAATTTAACATTTAGATTTATATTTAACATTTATATTTAGATTTAAATTTAACATTGAGATTTAACATTTAGATTTATAATTAACATTTAGATTTAAATTTAACATTTAGATTTAAATTTAACATTTAGATTTAGATTTAACATTTAGATTAAGATTTTTTATTTACATTTAACATTGACATTATATTTTTACAAGAAAAGTAAATATCACAAAGTTCACAAATATTGCTGTAAATCTGGTCAAAAGTAATATTAAAAAATTCACATATGTTTTTTTAATGGGGTTTGGTGCTAAATGTGTCGAAAAGTTGCTGTTTATTTTAGCATGTGCTACTTTACAATCGGTGCCCCATAGAGAAGCCTCGCTCTGAAATCTGAGCTGTTGCAGTTGTTGCCTCATCTGGATTGTACAAAAACAGTTACATTTCCTGCTGTGTTTTTGAAAATAAATTCTCACTGGCAGGTTCCTCTTGTAAAACGCCAAACTCCCCTCTTCAACTTTGACTCATATTTCACAGCATCTTCATGCAACAACTCACCTCTTGTGAGATTTCAGAAGAGACTTGTCCTTGAACGACCCAATGAAACGCCCTTCCCCGACCAGGATAATTTCTGGTGTACTCTGATTTTACCTCTTCATATATTTCTGTTTCCCAGGTGTATTTGGACATCAGTTTTGCCTTTGATCCGGAGGTGAAGCTTCCACTGGTCATTATCCCTTCTCGCTTTGCTACCCTGCCGCCTGGTGAGGCTTTTGGGCCATACCGAGCTGGGACTGTTGGAGGGCCAAGCAAAAGCGACCTCACTCTCCCTGCAGTGGCAATGGATCCCTCCCCAGCTGGGGCTGTTGGACGGCCAAGCAAAAGTGACCTCACTCTCCCTGCAGTGGCAATGGATCCCTCCCCAGCTGGGGCTGTTGGAGGGCCAAGCAAAAGCGACCTCCCTACCCCTGCAATGGCGATGGGTCCGTATCCAGCTGGGGCTGTTGGTGGGCCAAGCAAAAGCGACCTCCCTACCCCTGCAATGGCGATGGGTCCCTATCCAGCTGGGGCTGTTGGGGCTCCAAGTTACAGCGACTTCCCTCTACCTGCCTTCCATACTGGATCTGATGATGTACCCACAGCTCCAGGTGCTTATGGATACCCAGCACCAGGTCCCACTCAACCTGGCAACACATCAAGTGGCTACAACAATCAGTTGCCACAACAGGCCCCACCATACAGTTTTCCAGCTGCAGCTTTCTCACCACCTTCAGTGCAGCATCAAGACCCTACTGCTCCACCTCTGTTTCAACAGGGAGAAGACCCTCCAGCCTATATGTCCCTTTTCCACCCTTCTCGTGACATTTATGGGAGCAATGGGTCAGAAAAAAAAACCTGATCTTTACAATGAACACAAGTTATCTTGAACTATGATGCATTTAAGCCATTTATAATGGTCCTTCACCATGGTTCTTTTTATACAGATGTCTATTCACTCACGGCAAGTACTGTATTTTAAAGCCTTTAACTCGACTGGTTTGCTTCTATAAACAAGCTTAAAGTTGCCCATGTTGGAAAACAAAGTATGTGATTTTACAGTTGTAAACAGGGAAAGCAAATTACTGTAGAGTAACAAACAAAAAGTATTTTGTGGGCTTTAGTCAGAAAATAAAAGATTTTGTTACAGTCTTGAAATATTGACAGATGATGAGGGCATTTGAGCTATTTTCAATGTAGCAAATATTTGCTTCACAAAAGTAAAACTGTATTTTTTATTTGTACTGCTGGATAACATTATTACCGTTGTGTTCATGGTTTGGCTGAATAACCTGTTCCACAAATTGCTGTAACAATGCGTGGATTGCTTAAAGATATGTTTTAATAAATGCTGTAACAGCTTAACATGAGGAAATATTGCAGGTTTTCTTTTGTTCTCACTGGGGCGGAGTCGCATATAATCAGTAGCCAGCTCATTGTCAATAAGACTATCACTCTACATGGGCACAAGGAGAAAACCAGAGCGTTTACACCTAAAATGTCTCCAATACAGGACTTTAAAATGACTTATAAAATTCTCAACAAAGAGGAAATCTTTTCTGAAGGAGATATAGTTGCAGGCACAGTCACTTTCACTTTGACTGAAGAAACCAAAGTGAAGAGTCTTCTGGTGAAAGTCAAAGGGGATGTGAATGTCCACTGGACAGAGGGATATGGAATTCAGGAGACAAGATACGATGCGAAAAGGAGATACCTCAAAGTCAAAGAATACCTTGTGGCAGAAAAACCTGGAG
>NC_140192.1:22827258-22989758 GCF_965226575.1 Pagrus pagrus | reverse complement strand
TATTTTTTTCAGACCTGGCATTAATGTGATGCCCAAATATGTTAATCCTTCTGGCATCCATCTGAATTTCCAATTCTTTCTGATATCTGGGGGGCACGTTTTTTATAACGGCATGGCTTCTGATTTTGATCAGTTAACAGTATACCCAGATATCTCTGAAAGCAGATTTATAGCTGAGCAAATTTCTGGGACTGAGGATTCAGGGTTACTGGATATCAATAAAAAAACATCCGCATACAGAAGAAGCTTGAGGCAATCCTTGTCGAACACCACGATTTAGACTGATTTCAGGTGACATAATCCCATTAGTTAAGACAGTGGCTGAAGGATCAGTATACATTAGTTCCACCCACTTCCTAAATATTGGGAAAAAAGGGAACTCCACTTTATCATACGCCTTTTCAGCGTCTAAAGAAAAGGCAACAGTTGGTGTGTCATAATTTCTTGTCATTCACATAATGTGTAACAGTCTTCAAAGGTTGTCTGCAGAGCTCCTGCCTTCCATAAACCCCACCTGATCCTGATGAATGAGAAATGGGACCACTTCTTCTAATCTAGTTGCTAAGATTTTGGTGAGAATTCTTTCATCCACATTAATTTAAGATATAGGGCGATAATTAGCACACTGCTGTGGATCTCTTCCCTTTTCATGCAGTAGCGTAATAACCACTGTCCTCATGCTTTCAGGTAGCATCTCGATATACGACTAGTAATCTAGGGGCAAGATCTTCTATGAATTTCTGAACAAAACACTTTTCTTAATCATTAAAAGTATATTGATAAGCTGATGTCATAACTACATTATATTTGCCTCTGGGGCAGTTGGCGAAGCAACATTACAACTGACCAGTACTGAAAGTATGAGCACAGTTACATCACTGAAACATTACTCAACTAGCCACAAGTATGCTGGTAAAAATAATAATAATAAAAAAAAAAAAAACTTCCCAGTTGATTTGTATCACTGGGAGGATTTACAGCACAGCGGTAGAAAGGGTTAAAATGTAGAGTGGGCCAGTTGTACGAGTGGGTGGGCCCAGTCCTGTTGGCGCCCAACCCCCGCAACGTTGCGCATGAACTGACCCAACCCACTTCTGCATGCAGAAACAAGAAGGCTCGTATTTAAGAAACACTTCAAGGGTCAGAACTGTCCTCCAAACTGAATCCACAGACACTCAGAGTTGAGACAGAAAGAGGAGACTACTGAAGATGAACACTGTCTTCAGCTGTGAGGGACTGTGGCTCCTCTGTGTTGTTCTTAGTCCCTGGGAAACTTCCTTTCACCTCACCGTGTGTTCACTTGAATACCCTGTTGCGTAATTTGTGGTCATGATACGTGGATTGCTTGAAGGTATGTAGTAATAAATGCTTTTACAGCTTCACAGGAGGAAATACGTGAGGTATTCTTCTGGGGCGGAGCCACCTATGAGCAGCTGGCAGCTCACTGTCAACAGCACAACAGCACCGCTGGATGCTGCCTGAGCACATGGAGAAGTAAACAGGACGTAATGTCTCCGATAAAGGACTTAAGGGTGATTTATGAAGCTCTCAATGAAGAGGGCACGTTTTCCGAAGGAGATCCTGTTGCAGGCACAGTTACTTTCACTTTGACAAAAGACACCAAAGTGAAGAGTCTGATGGTGAAAGTGAAAGGAGATGCCAGTGTCCACTGGACAGAGGGGAGTGGAGACAATGAGACAACTTACAGTGCACACAGGAGGTACTTCAAAGTAAAAAGATACTTGGTGGAAGAAAGTCCTAAAGGTAAGTTAAAGAAACATGTTGGTACATTGGTTAAAATGGATAGGCCTGTCTTAAATGTAAACTACATATTACTCTCATATTGCTTTAAATATTGGTTCCTGTAGATGTTTACACTGTCTGCAGGTCAGGTGGCTGCTTTTATTGTGAAAAGTATACTGTACCCAGTAAAAATCCATTATTTCTTTACATTGGCCTATGCTGTTTCAAAAATTATGAAAAATCTCAAAATTGTTCAATTGCATCTTGAATGAGGGTTATCTACGTCAATACTTTACATAATGGCCCACAATCAAGTGATTTTCATATACAAATGATGTTGATTTGCGTACGTGAACACAAAAACTTACACAGGATGCAAACTGTATCAGTGCATCTCATCAATAAAAGCTCAGTCAGTCATTTGTAAGGTCTCTGTAGGGGAAGTGTTCACTTCTCACTATGATTCTTACTTCCTTATTCAGGCACTGTACTTCCCAAAGGAGTCCATCACTTCAAATTCAGGCTTGATATCCCACACAGGTAAGTGGGAATTTCCAATAGCTAGCATTAATACTGTGTCACTGCTGTGTTCCCAAATAACGGTATGCGTGAACTACTGTCTTACAGAAGCATGCCGTCATCTTTTAAGGGGAAGCATGGAAAGATAGTCTACAAGCTTGAAGCGAAGATATCCAGGAGCTGGCGGTGGCCTTCTGAAATAGATCAAGAGCTCAATTTTGTGTCAAAATCTTTATCACACCTTGGTCAAGTTATGGTACGTGGGATATAACAATGATACATGTTACAAATTTGATACAGTATTTCTACTTCTGCAGCATTTAACCTGATTTATGGCTGCTGCAAAGGGAAACATTAAGGACAAGAAGTGACATGACTAAAGACATGTGACATAAACCAAACGGGAAAGAATGGTTAGTGGTAATACAGCATTGCTCAACACCAAATTAAACCTGGTCATGGAGGAATCATTTTCAGATGTTAAAGAGTTCACTTTTTATGGTGATAACCTGAACATGGATGGCTGAATCCAAAGGTTAATCGCGAGATGACATTATTTTCTTCTGGACTTTGAGTTTCAACCATATAAAACATTGAGTTCATGTTTTTTTCTTTTCCATTATTTGTTCTAGTGTCCTCAGTCTGGTTCAGTGGATAAAGAGGTAGGAGTTTTCTCCAAAGGACAGGTCAAAATGTCTGCCACAGTTAACAGAAAGGTTTTCTCTCCAGGTAAAGTCACTACAAATTACTTGGAACAAGTCGTAGTATCAAGTGTCAAAGTGTAAAATGTTGATATATCTCATGGTTACAGCATTGTAGATAGCTTGGATGCTTCTCCAAATGTACAGTATATGCTTCATTAACAATTATATAATAATAATGTATAATATTTTTTTATTTTGTGTGGTAACATTTTCCAGAAAAAACATTGTATGTTCAGATTTTATGATTTTATTTTTACAGGTGATACTTTATCTGTTGGTGCCACAATCTGCAACTCCTCCTCCAAAACAATGAGGCCCAAATTCAGCTTACAGCAGAATATAGTGTACCGCGCCGAGGGCTCCACTAATAGCAGTGACAAAAGTCTATTGAAAATGGTGGGGGCAACCCTTGCACCGAACTCAGAGGAAACTGTCTCCTGTCGCATGACGATTCCTAATGTTGTCATCTACTCTCTCCATAACTGTGAAATCATCTCAGTTGAACATTACCTAATGGTATGTGATAATGTCATAGTGATGTTACGTCAAGTCAGATTTGCTTTTGATTTGTAATTCTGTTTAAAGTTGTTGTAATCGTAGCACGGAAATGCTTGACTTAAAGGGGAATTCTAGTATTTGTAAACCTGGGCCATTTACATGTTGGGTGTATAAATGATTCATACTGACCAAACATTTTGGAATCGGTCCAGCAAATTGCTGCAACACGGCTGCAATGTAATCCTTTGTTAAGTCTACTAAAAGTGCATGTTTTTTCAAGGAGAAACCTCGCTCTGAAATCTGAGCTGTTGCAGTTGTTGCCTCATCTGGATTGTACAAAAACAGTTACATTTCCTGCTGTGTTTTTGAAAATAAATTCTCACTGGCAGGTTCCTCTTGTCAAACTCCAAACTCCCCTCTTCAACTTTGACTCATATTTCACAGCATCCTCCTGCAACAACTCACCTCTTGTGAGATTTCAGAAGAGACTTGTCCTTGAACGACGCAATGAAATGCTCTGCCCCGTCAAGGATCATTTCTGGTGTACTCTGATTTTACCTCTTCATATATTTCTGTTTCCCAGGTGTATTTGGACATCAGTTTTGCCTTTGATCCGGAGGTGAAGCTTCCACTGGTCATTATCCCTTCTCGCTTTGCTACCCTTCCACCTGGTGAGGCTTTTGGGCCATACCCAGCTGGGGCTGTTGGAGGGCCAAGCAAAAGCGACTTCCCTCCCCCTGCAGTGGCGATGGGTCCCTACCCAGCTGGGGCTGTTGGGGCTCCAAGTTACAGCGACTTCCCTCCACCTGCCTTCCCTACTGGATCTTATGGTGTACCCACAGCTCCAGGTGCTTATGGATACCCAGCACCAGGTCCCACTCAACCTGGCAACACAACAAGTGGCTACAACAATCAGTGGCCACAACAGGCCCCACCATACAGTTTTCCAGCTGCAGCTTTCTCACCACCTTCAGTGCAGCATCAAGGCCCTGCTCCTCCACCTCTGTTTCAACAGGGAGAAGACCCTCCAGCCTATATGTCCCTTTTCCACCCTTCTCATGACACTAATGGGAGCAATGGGTCAGAAAAAAAAACCTGATCTTACAGTGAACACAAGTTATCTTGAAATATGATGAGGGCATTTAAGCCATTTATAATGATTCTGCACTTTGTTCTTTTTATACAGATGTCTATTCAATTTATTTAAACCCTTTAACTGAACTGGTTTGCTTCTATAAACAAGCTTAAAGTTGCCCATGTTGGAAAACAAAGTATATGATTTTCCAGTTGTAAACAGGGATAGCAATTGACTGTAGAGTAACAAACAAAAAGTATTTTTTTGTGGGCTTTAGTCAGAAAATAAAAGATTTTGTTACAGTCTTGAAATATTGACAGATGATGAGGGCATTTGAGCTATTTTTAATGCAGCAAATATTTGCTTCACAAAAGTTAAACTATTTTTTATATGTACTGCTGGATGACATTATTCCCGTTGTGTTCATGGTTTGGCTGAATAACCTGTTCCACAAATTACTGTAACAATGCGTGGATTGCATAAAGATATGTTTTAATAAATGCTGTAACGGCTTAACATGAGGAAATATTGCAGGTTTTCTTTTGTTCTCACTGGGGCGGAGTCACATCTAATCTGTAGCCAGCTCATTGTCAATAAGACTATCACTTATCCGGCAACACCTCATGCTACATGGGCACAAGGAGAAAACCCAGATCGTTCGCACCTAAAATGTCTCCAATACAGGACTTTAAAATGACTTATAAAATTCTCAGCAAAGAGAAAATCTTTTCTGAAGGAGATATTGTTGCAGGCACAGTCACTTTCACTTTGACTGAAGAAACCAAAGTGAAGAGTCTTCTGGTGAAAGTCAAAGGGGATGTGAATGTCCACTGGACAGAGGGATATGGAATTCAGGAGACAAGATACGATGCGAAAAGGAGATACCTCAAAGTCAAAGAATACCTCGTGGCAGAAAAACCTGGAGGTAAGTCAAATAAAAGTTTTTGTCCTTTGATCTGCTTGCTCATCTCAACACATTGACAGAATTTGTGTTAATTTAAAATCATGGGTGAACGTTTGATGAAATGGATAGCTCTGAGTAACATCTTAATTGTAAATGTTTTATTACACTCATTGCTCAAAATATTGGTTCTTGAGGATCTAAACACTGTCTGCTGATCAGGAGGCTGCTTTTATTGCAAAGTATACAACATCCAGATACATTTTTTATTTGGATAAGCCTTCGCCATTTAAAAAAATATACAAAATGTTGGAATTTTTTTTATCCCGCTTAAAAACGGACAAGAAGTAATGACAAGTATGAACACAACACACCTTAAATGCATCTTGAACAAAACATATATACATATACATATGTAAACTGGACATCATGGTCCTGTTTTTGTACATCTCTAACTATGTGACTTCTTCAGGCACTGTACTTACCCCTGGCGCCCATCGCTACAATTTCAGGCTTAAAATCCCACAGGGGTAAGTATCAATAGCTAGCATTAAAGGTCCACTTTGTAAGAAAGTTGATTTTCGAGTCTCATTCCCAACTGTCAACTAATAATTAATGATTATCAGGGATGATTATTAATAATAATAGATAGTAACATCTAATTTACATTAGATTGCATCGGGAGCACCACCCTTGAAGAAGGGAAATGATGGCCAATTCAATAATTCAGTCTCATAAAAGGTACTTAACCTAAATAATAACAGCTAGTAAAGATTGAAGGATTTCAGAGTTCTTAACAGAGTAGAGGTTGGCAACATTCACTCTTGTACAATATTAAATAGACAGCATGTGGGTTCAAAAGCCTTTATTCAACAAAAACAACCAACACAATTCATCTAGCTTAGATGTACTATAGACAGGTGTGTGTGTGCGTGTGAAGGTGTTTGTGTGTCTGAAAGAACTGAGGTGGTTGCTATGTTTCTTTGATATGAGAGAACAAAGAAACAATGGCGGCTTGCTGATATCACACGTAGGTGTGATATGGTCATGGCTGAAGAAAGAGTGTGTGTGTGTGTGTGTGTGTGACATGGTGCTAGATTAGAGAAGTTGGTTAGTTGCATGCAGAGACCCTGAGTCTGTATGAAGCATAATTTAACTAACATCACTTAGCCGGATGGCAAAGCCAACTACCAATACCTGACTACATGGAGATCACGGTAACACCTGAACAGTGAACCAAAGATTAACAGTCCTGTGCTTAGCTGTGCTACTAGGCTGTGTGCTATCCAGGCCAAGTTCAGTGTCACCAATGTTTGAAGAATAGGTGCTGGTGGTTTCTTAGCTGATGAGCCAAGCAGGAGAATGTTGTCAATCAAATTTCTCACAAGTGGACATTTAAAACTGTGTCATTGTTTGTTTTCACAAATAACTGCGTTCCTTAACCACTTCTGTCTTAAAGGGAGATTCCGTCATCTTTTAAGGGGAAGTATGGAAAGATCGTCTACAAGCTTGAAGCGAAGATGCCCCGGAGCTGGCATTTGCCTTCTAGAATAAGCGAAAAGCTCAATTTTGTGTCAAAGTCTTTGTCACACCGTGGGCAAGTAAGGGTATGTGGGATATTACAATGATACGTGTTACAAATTTGATACGGTATTTCCTTCTGTTTGAAAGGAGTTGAGAGTGAAAAGTTTGTTCAAAGTGTGAAATGCACTGATTGGTTAGAGAGAATACAGCATTGCTCAACCCCAACTTAAACCTTGTCATGGAGGATTCATTTTGAGATGTTAAAGAGTTCACTTTTTATGGTGATAACCTGAACATGGATGGCTCAATCCAAAGGTTAATAGAAAGATGACATTATTTTCTTCTGAACTGTGAATGTCAGCCATATGAGGCATTGAGTTGATATGAAATCATGTTTTGTTTTCTATTATTTGTTCTAGCGTCGCCAGACTGGCTCAACAGATAAACAACCTGTAGTTTTCTCCAAAGGACATGTCAAAATGTCTGTCACTGTTGACAGAAAGGTTTGCTCTCCAGGTAAAGTCACTCCATCGTACTTGGAACAAAACCAAGTATCAAAGTATAAAATGCTGTGCATTGTCAGATGGTATCAGATGTTAACGGTTTTGTCCACCGTTTCATTACTAAGTTAGCTGAAAGTTCTTGAGGTAATAATGTTAGTACGTTTGCCACATTTTGCTATATATGTGCATAACCACTCAGAAGTTTAAGATCACCTGAAAAATGTCATGGTGAAACCTGACAGTTTAATCCATCAAATGAATTGCCAAATGAATAGAAAACATAGTCAAGACATTCAAAAGGTTAGAAATAATGAGATTGACTTAAAATAATAACTTTGTCCTTCAAACTTCCATCAAAGAATCCTCCATTTGCATCAATTACAGCCTTTTAGACCTTTTTCCAGAAAAAAATGGATGTTCAGTCATTATGATTGTGATCATCATGATTTTTTTTCTGTTTATTTAAATTTTGCTTTTACAGGTGACACTTTATCTGTTGTAGCCAAAATCCACAACTCCTCCTCCCAAAAAGTGCAGCCTAAAGTCAGCTTACATCAGAAAATAATGTATCACGCTGAGGGTGCCACTAAAAGCAGTGACAAAAGTCTGCGCACTATGACCTGGGCCACTGTCACACCGAACTCAGAGAAAACTGTCACCTGTCACATGGGGATTCCTGATGATGTCATCTACTCTCTCCTTAACTGTGGAATCATCTCAGTTGACTATTACCTCAAGGTATCTAATGATGTAATAGTGATGTTACATCAACGCATTTTGTAATTCTGTTTAAAGTTTTGCACTGCCTTCGATAGTCCAAAGATAAATATAAGAAGGACAGACTTTGATCCAACATGAGATTGATGTGTGAAAACTGTCGACCCTTCTCCTCTATTTTCATTGTTGTGGGGCCACAGTGGATCAGTGCAATATAGATGATAATAGGATGGCCTACTACTCTCCACTGGGCAAAACGTGTATTTTGGAAGGAGGTTCTATCCCCAAAATATCACCAATGGATTAGAGAGGCTATGTGTAATGTCACCCTAGAAAATATCAGATATGCCATTACAGGGTCCACAAGAAAATGTCATGCTCACAGGGAACCATTTTTATCCTTTGTTGAAGGTATGGCAGCTACCAGCATAACTGTGTGACCCATGTCAATGTTTTTTAAACCTTAAAGGATAACTACCATTTTTTACAACCTGGACCTTATTTCTAGCAAAATATATGATCATTTACTCACCCAGATAACTTTGGTGTCATTTGAAGTCGTTTGGACGAAATTAGATCCAGTGTAGCGCCGATATATCCATATAATGCGAGTGACGGGGCAGCGACACACAGCCTCTATATAACGCATTATCTGCCACGAAACTAGTTCATTTCACCAATATTTTGTTACGATATGCTAGTGCTATTCCCCTCTGAGTCAGGGCTCGTCCGTCATCCGGGGTCAAACTAGCAGTAGCAGCTACAGGTAAACAAGCCGGGCTGTTGCGGGTGCACGTGCAGCTCAGAGACGACATCTTCCAGGTCAGAGGTAGTAGGGCAACCTACAGACCCCGGATGTTGACAACAGACGAGCCCGGACTCAGAGGGGAATAGCACTAGCATATCGTAACAAAATATTGGTGAAATGAACTAGTTTCGTGGTAGATAATGCGTTATATAGAGGCTGTGTGTCGATGCCCCGTCACTTGCATTATATGGATATATCGGCGCAACACTGGATCTAATTTCGTCCGAACGACGCCAAATGACATCAAAGTTATCTGGGTGAGTAAATGATCATATATTTTGCTAGAAATAAGGTCCAGGTTGTAAAAAACGGTAGTTATCCTTTAATATATAATGTTTCAGATTTTTTAAATAATATTTCAGTTAAATTCTTTATCTATTTATATGACAGTCTGTGAACATATCTATATGATGATATTTACAGTGGAGGATGTAATTATTTGATACCTCACTGATTTTGTAAGTTTGCCCACTGACGAAGAAATAAACGGTCTATACTTTTAATGGTAGGTTTATTTTAACAGTGAGAGACAGAGTATCAAAAAGAAAATCCAGAAAATCACATAAAAAAAAAGATAAAAATTGATTTGCATTTCATTAAGTGAAATAAGCTAATTTCTCCAACTCTGACTCATATTTTGACAATATATTTCTGTTTCCCAGGTGTATTTGGATGTCACCCTTTCCTTTGACCCAGAGGTGAGGTTTCCACTGGTCATTGTCCCTTCTCGCTTTGCTACCCTTCCACCTGGTAAGGCTTTGGGTCCCTCCCCAGCTGGGGCTGTTGGAGGGCCAAGCAAAAGCGACCTCCCTCCCCCTGCAGTGGCAATGGGTCCCTATCCAGCTGGGGCTGTTGGGGCTCCAAGCTACAGCGACTTCCCTCCACCTGCCTTCCCTACTGGATCTTATGGTGGTCCCACAGCTCCAGGTGCTTATGGATACCCAGCACCAGGTCCCACTCAACCTGGCAACACAGCAAGTGGCTACAGCAATCAGTGGCCACAACAGGCACCACCATACAGTTTTCCAGCTGCAGCTTTCTCACAACTGTCAGTGCAGCATCAAGGTCCACCTCTGTTTCTCCCCGACCCTCCAGCCTATACGTCCCTTTACCCCCCTGTCCCTGACACTTTCGGGAGCACTGGGTCAGATAAAAAACCTGATCTTCAAAAAGAACACCAATAATCTTGAAATATGATGAGGGCATTTGAGCCATTTACATGTATAATGGTTCTTCACTTGTTTTTTGTTTTTTTTTACTTTTAATACAGATGTCTATTCACTCACTGCAATGCACAGCAAATTATTTTAAGCCCTTTAACTCAACTGGTTTGCTTCTACAAACAAGCTTAAAGTTGACCATGTTGAAAAAACAAAGGATATGATTTTATATATAAACAGAGATAGCAAATTACTGTAGAGTAACAAACAAAAAGAAAGTTTTTGTGGGCTTTGAGTCGGACAAGTTAAAGTGTAATCTTTATTTGTACTGCTGTATGACATTGCCAGTATATATTGAAAAAAATATAACACTCTGTTAGTCTTGTTAAATGTGTCAATTTAAAATGAAAAACACACAATTTGGTTGAAGGCAATAGCTTCTAGATTGCTTTGTCTGTGTGGCAGGTGCCCCTGTGGGTGGAGTGGTCAAAGTCCAAAGCGATTATATAATATCAATATTTGTATTTAATCTTGGTTGTTTTAGGTCCTGTTAATGCACCTGTGTGTGAGTGTGTGTGTGTTAAATCAGGTTATGTTTTTAGGGTAATCTACGACAACTGCTGGTATGATGCATGCTGGGTATATGGGGATCGATATATATACCTATTTATAGATATTCTTCAAATGTTATTACTGTTATTACTTACGAAACCTAAGAAGCAGATGTAGAGTCAGGGAACGAGGAGTGGAGGAAAGGAAGTGGATGAAAACTATCACAAATCACCACTTGAGTCATGGAGCTTTGCAATCTATACAGAATACAATACCCTCTGGTCACTGATTTGAATGAGTAAGCAGCCGTGGTCGGAGGCATTATATTTTGTTGTATGTCATTATGACAGAATTTCACACAAATGTCTAACAGGATAAAAAGGTGAAGTGATGACATTTTACAGCCTATCCAAAATGTCAAAGGTCAGCTTCTCTGTGACATCGTAATGTTCTTAACATAAAACACTTCTCTTGCCATTAATTCTGTTGTATGTTTTCATTTCAACGCCACAATGAAGTGCAACCTGATTTGTTATACTCTCTAATCACCAGTGATTCTTCTGACATGTATATTTGAATAAAGAACTTCCAGGTAACTTCTCTGAGTGACAACACTTTGTTCTTTATCTGCTACATGTCTTAATACCAAGTTAAGTAACCTCATTCTATCAAAATGCTGCTATTTCCTTCTTTCCTCTTTTTTAAAGCTGATAGACTTGCAAGATACAAGGTCATTTATTTGTCATAACATAACACAGAGTTGCATAACGAAAATAAGTTTGTAAACTCCTTCATGCTACACAAAGGAGATATAAGATCCATTGTAATTTCTTGAAGTGTGTAAAACTGTGTTATTTGTTATGATGTGTGGATAGCACAAAAGTAGCCTATGGTGAGATTTTAACCAGGATGCAATAAAAGGTAGTAAGCCAATGACTCATGCTGCATTGTCACAGGTAGGAAACACAGTGCGTTTGGTTGACACATCTAAAATGTCTTGCATAAAGGATTTCAAACTGTATGAAGCTCTCAACCAAGAGGACACATTTTCTGAAGGAGAGAATGTTACACGGTATGAGGTACATTTATTGTCATTTTTTAACTAAGGGTTACAAAAACCATGTAATGATTGAGTCCTTTGGTGACCATGATAGGTTCTCAGTGATAATCCCAAGGACTAGATTGTTCTCTGTGCACCACTCTACATTATTGGTGACCCAGACTCCTTTAAAAAATCAGGGGCTTTGTGACTTGTTTTGTGTCCTGTTTGCAAGCTCAAAAGTTGTACAGAGAACAAATTAGTGTCAGCAAAAGGGGTTCAGTGTTTTTGTTTTGTTCGGCTGTGAAACGTTTATTCTCTTGAAGAACAGTTTGATTTTGCTACAAAACCACGTTTGCAGATTTCTCCACAGAATCTATTTTGATCTTTTCGAATTCACGATGGAGAAAAACATCACGTGGCCACGCAGGCCCCAAAAGCTGTCCCATTCCTCACAGTAACGAGTGGGCAATCCTATTCAGCTGGGAACACTGTTTTCTCCTTATAACAGATTTATGCTCTTTAAATCTAATTGGTAGTCCATGGAGTTGTGGCCCACTGGTTGTAAACACATTCCCTCGCCTACTGTAGTGGTAAACATGGAGTGTCTGGAGTTGTGTATATCAGTTGTAAAAACAAAAAACACACTTTGCACAGTAATAAAAGACAGTAACAGAATATGCAAAAAAATAAGAAAGAAAAAAAAAAGAAATACAGCATAAACACTACCCAACTGAGATTTTATCAATAGGCCATTAATGACCACCTACTTTAGTCACCAGTTAAAACAGTTTGGATCTGTGGACAATGATAAGGAATTTCAATCTGCACTTTGGGGGGCATGCATGTCCCCGTAAAGAGTTATGTGTCCATTCATCTATCCAAGTGATGGATGCACATGAGGGAGGCTGCATGCAGTTCTGCTCCCGCCCACTTGCACTTGCTCCTGTTTCGAGCCGGATTGTCACGGGAGATCCCAAACAAACCCTCTGCGCTCGGCTGCCGTCGCCATCGCCATGGGAAGGAGGCTGCCGTGGGTCTGTTTGCTCGCCTTTGTCATTTTCAAAGGTAAGACAAATAGTACAAGTTGTTCCATTTTCCCTGCGCCAGCTGGCAAACATAACTGCACATTCTGGTGCAGGTGGTGGATTTGTTTTTCGATGGCTAATCAGCCAAAGCCCAGACGGCCGCTAACGTTGCTCCAGTACATTAACTACACTAGGTGCATCACTGCGTCATAACTTCGCTAAATTAAGCCGCAGGACTCTGACATTAGCTAGAGAGAGTAAGAAAGAGTAAAACCCTTTAGTAATAACTTAGCAGTTGAGCTGCTGTAAGTTACAAACTGTTGCAACCTGTTTGTGTCCTGCATCCATCACCAGAAAAGTTCAGCTAGCTGATATGGCAGCTAGCTTAAAGTTTGCATAACGCTAACTACTTAAAACCTCTGAAAAAGTGAAAATGGCATTGAGATTAAAAGAAACTGCTGCTTCAATTGTATGCCGATTAAGGCTAAGCATCAGAAGACGTTCACTTTTTAAACCTCTGAGGTTATATTTTATGACACACGTTTGCAAAGAAGCAAAGACACATTACATTTGACATTTTTTAAATGGAATTTGGTATGATATGGTTTTCAGTTGGGAGCATTGTATTCATGTCTCTAGACTACAAAAGTAGCAGATCATGCACATTGTAAACTCACCCATATCTGAGCTCAGTGACATTAGGTTAATTCCCACGCCTGTATTTTCTCATTTGAGGTTTAATATAATATCACATACAAGTGTTTCCATGTTATGTTACAAATGAAGCTACAAGCTAAGGCTGAAACTACTAATTAGATTCATTATTGATTAATCTGCTGATTAATCATTTAATCTATAAAATGTTGTGTGGAAAATGCCCATGACAGTTTCCCAGAGCCCAAGTGATGTCTTCAAATGAATTATTTTGTCCAAAATCTCTTTATTTACTCTTTATTTTTCATAAATGGCAAAAAAGGCAGCAAATCCTTACATTTACGAAACAAAAACCAGCAGATGTTAGACATTTTTGCTTGAAAAATTACTTAACTAATTACCTAAGTTTCTATTGCTCTAATAATCAATTCATTAGAAATGAATATTAGAAAATATAACTAAATTAATTTCACAACTTTTTTTAAAATGTCTTGTCCACAGAGGTGCCAGGCTTGAAGATCCAGAATAAGCTGCTGGGAAAATGTCTGCAGGTGCAAGAAGGAAGTTTCGGAGGTCGAGTGTCTCTGGCTGATTGCAGCCAATACTCAGCCTTACAGGAATGGCGTTGGATCCCAGAGAGCCAGGCTCTCAGCAGTCACCACACTGGGGAGTGTCTGACTGCACCAGGAGAGCAGTATGAAGGTGTCAGCCTGCAGCCCTGCATCTTTCAGGCTGAAAGTGACAAGACTGGTGCCGGAGTGGCAGCGGTGGATACGGGCAGAGAGGCAAGCAGCCAGACGTGGTCCTGTTCCAAGAAAGGACACCTCACTTTGATAGGGAAGGGGCTGCACCTTAGCGCCACGCTAGAATCCACCTTGGTCTTCCTGTCACGGGAACATAAGCAGGTATGAATATTTTGAATAAGGAACAGAAGGTCCTGTGTGACATTGCGTCTGATTTGACATTAATCAGATTATGTAAACAGGATCTAAAAACTAGGGAGGAAATGTATTTTTTTTTACCTAATAAGAGTAAGTCTAGAAAAAATTAAATGCAAGCTAGATATTATTTCAACTCATCTTCTTTATTAGCAGGGCAGCAGGTGGCGGGCACTTGACAACCAGACATTGTGCAGTGGAAGAGACAACAAGCATAACAAACACCAACCTCTCCACCATCTGGGGAAATCGTTGGAACCTGGGATTTTTCCGAGTGCCATCTCTGGTGTACACAGACAGGCTGAACCGTGTAAGGACATAAAAACTAGCAGTAGTATACTGAATATTTATTGTGACTAATAAAAGTAACATACATTTCCGAAAAGAATCGGACAGTGACTTTGCTAGTCTAAATCCCTCTTGATAACAAATTAATATTATTGAGATGGTTGCTATTCAGAAAAGCTGATCCTAAAAGCTTGAATTATTTTATTTGTTTGAATGCACCAACAAGGAGCCTACAGGATATTCTTCTTCCCGTTCTTTGTGACGTGTTACCTCCATCAAGAATGCTTGAAAAGCATTTTGATTGGATTTTTACACCACAGTGCACACAATGACAATGATTGGCATTAAAATGAAATGTGTGCAAACTAGTTTGTCTTTGATATATTTTTGTGTTTCAAGAGTCCATGTGCTGATTATGTACTCTCTTGCAGCCTGCCTGGTTTGAGGCAGAGGATCTAATTTAGTAAGTGCTTTTCTGGCCAATCAATATTTTCCTCTTCTTGGAACACAGCCAGCCACTCCATGAAACAGCATCACTGTGACTTAGTAATGACAGTGTTGATTCATGTTGCCCTGTACATCAGGCTGGTCCAGCATGAACTGATTTCCTTCTTATTACCAAATCGCGTTCCCCCATCTGAGATGTGCAGTTTCGTTTTGTCACTTCCATTTGATTTGTTTGTGTCTTTTTTCCCCTTCTCTTCCAGTTGAAAATATAAAAGGTGTTGATGTCACAGAAACATATCTTGCAACAGATGAGACTCCTCCGTCTCTGAGCACCAAATCCCCTGCAGACCCCACCATGATTTTCTTCAGTATGGACTATGGTAAGTTTGGTAAACTGTAATCAGTACAAGATTGAATGCATCTACTGCATGTCCAATTTTATCTGTGGAAATGTTTGATTTCACAATAGAGAAGCTTTAACAGTTTTCATCAGTCAGTATAAATGTTACTGTTCCACCACTAGATGGAGTTAGGTGAATGAAAAACAGTTAGGCAAGTTTATGGTGGGTGTGTTGTAATGTTTGTAAAGGAGTTACTTGTCAGTTAAGAGTATTTACAGAAAAGAATCAAAGCTTAGAAAGAGGTAAATATGAGTTGAAGTGGGGGTTGTTTAAAACAAATGATGTGTTGTGTGTGTATATATAGGGATGGGCTGGAAGATAACCATGCTGGTACTAAGCTCTTTGGCTCTGGTCCTGGGGACTGTGATTCTGATCCTGAATGTATACTCTAACAGGTGAGTGGCTAATCACACATACAATACACACACAGATTATATTTGTTATCATTATTTATATAGATTTAATATTGGAAAGATAAATTGATAAATTAATAACGTAAAATAAAAGATCATTTAGTTTGCGTGTTAATCATTTATATGATATGGGAACAGTTTCTCTAAGGCAAGACATTTTTTCTGTCTTATGTCATTGTTTACAGGATACATTTGAGTTTTTTTGAGCTTAGTCTGAAAAGAAAGTATTTTAAGACAAATTCACTGGTAAACCGTGTCTCTGGTAATGTGGTTTATTGACCAATTTGTTTGGTCTGTAAAATGTCGGAAAATAGTGAAAATCGTTGTTCATGTTCTTCCAAGACCTCAAGATGACATCCTGAAATATCTTGTCCACAACCCAAAGATATTCACTTTATTGTCAGAGTAGAAAATATTCACATTTAACAAGCAGGAATCAGAGAACTTAAACCATGTAGCCTTCTTCTTTATACTTCTTAAAAAATTACTCAAATCGATTAGTCAATCATCAAAATAGTTGCCAATTAAATTATTATTTGACAAATTATCAATTAATCGTTGTAGCCTTACTGTGCAGCTGACCTGCCTTATAAGCAGATAACACCCTGTGCACTGGAGACCCACATCCATTAACTACAATGAATACAAATCTATAATCAACAAAAAAATATTCAACACAAGTCCAAAAAAGAACATAGTTGAGTAGAGAGACACCCGTGAATAAGAAAACCTTACTATGGGAGAAAATGAAGAAATGTTGGGCAAAACAATTCAAAGAGATTCAGTATAAAGGGAAATGCGTATGTACACCAACTTTCGGTCTTTTTCTGTCTTGCTGTGCCAGAAGGAAGAAAGTTGTTTGTGTTCTAAAGTCGTACACACCGAGGACAGAGGGGAGTGTTCCTGGGTCCCCGGTGCCCAGTGAAAGAGCCCCGCTGACAGAGCACGCCATGCGCCTCCCACACTCCTCCCCCACTTTACAACGAGGAGAAATCCTGATTGAGTGGAAGGATGGCACTGTCACTCCACTGTACGAGGCCTGAAGGTTGTACTGTTTCTGTAGGTTTGGACATGGGTCTGTTTGTGCAAGCATGTATGGCTTGTTGTGCAAGGTTATGTGTGCTGATGAGTCTGTTGTGAAGAGAAAAAATAAGAAAAACAAAGAAGTTTTCTGTTGTTTCGAACTATTTCAATCAAAGTGTTACTGAGCAAACTTGACAATGCATTCTCGGTCTTTTCATAAAACCAAAATGGCTCAGTGTTAGACCATACAGTTAGACTCACCTGCTACAGGAAGATAAAAGCTGTTGTGAAGCTGCCAGAATAGAAAAAATGAGTATGAGCTGGATTATTAGTTTTCAAAAGAGTCCTGACATCTGTGTTGGAGATTTGAGGGATTGCTTTTTGGATGAAAGGACTGTAAACTGAATGTTTAAGTATTGTTTGCAGACTTACTATAAGTGCCATTTCAGTGCTTAACAAAGAAACCAACAGCTTAGGCCTTAAGTGGGATAAATACTTAAGAAACTAATCTTTGTTTACCTAAACTGAAACTTCTTTTACCTTGATGTTGGACACTGTGACACTGCTGTGGGGTCGGCTCAGGTGTCCCTTTTACATATTTGCTTGATTTTGAGGAATTTTAGAGGAACTTTTGACACAGTGCTGTCATTTAATATTGTGCCTTAAATCATATCAACACATGCCTCCTGACACTCACACCCTTAACATTAGGATCAATTACCTTTTTTAGGAAAATACATTTTTGTCAAGAAACACTGATTTATACCTTTTATACCTGTTAATTAGCTTGTACTCAATAACCATACAGAATAGCTAAGACGTTTGAGAAGAAAATCTTAACCTAGTTTCCATTCAAATATTAGTAGTCTGACAGTATATTTCAGTACTGTTCATATTGTTACACACTTTGCTTTGATACTGACACTAGATAGAGGTGTATTAACTAAACTGTTAATTGTGTGCTTATAACACTGACTTGAGCTCAAGTCTCGACCTCGGACAAGCAAGTTGACCAAACAGTCTCCGCTGAAAGTCGACTTGCTCACTTTTTCTGGGGCCTTTAATCATACTGTTAAGTAATACCACACAGTCATTATTAGCAGATAAACTTAGCGAAGTTGTCATGAATCTGTAGATGTTTAAACTTTCCATTATCATGAGCACTTTTGGAACTTCTCATCCTAAAAACATTACTGTGAAGATCGTATGATACTACTGACAGCACCAGAACCAGCTTGAGTGGAGATTAGTTTGTCAGCTATAGATGACTTTATGTATTTGTATGTGGCAAACTGGTAGACCACCAATATCTGGTAAATGTATTAGTTTTCTAACTAAAAAAGTTTTTTAAATTGTGAAATAGCTAATAAAATGGGATATTTAAAATTGTCTTGTCCTGTTTTTATGACGCCATAGTGACATGATGTATTATGTAGCAGCCCAGACGCTGGGATAAAATGTTGGCAGTTAATATTTCTGCAAACAACTGATACGTTTACATTTGTGTGTTTACTGCTTACCACATTGACATTTCTCCGAAACATGTCATATTCTGTTCACATTACATGTTTATGACCTGACTGTTGTATCAGGAGATGGAGGGGATGGTTGTGGAGTTGCAAGCGAGAAGGCTGCCAAGCCAGCAACCACAGCAAAATTTGTAAGTGTGACACCGCTGGATATTTTTAAGGAGACCTCAGGCCAATTTCCAGCTGTGTTTGTGGCAACAAAAAACTGATATTTGACAGGAAGCCAAGACATAATATTTTGTGAGTCTTTTGCTCCTGAACCCAAACAGACTATAAGCACAGCATTGTCACAACATGAAATTGAACCTCAAAGAACATTAAGTTGTGACATAAAGAAATGTAAACTTTAAATATCATATGATTTGCAGAAGTGCACATTAACAATACTTATTCTCACGATTGGGTTGTATGTGAAGCTTATGTTCTTCAGTGGTTATTGTACTTCAGCAACCCCTTTCCCATAGTTTAATATGCTGAGTGAGGGGGAGCGATTGCTGACAAAAGCACCCCTTACAGTAATTACTTAAAACAAGTTGTAAGAATGCAGTAATCACAGATATGTTAAGCTGATGATGATGTTTGTGATGCTGAGGTTCCAGAGAGCATGGCATGTCCCTGTGGCACGGAAACTTCCCAGCAGGAGGAGTCTGTTTACAACAGAAAACCGAAGGCTGTTTTACTGTTTTTTGGGAGAGGCCTGGGTGTTGTTGGGCAGGTTCATTTGCTTCATTTTAACAATAATGAGCAGAACTGTATTTGGACAAAACACTGCCAGAAGGAAAGAACATACTCTTAAAATGTAAACCTATGCTTTGTCAAAAGTGCATTTGCAACCAATACTTTTGCCTCTGTTATATGTGCTTTAATGCATACTTTTGTATTTTGTTCGAGAGAAAGTAACACCAAACCTAAAGCTAACACCCCGCCTCCCCTGCTGGTAGTGTTTATACTAATTAGAGGGCACAAATGTTAACGAACAACACAGTATCCTGGAAGTGACACGGCGTCCCACACCCTTCCAAAACACATCCAGATGCCTGGAGCAAAAAAAGCAGGTTATTTTTCCTTTATTCTTTTTTTGTTTTTGGCTTAGCAATCATTAAGCCTCACCAATAACCGTTTAATATTTCTGCTTGACTGACTTGTGTGGCCTGTGTGTAACCAACGTCATTAGAACACTAAATTTATCATACTTTAATTACTTTTTGTCGTAGCTCTGTCACATGTTCTCTCCCTGTTATGTTTAGGCTTTGTACGCACATTGGAGTGTGAATCGTGTGAATAGTGAATCATCCTATCATTGATCTCCTGCACTGCACTGCACGTAACAGTGCTCATCCAAAAAGGTGCATATGAACGCTTTGATCACGTTGCCATTGTTTCATTTGATAAGATCCAGTATTTTCGTGAACTGAGGCAAAACAATAGAAAATGTGTCACTGTCCAAATACCGCCAAAGAAGGGCTGCACTGTATGTGCACGGACGTGTCCTCTTGCAGGTGAGGCAGGAGAGGATGGGAGTGACACCTGTATGAATAAGAGGTGTGTGAGAGAGCACTGACTCAGCACTCTCAATACCTGGCAGATTATATATCTGGTTTCACTGTTTCCTTACAAGGGATTCTTCAGATCTGTCCATTTGCAAACCATTCTGATGAGCAGAGTTAGGTCCCTGCTTATTTCTGTGCACCATCAAAACTGTAAAATACAAAGAGCGTTCAAAAAACATGATATCAATGTGGATAACTCAAAGCAGGTATTGTTGGTCAACTTTCAAGCTCAACTTGGAGGGAAAGACTTCTCTGTTGCCCAGTTTCTTGAGAGAAGCTCATGGTTGCTATGTACAAGGTGTGTTTTTGTTTCCAGTCCTCCCAAAAAATCCCTTCTGCCTTTTTGTTCTGGGTCCTGAGAGTAGAGCGCACACGCCAGCGTAAAGAGAGCCTGAACAATGTAAGAGAAACCACAGTTATATCCTGCTCATCCCAAAGCTTTACAGTTAAACCACACAGGGCAGTTACCAGATGAAGCACAAGTCACAAGCTGTCTTGACCTTCATATGACCTTTCAGATAAGTAGATTGTTTTTCTGTAAAAATACCAATCAGCCTGCGAGAAACCGTAAAAATCCCCCTCGCATTGTGAAGTGGTGTGGGGACGACGTTTGAGTATGAGACTCGGATGAAAGGGAAAAGACAGGAGGAAGGAACAGAAGCAACAATAAACAGATGTGTTCTAAGGACTCTAGATTTATGAGCATCCTCCATTTCCTTCTCAGCAGTGCACAATGTCCACTCTTTTCATTTAATTCCAGAAAGAAACATGCTAACATCTTGTGAGCATGTGTTGTTTGTTTTTGTTAAATCTGTCTTCTTCAGAGTTATAGATTGACACAAGATAAAGGAAATTATACACTATGTATATTGCAAAAACCCAAATTGTCAAATTTCTAGTCAAAATATCTCATTACATGTACCTGTTACCTGGAAATGTATGTAAAATGATCCTAAAAAGCCTATCCCTGTCAAAGATGTAATTTGTAAGAAGTATTTGAAGGTAGTTCCTAAACTATAGGGGTCGGGATAGCAGCTCACTCCTGCTTACTATTCCGGACTACTCATGCTAGCGACTAGCTGCCCTTAGCAAGAAGCTCAGCTAGCCTTGGAGCTAAGTGACCCAATTAGCTGATAGAAGTCTGCCCAAACCACAAACTGGAATGATGTGGGGAGTGAACGCGGCTTAACCGGGCTCAGCCTCCGAGTGAACACGGCTGGACACAGGACTTAGACTGAACACAGCCTCTGAGGACAGACGGCAGTTTGAAGACAAGGGATACAGTGTGCAGGTGATTTACAGCAGCGCTGACCTGGTCAGTGACCAGCAGAGGATCAAAAGCGAGTCCGGGAATAGTAAACAGGCAATTAAGCTTATCTTAGTTCGGTAAAAGAGAGAAACTTGAATTCAGAAAGTTGTATTTATCTTTTTAGTGAGGACATTTGGTGTAAATGTATTTCCTTTCTTGACATTTTGCGAGTTAAAGTTGATTAAAAAGCGAACATGCTGCTTTTACATCTTCCAGCTAACACTAAAGGGGCTATTTTCTCGTGCTGTACAAAGTGGTTTTACCAGACGGGACGGGCCAGGGCTGTTGACTGTTTTCAACTAAAATTCCAGCCACATCTTTCAAACTGCTCGTTTAAATGTCATTTTCGCTGTTGTCATTGTGGATCTCACAAAAATCGCACAAAAATACTTGTGCAACCACAAACAGTTGCATCAATAAAACTACAATTAGTGTCGACTGTAAGAACTGCAAAAACAAACTAGAGCAACTTTTTGTGTAGTCACGAAGACTCATATCCATGGTTGTTTCACTTCTTTTCCTTGCTCGATGGGATGTAGCTGTGGAGGAACTTTTTTTTTTTGGAAGTTTGGAATGCCATGAATAAAACTTAACTAGAAGCAGTTGGAGAATGCATACCTCCTGTCCGCACATGGAATAAAGAAATGCAATCACGTTTTGCTGGTTTGCTGGTCGTTGATAAATGACCGTCCAATCATGCTTTGGCTGCAATTGCACAATGTATTTCATAATTATTGCACTTTATGCCAAATGATAGGAATGGGTAAATAAAACCAAATCTGGTGAATGTTGGATCAGATTTGTTGGGAGGAAAGGTTAAAAAGTGTTTGGGATGGTACAAGGAATCCAGGAAGATTGATTTGATTCTGCAGTACTTGGTCAGACGTTACAAATAAAAATGTCATGTGATTTATAATGGATGGTTAAACCATTGCAAAAAGGGTTTCTTGGCCTTGTTTTTCACCGAACTTCATTTCACTTTTGTTATATGCTGCTAACAGACAAGAAGACAGAGAAATGGGACCAACTCTAATGAACCTTTCATTACTTTTTTATATATTTTACTGTAATTATTATTGGCAAAAAAAGTAAAAAACTAAGACAGCTGATACATGTTGAATTTTTGTTTGTGTGTGTGTGTGTGTGTGTGTGTGTTTGTGTGTTTTGAGGATCTGAGTTGCATTTTTAGGATGATTTCCATTCAGATTCCTCAACTGCACAGTGAGCACCGGTTTCTTTTGCTGTGTGTGAAAGACCAGTTTCCAAAAAAAGTGTCTTTTGTGTCGTTGTTGTTGTTGGAAAGGAGGGTTTAATTACTGCATTACAGGTTTTCTGTTACTGATGCTCTTTTGAAATTCCAAAGAAATTTGGAAAAAAAGGGGGGGGGGGAATGGTAGATAAGAATCAGCACGTTCCTCAAAGTCGGGTTATTGAACTTGTTGATGTAGCTGTCGCCTATTTGGATTCAGTGTAGCTTCAAAGTAAACACTGCTGTTTTCACACATGGCCTGCACATGGTACTAACCCTCCCCTCAGGTGTTTTTTATCTATGCATAAGAAAACAGACCATTAGTGTTGCAGCTTGAACCTGACACTCCATATAACTGAGATACATTATATTGCTCTGCAAAACATCTGGTGAAAGTTGTTTGAACGTATCTTGGCAATTCATGTCTTCATACAGATTCTTTCATTTCTTTCTTTCTTTCTTTCTTTCTTTCTTTCTTTCTTTCTTTCTTTCTTTCTTTCTTTCTTTCTTTCTTTCTGTCTTCTTTGTAATATGAGGATGAAGAATGCCATTGTTTCCCACATATCTATTAGCTTGTTGTGCCTGTGAAAGTGTGTTACACCACACTGAAAACTAGCCAGGTGAAAATGCTTTGATGAGACTCTGGCATGAGCAGCTTGGCCTAGGGGAAATTGAAGATTTTACAGGTATACTCAGAACCAGATCCTGTATAAAGGAATATACTTGGTATGTGGGATTCTATATTGAAGGTATAATACAGTTTCAGCATGAAAGCATTCAGAATGGGGGGAGACGGGGTCTTTTTTATTTTTTACAGCAAGCTTTTGTGGGATTTAGGTACACTTCTTGCTTCAAGAAGTAATGTTAGAAGCTTATGTACTGCCTTGCCTCTGAGATTAAGTAAGCTATCATGTCTTTGTTTTCCCTCTAAAGCGGAGGACATGCCGAAACAAGCATCTTTCTTTTCTGTTTTTGTGACTGGTTACAACTAGTTGGCTTATCTTTGGCAAGTTTTTGGCAACATGATATGATATTTATGAGCATTTACCTCCAAGAAAGATTACTGCAGTGGAAATATTTGGCATGTGCACATGCATGATCAGTCCCAGTTTATGCAGTTAAAGACGGCTGGTAGCAGCTACATTTGGTGCCAAGTAATCATACGCACTTCAAAATAATAATTCAACGATATAAAGGGCAGAAAATTTGCTGAAACAATATCTTACAGAGCTATCAAGCATCAAACCTGGTCTAATAGTAGAATTCTCCTGGAGCCTCAGGGAGCTGACTGTACCTAGAAGGGCAGCTGAAGATAGGAAACACATGTCTGCAGCCATAAGGTTGGTGAGTGCTGCTTAGACCAGCTCTTTAAGGGACCAGACTGGACTGTATACAATTGTGTACATCTTCAATACCACAGACAAGATTCCAGAGCATGAGGTTTTTGAAAGAATGTCCCTAAATCCAGGCAACCGTGAGGTCTTGTCCATTTTATTACGAAGGTTTTCGCTGAAATCACCTTGGAGAAGCTTGAAACCTTTATTTCATCAGAAGATGCTGTTTTGAATAGTCTTGCTGCTGATGCTCAAAAGATGCTCCAACTTGTCGACTTGTGAATAACTGGCTTTGATTCGCTGACAGCTTACATCATCACAAGCTCAATTCTGTTCAGCGTCTGGCTTTCAAATGATAAAGGAATCCTGTTATGTTTTGGGCAATGTGCTTTTTCACCTGCTTGGTACAAACACTCTTATTTCTGTGCATTGTAGAGCTAGTGTTAGCATCCGATTAGCTTACCTTAGCATGAAGACTGTAAGAGGGGGAAGCAGCTTGACTGACTTCCTCTCCTTTCTTTCAAATTCCCCTTTGGATATAGCTACAGCACAAATCTTCTTGCAAAACAACATATTAACAACAACGTATTGGATGTTTTAACTTCGCATAGTCTGGTTAGTTAATTCCCTTTGTGTTCAGTTTTTATGTTAAGCTAAGTTAATTCCCTCCTGGCTCCAGCTCTGAGTCACTCGACAAGGAAGTGAATAAGCGCATTTCCCAAAATGTCAAGTAGTTTCTCAAAACCATTTATTGATCATTATCAAAGGCACACATGTAGAAATACAGGGCAGCAGTACACAGATGACTAAAAGCACATGTTATATTTGACCTAAGACCTTTTTTTCCTAAATTTAATTACATTAAATGAAGGACAATAATAAACAAAATTTTAATTTGTTTTAAAAACACATTGCTTTCAGATGAACTGAAATCAAATGTAGTGTATCCTAAACCTTCCATAACTGATTTTTTAGCCACTTGGGGGCAGTGGAAAAACAAACAACACTGACATGTTGTCAACTTTGAAGCTGATAGTTTTTGGTCTCAACCAACTCCTTGAAGGAAGTTTGTTTTGGCAACAATGTTTTTGAGTGTTGCATGAACTCTGGTTGCAAGGTGACCTGCTACGACCTGTTGGAATTAATTACTGAACTGCTGATTCATCTAGGCCTGCCAAGACCTAAACTCTTCCTTCCCTTTTGTGTGACACTCGTGAAACTCACTTTTCAAAGATTAAGCATGGAGTGGGCGTATTAAGCTGCAGAAAGGAGAAAGTATGTTTTCATGTCTACATATTGTGTTGATAAATGGCAAGTAGGCGAGATTTTCTGTGAAAATGAGCCCTTGGCATGGAGGACCAGGGCTGATTTGATTCATGCACTGAAGGACGGTAGCCCAGTTCTGGTCTGTGGATACTGAGGTATGCTTGGAAATAAAGTGTAGCCTTGAAATAGCAGTGTAAAATACTGCTGCGCACTGCATAATGATGGAGCAGGTCTGCTTTTGGGAACATAAAATCATTATTAAAGAGCACAGTTGAGTGAACGGAGAAATCACTGTGTAGTCTTGTTTCCTGCACTGCTCTTAACTCTGGACACAGGCTTGACACTCTTAACTGTCAAGAATCCCCAAAACAGACATTTTAAACAAATATTTTAGCTTTTTTCTGACCTGAGCTGATCTGTAATTCATATTGTATAATTGTATTTTCCACTTCCATTTCACTTCCCTGAGTTAATGTTACCTAATAGTTCCCACATTATTCAATTATTCTATTTCTTCTCTTGATGCATAATACTTCTTTTTTTACAAAGACATTTGAACATTAAATGGAATCAAAATAATTATTTCACTGTGAAAAATCAGCACACATCTTGCCGACCCTACCTCGTCTGACCCCTGTGCAAACTCTTTTGAACACTTTTTAACAGAGAGGTGTGACTAGAATGTTCAATTGAGTTGTGTTCTGGTGTAATCTGATTACAGTCACCCCCCTGAGAAAATGAGAAGTTTTTGTGACAAGCAAGAATGAACAGTAACGAGAGGGTAACATGATCCACATTCATGTAGTGATAAAAAACAGAACTTTATTGTATCAGTACAAAAGCATCCCTTCCCCCTTAACCTACATACAAACACATCAATCGACACAACAATTTCAAGACAGTGTAATAGGTTTACATGGTGCTGTACATATAAAGAAGATTATTGTCATTTGTTAGTACATCTGATATTTCCCAGCATGTAACTAGAAGGCTACGAAGGTTTCATACAAAGGGTGAGTTATCAAGTTTGCTGGTGAAATATCACAACAAGCGTCAGCCTGTTTAAGGATTGCTGGTTCGGGCTTTTACAGGGCAAAGAGAGCGAATATAAAAAGGCAGCAGCTGTAATATAGCTGCTTCGAGACGTCTGTGGTGAAGTGAAGAATGTTGGGAAGGATGGAGCTTCACCCCCATCTGTCAGCTCTAAACAACAGAGTAGATGTTGATGTAGCCTACGTACAATATTCTTCTCAAGCAGATATTTGAACTTTTGGGTTTGAAATTTAAATTTCCCAATTTCCTGACAATTTGTCTGAATTGAAATATTAACAGTGAAAGGTTCTGGACTGACAAAATACACAGGAATTGGTTTGGAAATCTGCCGACGTACATCTACTGTAAATAAATCTGTAATAATACATACAACTACATTGGTATAAAGAATACAATACTGTTCAAACTGGAGTGTTATAGACACTAAGATCCAAATATTCACCATTTTCATTAAGAATTAATGTAATTCTGTGTTTCTTAAGTTGTGTTTCTCCCTTCTACACTTACACACAATCTTTCCTCTACCACATAATACAATCACATGATAAAAAGAGAGTGGCCAGAATTCACAAACACACAGCTATCTTGGGAGATAACCCAACAGCTGTAAAAATGGTTTGTAAAAAAAAAAAAAATGTGGCTGGAAGGAAAAATGCTGGTGTTAGGTCACTATTTACAGAATATGCATGAGTTCAAGTCTGTAGTCAAACGTCTCATAATTAACACACTCAGTGCATTTCTTTGGTGCCGTCTTTGGAGTTGTCGTTGCTGGTGACATTGGTGAGTCGGACATTCTCCTCCGCTGCGCTCTTCTGGTCACGTACTTCGCCTTCCACATGGAAGCCGACCATGACCTGGTAGATCATCGTACCGATGATGGCGCCAAGGAACGGGGCGAAAACGGGCACCAGGAACCAGCCGTTTCTAATCCTGAGGAGTGACAAAAAAAAGAGTTCAGTAAACATCATTTGTTTTTATTTTGTGCTCACATAGAGATTTGAAAAATGCTTCAAGTCTGTGCACTTACGTGAAAACTTCGGTGCCCCAGCCAGCCATAGCGGTGAAAAGACGTGGCCCGAGGTCTCTGGCAGGGTTGACAGCATAGCCAGAGTTGAAGCCCATAGACAGTCCAATGACCAGAACCACAAATCCCACAGTGAAGGCCTCCAGACCTTGAGGGATGGGGTTGTTGTATGGATCCACAATAGCCAGAATACAAACAATGAGCGCTGCTGTGCCAATAATCTGTTTGGGGGAAGGACAATAAAGAAGAAAACCATGAGTTGGATTGTTGAGTTGTATCATTCTGTGAATGATAGATGTTTCCACATTTCAAAAAAGTACCTGGTCAAAGAAGCCATTGACAATGCTGAGATGTCTTCCAGGGTAGGTAGCAAAGATACCAGCTGTGGCCTTAGGCCCAGTCACATTGAAACATCCAGGAATGTCCCACAGGGCATCTAAAGGGAAACAAACAACAAAATAAATATGGCATAAAACATTTTTTGTTTGGAGTGTTAAAACCTAAATCTGTTCTTAATATATAGCTGTGGAAACATTATTTCTCCAAATTTGGCTCCACATCTGGAGTCGGTCCTTACCGTAGTACATGCCAAAAATGACTGCAGCACCGAAAAAAGCACCGATTGTCTGAAAGAGGAAGTACATGGGGAACTTTCTCCAGCGCTCTCTTCCAAGCAGACACAGGGAAAACGTCACTGCGGGGTTCAGATGCCCACCTGCAATCGTAGATGGTGACAGTATGTCAGCACATATCAAAGACCATGAATGTATATTGCAATAACAATACCTAAATATACACAAAATGATCTACATGCAGACTCAATACAACGTGCAAAACAAGTTAAAATGAGGTCCTGCAGATTGAATTTGGCAGGGAAATGTAATCCAAAGAAAGTATTCCCATGCACCTGTAATAATACTGAATCAATAAAAGTTTGTTTACCTGATACCTGGCCACAGACTAGGATGCCTAAGGTGGCAGCGAAGCCGAAGGCGAAGTTGACAGTTAGAAACATGCCATGGGAACCTCCGCTCAAAACCAGCTGGGCCACAGCACCACAGCCAAACATCTGGAAAGAGAGTCAAAAAGCAAGTTCACACTGGGTCCCATCGACATGCTTACACATATCAAAAACGTTTTCTGTCAAACTTCCTCGTTCCATGTATGAAAAGACACCTGAAGAGGTCCTGAACATCAGGGCTTTAAAATATCCCAGCACAAACTTTTTCCAACCCTTTTCGGTATCTGTGTTGTATAAAAATCACGAGTGCTGTACATTTGGTGCTTTGTCAGCCAATCAAGGTCAAACCGAGGGGTGAAATGAAGCAGTGTGATCATTATCAGTGAAACCAGATGAGCTCTACTCAGAATTAAATGAGCTCTATTGTGTTCATGATGGCACACAGGAGCACAGTATACTGTATGTAGAGAAAGGTCACCGTGTTGACCTTGATTGGGGCAGAACTCTCTGCTGCCGCTGCCCGGCTGATTTATCTCAGAAGGAAAAAGAACTGAAGTCCAGTTTCCACTTTGAATGAGGGAAAAACGTGACCCACCCCTTCAAAACTAGACGGATTAACAGAATGTGTGGTCTTTAGATGCAGCAGCAGTCCTGCAAAGCAGGTGCCATACTGTTTATGCTGCATACTGTGTCATTATGTGTTTGTGTGTGTCTGCCCGTGTCGTCTTTGTATTTGTGGGGAAAAGGAAATATGTGTGGTCAATGCTTAGCCTGCTGCTCTCTAAACCCCCTGATGAGGATGCTTTCAGTCAGACCACAGGACTCAGATGTTGAGGTTAGCTTTAGGAAAACACTCAGAGGGACTGGCGCCTGAGGGGAGTTCATCATCACTGGGCAGTCTAAACTCTTTTCCACCCCTGACGAGGCCAGCCATTACTGGAAAAATTTGACATAAATCAGCTCCATGTTGGATTTGTGCATAGTTGTTTAGTTTTCTGTCCCCGCGATGTTATGCCACGACAAACGTGTGTGATGTGACAATAAAAAATCAGAAACTCAGGACTTTTCACATCACAGAGTTTCCCTTAATGTCAGAGGCATCAGATTGCAAATGATGGACCATTAGCTCGCCAGCGCCAACTTACTTACTTAGATCACGTTCCACCAGAAAGGTCTCATTTAAATCCCCGCCGCATTATGGGACTAGCGACTCCGAAGTGCTCATATTCACCAGCGTATGTGTGTTCACTGTTTTAAAGAATTCCAGCACCTTGCTACTGCATGTTTGCCCCATAATGTTGCAGTTAGTTAACGGCACCCTACCACTTCCTCGGCCGACATTCATTCGGCTGATTCAGCTGGTCATGCGTCCATGCAGCTACTCCCAGCTTTTAACACAGTCGGGGAGCTTATAAAAAAACACCCCACAGCAGTCTGCCTACTGAAACCCACATTTGGTAATTGTTTAGGAGCTGAAGGCAAAGAATCTGCTGGCCTGGAACCACTCTCTAAAACACTACCTGTGTGATCTTTTCAATTTCAGGATGAAGAGCCTCAGAAACCCCCCTGCAGCTTCTCTCCAAGCAGGGAACAAAGGTTTGAAGTGAGGGGTTAACAAAACAGTTACAGTGGGATGCCCAAAGGCATTATCTGCCTATAAGCGCCCTTTCAGGACATCTTTTCAAAGCCTCTTTAGATGCTGCGCTGACAGAGTTCTGACACATCCACACACACTATATTGACACCAGCCCGTGGCCAAAAAGTTGATTAATACGTGACTATTTTTGTAGATGGCTTCAGCATGAACTGAATTCAGAAATATCCTCTTCAGTGATCTCGACAAGTTGCCTGGAGTGACAGTGACGCAGTGCCAAGAATGCCAGGATCAATACATACAAAGAGGCACAGACACACACCCACACACACCCTCACACATGCTATTTCTTCAAGTCGTCCTTTAAAAGTAACTGATTACTAATAACCAGTTGGTTTTGTTCAATTGGTAACTGGTTGAAACATGTTTTGAAGAGAGAAGAGGGTAAACAGAGAGCGGGACAGAGTCGGAGAGAGACTTCTGTTATATCTGATCGAGGAAGGGAAATTATGTTAGCTATGTCTGTAAAGCCCACTGTTACGCCACTGATCCTCCCAGCGCTGCCATCGACATGTGTCACCTTTTTTGTGACTGCACCACACCTTTCTGTGCCACCAGTCGTCACGGTATGTCTTAGATTGTCTGACTAATTGTACAGTATTTTCAATCCTGGCCTCTTACGTATTGTTGTGGTAGTTTTCCACCGCATGTTTATATAATTGACTGATTTCATATAACATCTAAGTTACTTACAGTACATTTCTGGAAGACCTGGATTAAAGGTAAAGGTATCACGCATCTATGCCTTCAAAACAGGCTCTGTTAATCACTGTGGGATTAATAAGATGAGACACTGAACTCAACACTCTGAACTGTGAATGTTAAACCATTACAGAAGCCTTTAGGCTGGTTAAGCTGGTTTTTGTATGAGCATTTAAGGCACTCTTTGTAATACTCATTTTACCCCTTGTGCCAATTTTCTACCAAGACATGTGCATCCTATAGAGCAGTAACCTTTACAGCTATAAGGGCGTTTAATTAGGTTTTTTTGTCAGTGCAGAAAGCCGGAGCCTGCATCTATTTGACTCAGTGAATAAAAGAAGTGCGTCTTTTTGACGTCAGAACATTAGGGGGTGGAATCATTTGGCTATTTATTTGACTTAGTAGATAAAAGAAGCGTCTCTTTTATTTATCAAGTCAGATAAATAGTCAAATGAGCAGCTTTTATGACTGGATGATGAGCTGTTATTTAATCAGACACCCTGTTTGTCTGTTGGAATGCATCTGTGCAAAAACCCTGATGTTTAAAGGCGCAGTGCGTAGTTTAATGCCTGTGATACTGAGTTATTATGTGGCATTGACATCAACTTGTTGTTGTTCCAACACACACCGAAGCAAGAGTAGGATGTCCTATAGGCTGAGGCTCCGGGATCCTGGATCTTATCTCCAAGTAAATACAGTTTTGTCTCATGCGGTCCCCGAACAACCTGTTGCTTACCTGTTTGTTCTGATCTCAGTTTGCCAATGTAAACAGCCCTTCATTTACACAATTAGAGAGTAATCACCTGGTCTGTCCCTCTGCAAAGAGTCATTTTGCTCGCTTTGAAGTCCGTTTGTGGCTTATAAATAACATGCAGTTCATGTTGCAATCATTCATCACTCTTCAAACATGCTAATGCAAAAATGATTGAATACAAAAGCTGTCATATAGAGAGGTATTGATCATATTGCAACATCAAAAGAAAACAGACACACTGAATAGTGAGAGTAAACACCCTGAGAGGACCAGAGTTCAACTACTATCAACATACGGTGATTTCAAAGAATGAACTTAAGTCTAAATTTTTCATAAAGCTTGGCAACTTTTTTGTTTTTTAACACCAGTTTTAACACCAATTTCAGTAAGTTCCATACATCCACAAATGTAAACACACACAGAGGCACACTTACCACAAGGATGAGGGTCCCGAGACACTCTGCCAGGGCCTGACGAAGCAGCAGGTTCCGGATCTGGAAGAACCGGGCCAGTTTGTCCAAATACAACTTCTGTCTGCCCATGTTTTCTTGCGAGAGGCTGATGAGACTGTCAGAGGACAGGCACTTGTGGGTAGATCTAGGTTTTCCTGAGAGGCTGAGTGAAGCTGGGAGGACCGGGCTCCTCTTATAGAGCCAAGATGGGCTTGGACTGGGGCGGGTGCCAAGCCTGAGCTCGGCCCCACCCCTCTGCACCACGCCTCTCTGCTTGTCACGGTGTGATTCACGCTCCCTGGTTTCCTCACTGGTCTTCCCTCTCACCTCCTTTCTCTCTCACTCTCTCTTACACACATGCACGCTTTACATTGCTATACCTGAGCGCTCCTTCACTGACCTCATTATTAACATAGTGCATCTGCAACTTGATTCTTCTACTTTCTCCTGTGAGTAAACCAATTATCCACATTTTTCAGGTTTATGATATTTATCTGAAAGTTTTAATTTTCCAAATATGTTTGGCTAACAGCAGTTCCTCACTTGTGAGATTTACAGGCCCTGAGAACAGGCAGCTACAGGCCCAGAAAAACAGTAAAGGATGCCTCCTCTGTCTCTCTCAGAACTGAATTTAGAAAAGGACACTTTATAGTAAGTGTGATAATAGTGATTCTCTGTATCCAGAGATTTGTATGCATCACATCCTTCTGATTTTGATTATATGCAATTTAGACCTGTATTGTTATTTCAAACACTCACTTAACTGATTTACAGCGTAACCACAGTGTTGCCTGACCCAAATGCATGTTTATCTGTTTGCCGCTCTCAGCTAGAGATGAGACAATATAAGATTTTATCGGAAATCGCAATAAAACGCTCAGGATAAGTTGATTGTGGTAAATTTCCATTATTCAATATCTTCACAAGTGACCTGAAGAAGAAGAAGAGAAAGTATGGAGAAGTTGCAGAGCAAGGGGACTGCGATATAAACAACAGCTGTAAACAGGTGCCCTGAGCAGTTAGGGGTTTTGGGGCCTTGCTCAAGAGCACCTTGGCAGTTTCCAGGAGGTGAACTGGCACCTCTCCAGCTACCAGTCTACATTAATCTGCCTAGTTTTAAGAGTATCTTTGCATTATAAATTAGCAGTTTGGTACATTAAGGTGGAGAGAGAACAGAGAAAGGGGAAATGTATGATTCTGTTATCACTCTGCTATCATCAAAATGTGCTTAAAACTCTAATGTATCAAAAGTATTTTCAATATTTTTATTTTAAATCGTAGGTCTGTATGTCATCAAGCTAGACAGTTGAAAACCTACCGAGACATTGTATCTTAAAGGTTCCCTGTGAAACTTCTGAGTTGTCCTGGAAGCCGTTCGTTATTTTATATTAGCGGACTCTTTTTCTAAACTAACGTTAGCTACCGTTGCTCTCTGTTAGAGGAGCAGAGAGAGGCACTGGGACGAGGCACTCGAGAATGTACATAAAGTCTCATCCTGTGGATTGTTGTAGAGAATCCGGCACCGAGTCCTTCACAAAGAAATCCACAGTCCAGCAGCATTAAACAACTTCAACAGATCGACCACAGGCTTGTCCAGGCAACAAGAGAGACGGGGGAAGTCTAATTTTTCACGTCACTTTACAATCCGCTCACATATGTCCAATAAAAAAATGATTAACAGGTGAACTAATACACATTGTTACATAGAGCTCCTTTAAAATACCCCATTTATGCCAAACATCCCCAATTTGAAGGTTTCACCTCCTTGTGAAAACATTTTGCTCCTCAGGAGAGAAGAAATAAAACACACACACAGACACACATAAATGTAATACATCCCTGTTTGCACCCGTTCACACACGTCTCTCTCTTTTTCCTTCTCTGTCCCTCGCCTCGTTTTCTCTGACCTGTTCTTTTGTCCCCTGTCTGAAACTTCATCACCACATATTATTCCTGCTTTGTTTGGTTTCAAAAGAGGTGTGAGAACATTTCCAGGTTTAAAGCCCACAGCCAGGCCTCTATCAGGAGGAATCAGTGTACCATTTCTTTACTCTGTTTGGACATCTTTTGTTCTGTTTGGGCTATGCCTTTATATGTGTGACAGTGGAGTATATTATCAACTTGGATCACCTGAACATTAAACTGCAAAACTACTTTGTGCTCACACTTGTATAGATTACTTGCCGCTGAGAACGTCGACAGGCATTGCACAATTCACTTTTAAGCTGCCGACTATAAAAACAAACTGCTGCGTCAGGATAAATGTATCCCTTCTGTGAAAATATTCCACTTCATGCGTGCAGAATGTATCTCAGTGAGAACATGCAAGAAACAATGGCACAGCAAATGATAGATACTTGTCTTGTTTCGTCACTAAGGGACCCTGAGGCGATCTGAGTCAGTCACCGCGCCGGCGTCAAACCTACATGCGTCATGTATGTTGCGCAACAGTTCACCCTGAACTGTTTCATTGCAGCCTCCATGGAGATGGGCGGAACAGGAGATGAGAGGTTTGGAGAAGCGTGAAAGGGCTGCTTTCCAAAGAACCGTAAACTGGTTACCACAAGTAAGGTGAATATTAACTGGATAAAAATTGTGCCAAGTTTAATTTATTGGGAAATATTCAGCAACATGTAGTTTGTGAGGGAGGCAGGTGTGATGAGGTCCCTCCTACAGTCCAGTGACCTGCAGGTCAGTTGGACTGAAAGGCTGCTAAATTTCCCACAGATATGAATGTGAGTGCTGGGCGTTCTCTTTTGGTATTAGCCTTGACTACAGGTTGTTCCCCTGCTTTCTGATGCCTGGACAAGCTACAGCAGCCATGAAGAATGCTAAGCAGGTATAGAAAATCTCCTTTGTTTGTTTGGCACTTTATAAAAGCCTTATTTTTGTAGTTATATTGGATTATTATCCTTTAATCTTGTGGTGCCTTTTCATTCTCAAGGCCTAAACTGGGTTGGTAGCTCTAAAATCCTGAATACTTATATGACAGTTGTTGTACTGGCATATTTCTTGTAAACATCTTCCGCCATCTCCTAAAAAGATTAAAGAGTGTGTCTGCACATATTTCTGTCTTTCTGATTCAGTTTTACCTCTTTGGACTTCCAGAAGGAATCCCATCTAGAAGGCCAGAGGAGCCGCATTTTTGCGCCACGTGGTTTTAAACAACCTTTCCTGGAATAGTTTGTCTTAGAAGCAGGACAGTGAATGGGATAAGGGAAAAGAGTGGTGGTAAGAGAAAGCTGTAAAACCAACATGAATTTTAGCAATTCATGTTGACAAGTCATAAAAGTTAAGTTTTGCTGTTTGATACATACAGTTTGTTTCACATGCCCGAGGTCCTCAGGATATGGCACTGATCACTGTTTTTAATGAGATTGATGTGATGTGATTGATGGCCACATGTACCATGTGTCTACCAGATGTGCCTCCAGCACGAACGAGTGCCAGTGTGGCAGTTGTTTTCCATCAGGTGCTGGAGGACAGGACAGGCGCTGACAGATGAAGAAAGATTGATATCTGACAGACAGACAGCACTGGCTGGTACCCTCCCTCCAGCCAGACCGTGGATAAATTCACAACAGCCACACACAATGAAATTAAAGCACTAACGCACATTCAAGCAAAGGAAAATCTCTTGTTCACCGTTTCAAATCTCCCATTTGAGTTTTCAGCCACTTTCTACCTTCTAAAACACATCAGTTGACTTTAGGGCTGTTTTAGAGCTTGTTTAACAGTTTGCAATAGCACAGTGAGCCACATATGATAACTGCATGCGTGGCATGGCAAAAAGAGAAAAAACTAAACAAGCAAAAAAAAACATCAGTCTAAACTGTGTAAAAAGTCAGTCTGCCGTCTTGTCAGGTCTTGACATCACTGACTAATGCACAAAGCACTATTATCAGTTTACAGTGTGTCACGTCTTCGGTGGTAATGTTGTTTTTGTGCCGAATCAAGTTCCCGGCAAAATCTTTGGTAATTGTTTAGTGAATCACCCGGAATCTGATAAGGACACAGTATTGTTTATCACACAGACAGTAATGCGAAACAGATGATTGTGTAATATGCCACACAAGCACATCACTGCCAAGTTTGGATGGTATAATATACAACACTATGTGCTATAGGTGCATGAAGCCCGTCTCGTCTGGTACATTTCCACTTTCTCCACTTTCCCTGTAATTACAGGGGGCTGTAATTAAAAGAACATGCGTCCTCTGTCAACAGCTGCAGACACACTAACACATACACATTCTATGACACAGCTGGATGTGTCAGCTTGTCAAATTAAGAATGTTTATATGATGTATCGTTCAGCCGCGTTGAGCAATTTATCATCCACCAGCACAGTGATGATGTGACAAACATGCTGCAGACCTGTGCTGCATGGACCATCAAAGTGATGAGTATACCTTTTTTGTTTATACGTTTATTCATTCGATGCCTCAGACTCAATATAGTCTTTAACAAAATGCTTTTTAAAAATAAATAAATAAAAATAATATTTTCAATAATAGAATCTCTTTCTGGGGAAAAAAAAATCAAATTTAAAGTGTATATAAACAAATTATGCATTGAAATAAACACTGGAAACAGCATTACCATCTTTTTTAAACTACTTGTTTGTATGGACTATTGTGTTCAGAACATTATGACACAGTGACAAGTGTACCATCACTCATCAACTACATTTTATACCCTCACTAATCACAACCCTCACCTGGATCTCGGATTTTATTGTCCTTTCAGTAATGGATAGAAGCTGCTGAACTGAAATATTAGACGAGCCTTACAGAGAGCGCAAAAGAGATTGTCACGCAACAAGCAGCCTCAAACACTGTGCACCAACAACCCAGGAGAAAATGAAAGATTTTCTTGATTGAGGTGAACTTTATTTTATTTTACATCACTAACTATTAAAAGGACACGTGAATAAGAGCAGCAAATAAACGTGAGAGCATATTCTCTGCCCATACGACTTTACACAACAAGTAAAAGCATCGTTGCATCACCTTGTATTTCCCACTTGCACAAGTGTAAATCTGTCTTATCTTATTAAACAGAAATGACAAGTACAGACATACACTGGAACTCAAAGCATGAGTTCACCAAACTTAATTCAAAGCAGCTCGAGTTCCTGGTAACTCACAGGAGTGTGGCAATTCCCAGTGTTGATTGTAAGAATCTGTTTTTTTCACCCCATCTCAAATTTCTGACTAATTATCAGGGACATTATTGCTTTTTTGATTAAGGATAAGAATCGGCTCATCAATTACTTTAACAGTATTGGTACATCGTGCAAAAACAATTACTTGAAGCTTAGTGTGAGCAAGACTAAAGAGGTGGTGGACTACTAGAGGAACAGGTAGAGAACACTGTAGGGAGAGAGCAGGCGGTCCTTTCTGTGCGCAACAGGCCCCTGCAGATCTTTTACCAGTCCGTAGCAGCCATTGTGCTCTGTTCTTTGCTGTGGTATGCTTGGGTAGTGGCATAAAGGCTGGCAAGGCCAGCAGACTTAACAAGCTGGTGAGGAGGGCCAACTCTGTGGTCAGGCTGGAACTGGACCCCATCACAACGCACACTTTCCACAGTGTCTGACATACTCCGGACACTTACACCATCTCTCTCTATTGTCTCTCTATTAGACTCCTTCATACATTTACCAGACGGTTCTCACCTTGTGAGTTTGGATGCGTTTAATTAATTACCACTGCAGTGGTTTTGAGAACTTTGCCAGGTGTTTATGCATCAGTCTGTTGACAGATTTTGTCAACATGATAGTAACCATGCAAGACGCAGTCACGAAACTGCGAAACACGAAACTGAAAGATAGGTGTGGTCATAGCAAATGGGCCAGAAGTAGGGATGGAAGTAAGAAAGGGGTCGCTGATCATACACTTTGCACCCCTGTCCCACATGTGTCTCAAGTTGCGTCCACTCCATCGTCGCTGGTATTATTTTCACATTGTCTGTGGACGTATTTGGACACCACGATAGCGTCATAGCTGTGCAAAATGCGGTCAGAAAACTGGAGTTGAGGCACGTATGAAAGCTGAGTTTGAAGATGGGTGTGGCCGACATTCATGGTCCTGAAGACACCCATTGTAGCAGGGACTACCACAGAGTGGTTTTGAGTACTTTGCCAGGTGTTTGTGTCTGTCTGTACTTTCTGCTTTCTCTTGCACAGCCTTTATTTTACTTTTTTTTGTTTCACATACCTCATCATTCATTTTTTTTGTGTGTTTTTTTTTACTTTGTCTGTCTGTAATTTTTTGTGCCCTGCTGCTTCAACAACAGAATTTCCCCTCTGGCCATCTATATAAAGGCTCATCTTATCTTATGGACTGATGATAAGTTGGGCAAAAGAAAGAAACATAGTTCAAAAGAGTAGATATGCATTTATTAGACATGTTACAGCTTTGACAAAACAAAACACATTGTTGGTCTCCTTTTCCACTGTTCTGTTTTGTCAAGTTAGGCCCCCCCAAAAAACCTAAGATATCAATGCAACTTCTCTGGTCAAATGTCAAAATTGGATTATACCTGGTGAATATGGCGTTTGTGTTTACCCAAGTATTGTCTAAAATGACCATTTTTCAGTCCTGGCTTCCACTGATTTGACCAAGCCCTGTCCCATGATCCGGAAGTCCTCCAGTATTGCTTCTACGTTGGGAATAGCATTTACCTGCTCCCCAGTCACCTCCACGCTCCGAGCAGTCATCTGAGACGTCTGACGAAGAAGAAACATCGGGTCAGAGTGGGGGATGTTGACATGTGAGTAAAATCAGGAGGTTCGAAGAGAACAGGACACACGATACAACAAAGTAAACTGTATCTTAATGCTTTTAGACAGAGGAAATGAGTGACTTTGGACATACCTTAAAGGGCATTGGGATGAAGGCCTTTGGCTTCCATAAAACTGCGATCACTGTTCCACCATAGGGATCACAGAAGAAGAGGGCGAGGTCCCCGAAAGACTCCTGAAAATAAATAAGATAGAAATTCAGGACACAAGTCAGTGAGGACCTATCTGATGTGACCTGCGCAGAAATGTTCATGTATGAGATAATGTTAAAGTTTTAATTATGTTACGTTTAGTCATGTTGATGAAGGTTCTCAGTCACCCAGGTCATGGTAATTGTAAGTTTTAAGTGCTCCCCTGATGTGCTTCTGTTCCTTATCAGAACCCTAAACCATTGGGCTGAGACCATGCCCACAAAGACAGAGGGGAAGGAGAAGGAACAGAAGCACATCAGGGGAGCACTTAAAACCTGTGGATACCCAAACTGGACCTTTTGTCAAAACTTCTAAAAGATCTAGAGCAGACAGAGAGGAGGAGACGGAAAAACGTAACAACATCGCCATTCCTTATGTCACAGGAATATCTGAAAAACTCAGGAGGATCTTCAATAAACATCATATCCTGGTTCACTTCAAACCCAGAGGCAGAAACTTGTCCATCCTAAGGACAAAACACCCATACATTAACAGAGTAATGTAGTTTATGCTGTTCAATGCAGCCAGGAATGCACAGATTTGTACATTAGGGAAACAAAACAACCTCTCCATAAACGAATGGCACAGCACAGGAGGGCCAACTCCTCAGGTCAAGACTCTGCTGTCCACTTACATCAACAATGTAAAAATCTTGGCCAGAGAAGACGGATGGTTTGAAAGAGGAGTAAAAGAATCCATCTATTGGGTATCTGTTGGGTCAACGACTCACAAGTGGCCCTAATGACTCTGAAACTCAGAGCTCACGCGTGTCCTTAACGACTCTGTAAGGACACTCCCACACATAGTTTAAAAGCCTGGAACTCCCCTCCAGTTAGTTAGAACAGAGGAAGCCTGGATGAGAAGTGAAACGTCTTCAAGAACCTGGAACACTTCCAGTTGCCCACGATACAGCACTTACAATTACATTAAAAATGTTTGCCAGCTTCCTTCCCCACTCTCTGGTATATCATCTGATTTTCTCCTCACAGTTATAGCAACAGGTGAACAAATAAAAACTCACCGTTACCTTGATTTAATTTTTCTTCTTGATTTTTGGAAACATTTGCGATAATTCATCTCAACAAAGAGAAAATATACCTCTAGCCTGAACGGCCGAGCTGCAACTTGCATGCGCAAATCCTGCCACACAGCTTTCCTGTGTCAACACGGCTTCATTGATACCACGCCTTACTTTTACCACCCCCAACAGAGAACACTCACTCTGAGCTCTGCCAGGTAGAGGGCCACAGGGTTGTAGTCGATGACAGGCAGAGCCCCTCCAGACTGCGAGACACTGCCAGCCATTACACCCCTGCCGAAGGTGACAGTGGGAGGGTCTACTGCCTGGCTGAGCAGGGGAACCTGCTTGGGGTTCAGGTGAATCAACACATCGTAGGCATCCAGAGGAGGGCGCATGACCACCTACATAAACACAGACAAGGGAATCACATGGCTTGAATATTAAATCATAAAAGGACCATTTATGAAGAGTACATTGTGGCTTTCAAGTGCCTTTTACCTACCCTGACATCTTGTATCTGGCCACCATCCATCAGCTGCTGTTCCAGTACCTTCAGACTCTCTGCAGCCAGCATCACCACACGCTGCAATATCTAAAAGACACACAAACAAAATGTGACATTTAATGGTTAAACATGGTGGCTGTGGATTGTCTGAAGTGTTTCCAAAGAAAATATCCTGAGATGTTGTTAGTGACTAATTGTTGGCAACAGTATGGGTGGTTGGATTGACAACGTTAGACAGTAGACCGCAGTTACTGAGGATGGTACTTTATATGGATGGTGATCTTAATGTTATTCAGTTTTTAGCAATAGATATTGGCTACAACAACAGCCAGAATACATGATATAGAGATTGAGAAAAAACTTGACCATCCACCACATTTCAGCTGATTAAGTAGCGATACTGGTTCACATGACATTACTAACTAGCTAGCATAATCAATCATGAGCTGCCTTTAATCATTACAGAGCAATGCATTAGTAAAAAAAATTATATGAACTTGTTTAAATTAAAAAGGTCAAGATTCTTTCATTAATCGCCCGGTGATGAGCAACAAAGGAGTGTCAAGATTACTATAATTATAATGTTAATTTACCAAGAATAATAAGAATATTCCTGATCCACATCCGGTGAACATCTTGGTCCTCTGCACACCGAGCGAATCTTTGAAAAGTTTGTATTTTGCATTCAGAGTTGAAGTTGAAAGTAGCCATGTGCAGTGATATAGATAATTGAGGATGCCATACATTGAGATGCATCGAAAATCGTTTTGCATTTGAATCGATGGCAGCTGATTCGAATCGAATTGTGAGGCAAGTGAAGATTCACAGGCATGTAGGTTTTTGTTTAAGGTACTTTAATAGTTAAAATGTCTTTCTTCTGACTGAAAAATTCTCTTCAGACCCAGTTATTACAGCATTTTGACCCAATGACGACCCCAATGATTTTTCTTCCAAGTAAAATAGTTTGGGACCGTGATGATCCAGATGAATCAGATTATAACCCATGATTGTTCATCAGGAAAATATATCATGTAAATCAAACTAATTTGAAATCTCTTTAGGGTTTAGTGATAAATTCTATGGGTAAAGCTAATTAACATTTCTGAGGATTTGGTTGTGTAGATATTTTAGTGATAGAAAGCATCTTATGTATTCAGAAAGAAACTCAAATATTCCTTCTGTTAACTGATTGATTCCATCAAAATCTGCCCCCTAGTGGTCATTCAAAGGTATGGAGGCAACTACAATCACTGAACCAGGATCATTCACTCAACTCAGCTATTTGTTTTGAAACACCTTTTTCAGTTCCTGAAGTCCATAAAATTGGGAATGTGGAGTCAACAAGAAACTGATTCATGCAACCCCAAGCACACGGATAAAGTATAATGGAAATCATTCTGAACATGGTGAATTAAGCCCACAATGACGTCTCTGTCAGGACGTCACAAAGTTCCTGCTCTCCGTCACTATATAAAAAGCAGGATGCTGGGAGAGGCTCAGTGTAAATGCTGGACTTTCACAGCACAGGAAACTTATCTGGGTCAGCTACGCACCATGGGAAGCTGGTGTGTGTACCTTTTCTGGACACTACTGTGTACCACTCGACTCTTTTACAGCTACGCTCACATCCAAACAGAGGAATATAAAGCTAAACATTTACCTTTTTTCACTATGACAGAGGACAACAACGAAAAGCAACTGGTGAGCTACATCTGACGGTCTCCCAAACTCAGTAGTAGAGCTTTCAGAGTTTTTAGGGTTGTTGATATTACTATGGATGTTAACAGTCATGTTTGTTTAGTTTATCATCATGTATATTACAGTGTTATCTTAATAAGTAATACATATCAATTCTGCATTTTCCAGATCAATGATTTACATGAAGTTTTGGAGAGACTTCAGAACAATCAATTTCCAGCTCTAAGAAAAAAGCATGGCTATCTGCCTGTGGTATGTAACGCAACAACTCAGTCCATCTGGAGTTCTCAATTTCTAAGAGTCAATCTGTTTAGAGAAATATATTTATTATTTTTCCACTGTTTCTGAACAGTAAATCATTAATCAATATCTTGCTTTAACTTAGTTTTGTATATTTGCAGTGTGATCCAGGAGACCAGTGTGCACTAAGGAGAGGCTCCAGGATTGGGAAACTATGTGACTGCTCTCCTCCGAGAACATGCAACTCTTTTTTACATCGTTGTTTGTGATTCTCTGTCTGTACAGATTTAATTACTGTATTTACATGTATCTATTTAACTGGATGTCCTCAGGTATTCTATTTTTTTCCTGCTTACTGACAAATTGTTATATTTAATCTTTTTTCAAATTCAGTATTGACTGCTTATCTATTAAATGTGTTGTTGTGTGCGTTGTGTGCTTGTATTGTTTGTCTACTGACCTGTACACCAGGTGCTCTCTTGGTCCACATAGATAGTTTCTTGTCTTTAGGCGTAGCTATAAACATGACGGGCAGAGACTCCCTGGAGGCCATGAAGTCATTCTTGATCTCTGTGTAGTCGACAGCTACACGTGACAAACAGGAGTACAACAATATAACTTGGCGTTGAAACAGCAATGCACATGAGCAGGATGTTAAAGTGTGTCGGGTTTGTATATAGAAAAAGGTCAGATGGGACTTGTTTATGTGACACAGTGGGAAAAGGGGTGTGTGCCCTTGCCTGTGAGCTGGTTGTTGAGGTTGACTACCAGCGGGTTGTTCCTCCAGTCAAAGGAAGAAAGCAGATGAAGGAAGCGAAGGAAGCCGACCTGAGGAGAGCTGAGGAACACGGAGAAATTCATTCACATGACCTACTGAACGAACAAAGGGAAGTGAAAAAAAAAAATGCACACCCAAAAATGTGACCAGGGAGGCGGAGGGATTATTGAAAAGTAGAGGCGGAAGTTACCCAGGAGGAGTAAAGGGCGCAGGCTGCAGGAAAACAGACGCCACCAGTAGGTCTGCTGTGTCCTCTGTCATGTCGTCACTGAGGAGCTGAGCCCCCAGCCAGCGTTTGGCCAGGCGACACACTGCCCCGAAACATGGGTGCTGCTGCTGGAGCCTACCGACAACATGGGGTAAAAATAAAATAATGAAAAACAGACAAAAATAAAGCGGCTTGAATGAAGTTAAGAAAAATAGGACAAAAGCTGAAGAAAGTGAAAACACATAAATGAAAAATAGAGAACCAATAGGAACCATACAATCCTGATTTCTCACACAAACACACAGATATTACATTGTGTTACAGTTTTAATTTTACCCATGCAATGTGCTAGTAAGTAGAGGCTTGTGAATGGTGGCCATCTCCAGAGCCTGAGCCTCCTCATTGTCCCTGATAACCTGCAGCCCCTCTGCAGTCACACTCTCTCTCAGCACCTGAGGCTCCCGATGGTATGCCACCTGGATGCGGAACACCAAACCATCCTGTATACATCAAGAGTGGGAAAAGAAACAACTTAAATAAAACACAAAACTAATAACATTTCATCAAAAATGTGTCAAGTTCTTGCCTGGACATACCATAAACATAGATTAAAAAACAAAAACATTTTTTACTGCCTCACTACTTTTCTCACAGACAAGTGTGCGACATGTACACAAATTAAAAAACATACCTTCCAGACATCCAGGTGTGTGGGGCAGGGCCGGCATGTGTAATTATGGTGCTTTTTCAGTAACTCTCCCAAGCGGATGTGGAAGGCAGCTCGGATATGGCGGATGGCGAGGCGGTCGTGAGGCCACTTTCCACTTCCCTCCATGTGACAGATCACTGCAAGAGCAGGGTTGGCAATACACTGGTATACGAGTTTGTATAGCACAATGTCTGTGGTAAAGAGGCTGTCATTTTCTGGCTTTGGAAAGGCTGCGATTCAGCTATTTAACAATTTTACCCGTAAAAAAATAGAAGAAACACACATGTAAAAAATAAATTTTATTCAGTGAGAATGAAAATGCATAAAACATTTTCTATGGCAGACAGTGAAGAAATGGCTTAAGTCTATATGTAGATTTTAACAAGACAAAACTTTGTCACTGGTGGACGAGACACTAACCTGTAATAGGGGTGATGTACGCAGGGCAGGGTTTGCCTTCCTTTGGCACCAATGATCTGGAAATCTTTTCTCTTTCAAAGAATGAATAGTCCAGCTTCAGTGGCTGAGGGGGAAAGACCTGCAAGGTACAACTGAAACATTATTACACTCATAAAGCCAAATTCACAATTTACAATTAACAACTACAGCCATTGATGACTTTTAAAAAGCTCTTTGAATTGGAGATGCATAATGGAGGTTACAAAGGGATATAGATGCAACATTACTAACATTTACTACTTCTACTATGTCTTTACCTGTGTGTATCTGAGTGCAGGGTGAGCTCCTTGCACTGCTGTGATGGAGAGAGGCAGACCTTCCAGCCTCCACAGTTTTCTACTCAGGTCATCATAGGACTGAACCACCAGTAAACTCACCTCCTCCCCGGTACTGGGCTCCTGAGGAGCATAATACATGTCAAACACATGCTGTATATACACAGCATCACCGAGAATATTCTTTTAGTGATGAAACAGGAACACTGACAGCAACTAAAGACTTAAAAGAATATTGATTAGGCCATTACTTAAAGGTCTAGATCAACAGGTACACACTTAGCACAGTGGAATCAATGGGGCGATTAAAATGATTGTTTTTCATAACATGCTTGCATTTTTTATGCTTATGCCAAGGACATTTTATTTATCTATACTGCATCTATTTATATCATCAAGCTGTTGTCTATATGAATTTTTTTCTTTACATATTTACCCATATTTTTACAGGGTATTATTCCATTTTATTCCATTTCATACCTACACTAAGGCCATTTTACAATGAAATGTGTCCTGCTGTTGTCGATATAATTGTATATTTAAATATTTTCCTATTTGATTATTATATTTGAACATCATTACTATTTTCACTGTAGTTTGTTACTTTATTTTGATGTTTTTAAATTGTATACTCAGGTCTCACTTGCAAATGAGACCTTGATCTCAATGACTTCCTGTTTAAATAAACATCTATATCATACAATATTCATCACAAACACATAAAACATCTTGCATCATTTTTTTTTTATAAATCTAATCGATTATATTCAGAATGTGATGTCTATTACTAATAAATCATGATTCAATCGCATCAATTTATCTTTTACCTCACTTCCCGTTTTGATGACGTCATCCACCATCGCCCCCACATATCGCACAGAGGATTCGGGGATATCTGCATGCCTGGTGGACAATAAATATATTATTTTCTTATTAAAAACGAGGCTTCAACGAACTCGTGCCTGCACTCGCCTCACTGTTACTCTCTGTTGGGACCTTTGCTCAAGTGAAACAGGTCACAAAGTGGTCTTTTATCCCCCCCAAAGACCCATTTTTGCGATGACAGTCGGCGCTAACATTAGCTAGCTAGCTTGCTAACGTGGAAACACATTACTCGTCTGAGCCGCACAAAGCATGAAGCGTGCGGGGAGGAGACGGAGCTCTGTCTGGGACTGCTTTGAACAAGTGGGGAGCTTCGTCCGCTGCATGAAATGTGACGTTACACTGAAGTACTGCAGCGGAGGCACCAGCTCCATGATGAGCCACATGAGCAGACACCATCCGTCCACCACGCTGCTGGACGAGGACGAGAAGCCGGTGATTTGTACCGTTCAGTGCGTCGAGGAGGAGAGTGCCGCTAACTCGGACATCATGCAGGTTGCCATCATGTCGCCCAACACAAACATGAATACCAACCCCCCCGAGCGGGACTATGGGGAGAGGAAGCGCCTGAAGCGCAGCTCTGTGTGGGACATTTTCATCAAAGTGGACGACGAGGTTCACTGCACGTTGTGCGACACAAAGCTCAAGTACAGGAGCAGCACCACCAGCATGATGTACCACATCAAGAACAAGCACCCGGACACTGTGCCCAATGATGGCGTGTCACTGGCGACACATGCAGAGGTGACTGAACTCATCTCCAAAATGATAGAGAAGGACATGCTTCCAGTCAGCACGGTCAGCGGGGAAGGCTTTCGTGAGCTACTTGCATACACTGTGCATAATTATAAAATGCCATCTGTTGGGGATATCACACGGCTTATTGAAGGCCATTTCCATGAGAAGATGGAGGAGCTTGCATTGCAGCTGAGCAGAGTGGAGAAAGTGGCCCTCACAGCCGATTTCTGGACAGCCCTCCCATATCAGAGGTACATCACAGTTTTCTGTTCATTCATAACAGAGGACTGGCAGGGGAGGTCAGCCGTGCTGCAGACGCACAAGCTGCCATCAGACAGCCTCATTACTACAGACAGTGTCACAGAGAGGCTTCTGAACACTGTGCAGACCTGGGGCATTGGTGGGAAGGTGACTGCCTGTGTTCATAACAACACACAGGACATCCCCTCAGCTCATGGGTGCGCCCATGTCACCTGGGACTATGCCACTTGCTTTGCAAGCACGTTGCAGCTCGCAGTCTGTGATGGGCTTAGTGAGGATCTGGTCCGCATCATTGCTGCTGCTGGGAAACTAGTCAAGCACTTCAATCACAACTTGCTGGCAAGCGAGGCCTTGGAGCACAAGCAAGTTCAGATGTGCCTGCCACAGCACAAGCTAATCCAGTCGAGCAAAGCCAGATGGGACACGATCTGCGATATGTTTGAACGGCTACTTGAGCAACGGTGGGCGATCAAAGCCGTCCTCTCTGATCGGACAATAACCAACAGGCAGGAAGCCCAGAACCTTGAGATTGAAGATGATTGCTGGCAAATAATTGAGAATTTCACACCAGTGCTGGCAACGCTGAAATGGGCAACAACAGTCATATCAGCCGAAACTGAGGTGTCCATTTCAAACATCTACCCAATCACGTTCAGCCTCATTCAGACCCACCTTGTGCCAAAAGAGAATGATGTTGAACAAGTCTCTGAGTTCAAGCTGAAAGTTCAGAGGTCACTTAAAAATCACATGGAGGTAGGCATGAACTAATGCTGCTATCATGTTTAGTTTTGACCAGTGATATTAGAACACATGCTGACAATTAAAAGCTTCATTTTGATAAAAATAGACATTTTACCTAATAATTACTTTAAATAATTCTTTATCAATGTTATTTCATTTTACTGTTCTCAGGTTGACTCCAATGACCTCGCCTCCAAACCAGCTCTGATGGCCTCTATGCTGGACCCTCGTCACAAACATCTCAGCTTCCTGACGCCCACGGGAAGACTGGCTGCAAAGGTTAAACTGCATGAGCTGGTCTCAAAATTAGATGTGATAAACATTGCTGTGGGCCCAAAGGATGAACAACAGGAGACCCTGATCACACCTGATATTAGCCAGGTGGCTGTGCCTTCACAAATGAGAAGTGACACCAAAAACACCATGATGTTGCTCCTCGGAGACAACTACAGCTCCTCCTATGCCACAGACTCCGAGGCTCAGGTAGATTACTATTTGAGAGACATCGCCCCCTCGTTGGACACAAACCCTCTCGACTGGTGGAAGGTAAATGGACCAAGATTCCCCAAACTGGCTACTCTGGCAAGACACTATTTGTGTGTACCTGGGGTATCACTGCCATCTTTACTGTCAGAGGCTGGACAAACATTTGCCACGATGCGTACAAGACTGAGCCCGGAGCATGTTGACATGATGATCTTTGTAAACAGAAATGCATAATGTGCATTACATGATGGAGATGCACACTGACTGAATAAGGTGACTGAAGGAAAGTGTAGGGCATGTTAGGTAGACGCCTTGACAGGAAGTTACAGGAGTCAGAGAGGATGTGGAGACAGTAGAGCTATAAAAACAACAGGTGCTCTCCCACTGTTGATATGTTGTATATGCTGGTGCTAAAAATGCTACGAATAATTTTTTCAGTGAACAAAAAGTTAGAAATCTTTTCCTCAACAGTAGCTGTGAGCTGAACTGCAGTCATAAGTAACTATACCTAAATGTAGTTCCTTAAAACTAAAACCCGATGATTTGTCTCATCGCCTCACTCGAACTTGGCGGCTGACATTGCTGGCTTAAAACTGTGGAGGAGTCAGTGGTAAAATTATGTCAGCACTATCTGAGTGAACATGTGGCGACTACACATCCCTGGCATTAAACATCTAAGGGAGGCTACTAACAGGGTAACAAGCTGCAGTCTTTCATGTGCCTCATTCACTTTAACACATTGCCTTAGATATTATGTTGTCTCTAGTCTACAAATCAAGACAAAAATCATTAGGAAAAAAAATAATGAAGGAGATAAACCACTGCTGTGTTCTGTTCTTACAGTGTTGGCAGACTGAATATTTGTATTACAGGTAGAGGCTCACTGACCAAACTAACCACTATATTATTGCCAGTATTAATGTGATGTATGTTGTGTCTACTTGTATGCTATGCCAAGATAAAATACATACAGCTGTAGCAGGTGTGTGATGATCTGTTTGGGGACCAGTTGTTTTTGGCACATGCTCTTTCCCTCCCACAGCACAGCCTCTGTGATGGCACTGTCCTGGAAACGCCGCAGCTCAGAGCGCGAACCCCACAGCTGACGAAACTCGGCTGCCTGGGAGAGGAACATTATGTTTATTAATAGGGTTATTCCATTATCATTATCGGAAATGCCTGATACTGCCTAAAATAATGAAAAAGGCCAATCTGATTCAGAACGTATCTACTAGAACTGGGACCCTGCTACCTCCCAGCAGTGACCCGTTTACCTGTATGCAATTTTTTCACTCCTTTAACTGTTCAGGTAGGCAATACAGTATTGTGCAATAATGTTCTTATGCAGTGGTAGCAGATCGGTTCAAGGATTGGATTTATTAGAGGGAAAGAAAAAAACGGTATAGGTTCATCTTTAGTTGTTAATAATGAATAATTGCACAAACATGTTAACATAAATGAAAAGTTGACAAAACAAACAAAAAACTTTTTAAAAAACAAGTGGAAATTCTGTACCCTCATTCGACAAGTAAGACGAGCTTTTTAAACTGCAAATATTAGCAATATTGTGTTCATGAATGCTACATTTGTTTGGATTACTGCAGTACCATTACATTCTATAAAATGTTTACAACCATAATCGCAGTCAAAAAGAGCACTAAGCAGATCTTCATTAAGAAGAAAAAAATAATTAGGTAGATACTGATGCAACAAATGGGCCTCCTCTTTGTAGCACTTGATATTGCACTCATAGGAATGTAAAATGACCTTGCATCTCCAACCCCAATTGGGAAAAAAACAAAAACATTACATATACAGAAAAGAGAGAGAGGTGAGATTACCTTCGGGCTGTCTGCAGATGGGCCTCTTTCCAGGACAGAGGTTGCCAGCTCTGGATTTAAGACCAAACCAAAGGAGAGAGGAGGCTGAGCCTTGTGTTTTGGGGCTTCACTCTCCACAGCCCACTGTGCGTGATTACACAAAAAATTGATTAAGTTCAACAAAATTCAGTGATTCCTTGTATGATTTACAAGACAGTTTTAGTTTTGACTCACTTAACTATTTTGAGTCAAACAATATGTGCTGTTATAGTATTAGTGACTTTGTAACCCTTGAATGTAAATCTTTCCCACCTCGGGGTCAGGAGAGAGGGAGTGTGTGAGGAGGTGGATCCTTTCGCCCAGTCCTTGCTGAAGCAGTGACAGAATAAAAGGGAGCGCGGTGTGGACATAATTTCCACTGTGGTCCATCAGCTCGCTGAGGAGATTCAGTTTCTTGCAGCTCGACTGAAGCTTCACCAGCTCACATAACCTGTGTGTGGGTGGGAGATGAAAAGCAACAAATCAGAAGAGCTGAGAGATGGTTGAAGATGAATGAGTTCTGCTCTGATGGGAAAACTAACTCGACGTGATAGCAGCAAGCAGTAGGTTGTACCCTCTTTATTAACAGACATAAGGGACCCTGACAATTAACTGTCTTTGAGAAGGTGTCTTTAATAGAAAGTCTCTTCAGAGATGTAAAACTAAGCTGCTTATGAAGTCCATAAGAGAGAGACTGGGTGTAATTAGTCTTTGTTGCATTAGTTGATAAAACGGAGTCATACTGGAATACGTGGTCGCTTGTCCTTATCATGGGTTTGGGGGTCATGAGGAGGCTGTGGAAGCCGTCCACTGTGGGGTCGTCCCAGAACTGCATCGACACAGACGCCTCGGCCTGCAGCTGAGAACCAAGATGAAAAGGGTCAAAATCTGTTGCTTAAATAATCCCAGCAGTAAAAGTGCCTCTTGCTTGAACACACATTTGTTTTTTTAAATAGAATCTACCTGTTTGTAGGTACAAGCAGTCATGTCAGCACACATGTTAAGATGTCCTGAAGGGTCGACAAACACGACCTGGAAAGCATTGTGGAAGTCTGCCAGAGACGGCTGCAGAGAGAAAAAAAAAAAACGGGACAATAGTGATTAATTCAGGAGGCTAACAAAGCATTAATAATCTACACACACGTTGACTGTGAACTAGATCACTCACAGCTGTTGAGTCAGGATCTCTGGCTAGGCTTATTCCATTCACGGTCAGGTCTGTAGATGCTGAGGGTAACAACAGGAGGTGGGTGAGTTGAAACATATTTGAACTAGAAGTAAGCACAACTTCAGTATTATCACATCACGTATAGTTTCCCATATAATCCACTAAAATCTGGTGAAGCAGATTTGACATTTTCTTACCCAGGAAGTTCAAACTGTTTCGAAGCAGCTGATAGGCTGTCATGGTGTTACTTATTCTGTGAGTGGTCAGCAGATAAGTCAATAGCATTGAAGCCAGGAAGCCATTAAAACAACCAGTGCCCTATAAGACATTGAGAGAGCAACACAGAGGTAAGGTGAGACAAACTATGTCTGAAGACTGATAAATAAATACTATGGAAAAAGAAGGAAGTAAAGGAAGAGCCGTTTGCAAGCCTCCAACCTGGTCGAGCTCTCTTTGGCGAAGCCAGACTTTGAGCAAGGCCACCCCATCGGCAAACGCTGAGCACTGGGAGCTGACAGCAGAAAGAAACTGGAGGTGAGCCCTGGGCAGTAAATCCCCCAGGACAGAGCTGTTGTAATGTGGAGTGGCAGGTTCGCTCCACTCTGCAACAAACAAACAAGGAAAAAAAGACTTTCAATTGAACCGTTTCTGAAAAACAATGAGATCCTGAATTTATATATTATCACTGACAAATAGTGATTGATGGTGATAAGATAATTTTGTTAGATCATTTTCGAAGAACCGGTCATATAAATTAACAATCCTACCAGACAGGGAGGTCTGCGATCCGGTGTACCAGTCCGTCCTGATGTTATTCCTCTGAGGGTGGAATCGACTGGGCTTGAAGAATCCAGGAGGCGGACAGACATGAACACGTAATGTGAAGCTAGAAGAGTCTTTACCTGAAAGATAGGACACCATAACACATCTCAAAACAATAATAATAAAAAAATCCCGTTTAACAATAGATAATACTTGAATCTGAATACAGTGCTCTTTAAGGTTTAGTTAAGTACATGGAGGGGTCAGCAGCAGAACAGGTCGGAGTCGATTCCCGTGGAGACAAGAATAACGCATGGTCCCAATGCCAGAGGAGGACGCCAGATGCTGGGCCAGGCCTGCCAGGTAGAGAGCCCTTTTCCTCGGATACCTCTGGTTCAAGACGTCCTTTGGGTGGAGTACGTCCTAATATCAGATGAGACAACAGTGTCACTTGCAACCTAATATCAGTATTGCTATTTTACATTCAATACATGACAACAACATCTTGCTCTAAGGCCGACTCACAGCTGGGATTGTGACAGCCAGGTCCACCGTGATGCGTGGTTTAATGCAGGTGCCCAGGGGGAAGCTGCCGATCAGATCGATGGAAGCGGGAGGTGCCATGTGGAACTTTCCCTTCGTTGATTTGGGCACCAAGAGGAAGGGGACTTTAACTGCACTAGACAGCCATGAGAGGTCACTCACCTGAACGCATAGAGAGATTAGAGTAAAAGATGTGGTTACAGGTTTTCTGACCATGAAGATTATCCTGAAATGAAAGTACTACGCACCTCAACCTCGGGTGAATCTGGCACAGTCTGCAGCAGCTTGGTGACCGTCTGAATGAAGGAATCTATTTGCTCTTTCTTTCGCTCGCTCAGGGCGACCTCTTTCAGCAGCTCTTCCATCTGTTGTTGATGACACATTATCAACATTTGCAAGGAGTGTGTGAAAGCTTGTGTGGCTATTGTTGACATGGGGTAATGTTAGGAAGTCCGAGGTCTCACCTGCATTTTGAGCAGGCTGCAGTGAAACAGGCTCTCAGCCTCCTTCAGCTGGTTCAGCTCCTCGGCTGACGGAGGTCTGTACAGGTCACTTCGGGACAGCTTCACCGGGTGATAGACCACCTCCTCCCCTTCTGCTTCCTCAGGTTTGCTCCTTTTGGCTTTAACGGGAGCCTCATCTTCCTCCTTCTCATGAGAGGAGCCTGAGGGAATCATCTGTACAACAACAACAGTACATGAAGTAGCAGCAATACCAGCCATGCTTGATCAAAGCGTTTCATCTGCAATATTACTAGCAAGAATCAGGATAATCAGAATGTGGTATATAAACTAGGCAAACTAGAAACTGATATGTTATTTAAACTGAGCTGTTAAAATTCAGTTTCTATCATTAGATGTTGTAGATGTAATGTAATTGCAAACTCGTAGGCAAAGCATGCAAGGAAAACCGGTGTACCAGAGAGGAAAACTGTCCAATTTGTCAGTTACAATTGTGATAAATGTCGCCATTCTTACCTCTCCTGGCTCCTCTGCGACTGTCTGCTTCTTCTTCATGTCTTCACTCTTCTTTAAAGCTTTTCTAGTTCAGATATTTCCAAAGTTTTGATCAACAGCGCTTTCCCTTCATTGCGCTCTCACATGTGCAACGGGTTAGCCAAACGTGCTACAAGCAAAATATTGCCCTGATTGGTGTCGAAGCAGCGAGGCTGAACGGTGATTGGCTCGCTGCTCGTCGAACGTCAAGTCGGCTTCAGCAAGATAGGTTGCACGAACAGTCTCTCGTATGGTGCGCGTGATGTGTTCAGGTCCTCAGGACACTTTCATGCTGGAATGTAATTAAGTATATTGACTTGAGGTACAATTTTAAGGTACTTGTACTCGACTTGAGTATTTACATTTTCTACTACTTATAGCCACTCCACTACATTTTAGAGGCTAATATATGTAGTTTTCATTCCTCTACATGTATTTGATCCCTTTAGTAACTACTCTGCAGGCTGCATACGAATCAGAGCCAAAGTAGTGCATTTTTAAAAGTAACATATTTTATTGATAATAGGATTAGAAAAAACACTGATTCTGATCATCTGAATGCTGATAATGATAAATGCTGAATATCAGGTCTGATTATAATCAGTGTACTGAGACAACTGATAAAAATACATGGTATAAAGCTAGATAAATGAATATATGTATGAATTACTTTTACTTGTACTTTTGATACATTTCTCGCCAGAAAATTACTATTCACGCTTTCATATCAGATATTTTAAGAATTGTACTTAATTACTATTTTTCACTTTTACCAAAGTAAGTAAGTAATGTAAGATTCAAGATTAATTTAATCGTCATACAACACAAGATTGGATAACCAAACTCCCTCAGATACACAGACATAATAATCTCAATAATACAAACTAATAATCCACAAACACATGCACATACTTGTGTGGGCACAGACATATTGTATGACCGGATTAATTAATTGGTTGTTTAAGGGAAACAAGAATAATGAAAACAGTAAACCAGTCTCTCAGTAAGTGCTGATCTATAGGATGGACATGAAAATGTAAACAGACCCTTAACAGATCCCCAAGTCTTAGAATACCATAATCTAATATCCTTGCTTCATAGTGTTTTACTTTTTATGAGGTACGTATTTATCCCTATCTTTGCTATATTATGCGGGAGCTATTGATAAAACACATAGCTTTCTTGTTATTATATATTAATATTAAAGAAATGGCAATGCACATATTGTATTCACAGTTTATTTGGTACTATTTTTTATACATATACAGTGTGTCTCACTACTGTATTGCAAATATGGAGAAGCTTAAAAATACATGGAGGAAAAAACAGAATCTTTACAAAGTAATTATCTTTCACAGCTTAGCCTGCAGTGAACAGTATGTCGTGTTCATTTAAAAGGACATTTTCATTTCATTTACATATCTCATTCTCCTCTAAATACAGCTACAGACATTTATTATCAGAAAAGTTTACAATCAGTTGTCACAGTTCTTGGTCTGAAACAATGGGGTGACCTTAGGTGGTGGACCTGCAGTAACCTGTTCAACTGATAACAGTGGCACAGTTACATCACTCCGTATCGGCTTTAGCTTGATAGACAGAGCAGGAGGGTTAAATGTGAAAGAGTTCATGTCAGCTGCCTGGGGAACCATGAGAGAAACACCTTTGGCCAACTGCATTGTGTCAAGCCTCAGAGGCCCAGAGGACACCATTCCTTCCTTTCTAGAAGGAGATGGTTTCTTCAACCAGACATCTTCCTCAGTTTTCCCTTGAACCTTCCGTGGCTGATCCTTGAGGGTGGTTAGTGGCGTCTGTGAGGTTACTGCCAACTCAGTTTGCTGCTTGATATATCTTTGCTCTAGTTTGGGCAGTCTGACTGGTTTCTTGGAGTTGGGCTTTGTATAGCTGTTGTCCAAAATCTCATATGAGGGTATGATGTGATGTCTAGGCAGGCAGGAGGGATCAAGCTTTGGTATCACTTTTGAGTCCTTTTTGAGCTGATATGATGATCGAGTCAATTCAGAATGTCTCCTTTTTTTACCCTCTTCCTCCACTTCCTTTCTTTCTGCTGAACAGGACAGAGTTGGCAGTGATTTGTTTCGAACAGGTTTGGGTAAATTAATCCGCTGGTTTTTCTTCGGATCAACTTGTGGTGAGGGGCGAGGACTGAGTACTTTATAGTGCTTGTCCCTAACAGGCCTCCTGGGACTTGTTTCCTTTTCTGATTGTTTTGGAGAGCTGGGACTCATTTCCTTTTCAGGTTGCTTTGGAGAGCTGTTTGTTTGGGCCGCAACATTGCACTGCTGGTTTACTGTTGGATCTGTTTGTACAGGGATCTGGCCAATGTCAACCTCCTGTTAGAAACGATTATAGAGACATAGATATACTGATGCACATAACCTTTCGGTTGAAATATGAACAGAAGATTTGCAGAAGAGAATTATCAAGAGCACCTGTTGCAAGGCAGGTTGAAGTGTAGGGGGAGCTTTTACAAGCACAGATCCTCGAGCCCAGGGATTTGGAGTTGCTGGCATCGGCTCTGGGTCTTCTGTTTTAGATAATTCCTCTGCTCCTTCCCCTTCAGCGAGGAACAGAAATTGCCGCTCTAGAGTCTCTGTGAGGCTTCTCAAGACCCAGGATGCAGAGTAATGTGCTAGCTTGAGGAAAAAGACAAACAACATGATTAATGTTATAAATATTATGTGTGGTTGAAATGGATGGATCATTTTGATGGTAGTGTATTTGATCTCTCCACGAATCGAAATAAAAAGTGTATATGACCTTTCAGTTGTACCTGTCTGTTAACGTCCACCTTTAAACAGCCTTCCATGACCTTGCTCATAAGCTCCTCCATAATCTCTCCCACTATCTCATCTGCATCCTCCTGGTTCAACATGTCTATCCATTGGGCACGAGTTAAGTGACCGCGGATGATACCTTCCTCTTTCAGGTCCTGTATTGGAGGTGTGGTCACATGGATAGATGTTCTACGTTTACGCTTGTCAGCTTGGGACTTGGTTGCAGAACGGGGCATCTTGGCTCAGAAGCTGATGTAACACATGAAACACAAAAATAAAATGAACAATTCAATGGGGAACAACATCGTTCCCTTTCCATTGGCAAGTTGAGGTGTCATAGATAAACATTAGCACACTCTGGTGGAGGTGATCAGACATGACACTTGAGCTGCCAACCAGAAGCCTACAGTACATCCAAATTTCGCAGTTAAACACCAGTATTGCAAATCACAGTGAAATATGATGTAAATATGAATATTTAACCTTTTCACACAGGGTGTCTACTACAATGGACACATATGTGGTAGTAACCACTGAAGCTGGTATACTATAGTCATTAACTAGGTGGTGGATCCCCAAGGCCTTGTCCACAATTCCAGTTGAGTTTTTGTATCTTTGTAGAGATATGGCATTATAAAAATGACAGAGGAAAGAAGAGATGCCTCAAGTACCCCTGGAATAACTGTTAAATCCTCTTATACTCAGAAAACCAGACAGGTTAAACAGTTATTTTTAAACTGAATAAGGTGTTACAAATACCTTTATTCAGATTTTACTAACAGTTTAACAGCCAAAGGGTATATTATATATTACAAATAGATATATTTATTCCTTGTTTTGTATGTTTTATTTAAAGTGATGACATAATTTACAGTTGAATATTTTAATGAAACAGCAATATTAAATAGTCTTCACACTTCATGTACATATAGGCACAAAAGGCAGAATATACCAGTTGGTGCATAGCGTCCACTGGAGTGGACAGTTGTATGTTCACAGAGAAAAGAACTTTTTGAAGCAGTTTTGAACGTCTCTTTGTTGGTGACAGTCTTCAACAGAAAAAGGCTCACTGGGCAGGATGCATAAAGTGAGCTCACCTCAGCCAGTGTCATATACAAGCTAATTCTGAGCAGAAATAGCAGTTAGCCTACACAAAAACCCAATTATGTGTTTGGTGGGAAAATCACCTGTATTAACGCCATAAGACAACAAGTATGTATGAGATTATTTGTAAGAAAAGAACCTAATTTAGTGTGGAGTTTTTCTTTACAACAGGCGTATGCTAATGCTAACTTCACGGCGGTGTTGTGAGACCATGGGACAGCCATATGTGTATCACATAATTCCAGGTAATTACACGATTATAACATGTCATAATTCACCATTCGACCGCAAAGCGATCGCAAAGTTTTAAAGATTTTATGAATAATAACTGTCATACCGTTAACATCTGAAGTTATTATTGTAAAACCTTACCTGACACTTGGCTTCTACAATTTGCTCTATATAGTCTATGGTTGCTCAGCAACCAAGCACGCAATCATGACGTAGAACGTAAAGGCCGTTGTCTCTATGGCTGCGGAGGACGCGGATGTAATCCTGTTGCTAACAAGAGCTAGAAGAGTGCTTCGTTCTCGTTAACTTTACATGTTATTAACGATTACGACTGAGAGTTAGCCAGTTGTTATATCTAACGCAAGAGTGTGTGCATTGCCACGCAAAGTAACAGCGTCTTCTTTTATTTAACACTGCGTTGCTGCACTTGGTATCTCGCTAACATTCCTAGCTTGCTGCTAATGTTAAGTGTTTAGCTTTGCCATTTGCTGCAAAGGAATGGAGTTTGTTTTTTGTGATATCGCTAGTTAAACTCAACGCCACTGTATTTGCGGTCACCTTTATTTTCCTCTCTCGGACTAACACCAGACCACCCGCTACCTTTTCAGCAAACTGTGCTGTTCGGAGAAGACAGCTCGATGTATCACAAAGAAAAGAGCATCCAGATCAAAAACAGCGCTTCGGCGCTGTACAACAACCTCAGCGTGCTGCGCATCGCCCCGCGGCGCCTCACCTACTTCACGGTGGTCCATGCTAACGTGGTCAACATGATCACCGCGTCCTGGGACGGCCTCAACTACTCCCACCGTCAGCTGCAGTCCAAAGAGCCCAATGTCGCCACAAGCACATCGCTCATCATGCAGGTCAGGCCACAACTTCTGCAACTACTGCTGTGTGTCCGCCATCTCCCGCTAGCTGTTTTATTATTATTGACATGAAATGAAACAATGAGGACAAGTGTTGGCTCATTTGTCATTTGAGGAGTTATCTATTCAAATCAGATGAACAGGAGAGTATTGGAATTGTTTCCCTTTTTATAGTGCCTCATTTTCAGGGGACAGTCTAAATTTAGATAAGCTTGTCCTGCAGTAATTAATTTAATTCAAAACAGTCTTGACAGTTGATGTTATATGATCAGTGTTGACTGCAAACCAGAAAAGATGAGAACTTTAATTTAATACAGGCTTAGTCTGGGACTGACAAGCAGCACACAGTTCCTCAGGATAACATCTGTGTCCTATATACTGTACATCCGCTGACACTAATCTTCCTAGGTGATGCTCTGCAAAGGGAAGACTGGCCATAAAAACATATTGGTTGCCTTGTTTGTAATCTCTGTCCTGCTTCATTGTCCTAAAATTGGGTGAAAAAAACTTGATCTGTGTGCCAGCAAATATAAAATTGTGAGGTTTAATATTGTCTTAATTGTCTTATGTTCCGGCATCTTCTGCTATCATAAAACTAAAGAAATCCTGTGTTTCTTATAACAGGCTGCGTTTTGTGCTCTGCCCTCTCGGGATCTGCTGGTGGTGACCTCTCAGAAAGGCATCCAGGTGAGTTTTTGTGTGTTTGTCTGTAGTCACTGGCAGTTGCCACAGTCAGAGGTACTGCTACCTCTGCTTCTTGTATGGTGGCTACGGTTGTATATTATGACAGTGCAGGGGTCCAAACTGAAGCGTGTAACTTAATGTTTTTTAGATGTGAACCTTAACAAAAGCATTAATATATGTGTTTTTTCCCCACATACATCCATTGTTTTTAGATGTATGAGTCTGATGGCTCCATCATGGTGTACTGGCATGCACTGGATACACCGGAAACGCCTACAGGTAAACTTACATATAAACACTGCACATTTAGTGACTCAAAAACTGACATGTCTCAATTATTTACATAGAAACTCTGAAATGATTGACTATATTATATAATATGATACAATAACATATGGAACAGTGTGATATGATTCAATAGAAATTACTTTCCTATCCTTGGAAATGTGTCAGTGCAGTTCCTCTATCCTCATTAAACAAACATTATTAAACAGCAGTGGGAGGACCTGATATTTATAATGTAATAAATCATTTAAAGTAAAGTCATTAACACTCAGATTATTATGTCTATACATTTCCAAATGGCAGTGAAGACATTGTTCACATGAGCAATGTTTTTCCAACCCAATTGCCAGGATAAATGTTGGCAATGTACATTTCTGCAAAATCACAGATGAGTTACAGCTTTCCGTTTCTGTATGTTGCAATACGTTAGATTCAGTTTTAAATGTGTATCTTGTCTCAACTCTGTGCTTATGCTCAGGTTAGGTTTAGGAACAAAAACTAGATTATGGTTAGAAAGACATCATGTTTTGGCTGTTTTACCTATTTTTGATCACCACAAATACAGTGGCAGATCACCAGACGTCCTGTCAAAAATATCAGATTTTTGTCACCTCAAACGAGGCTGGAACATTTACAAATGTTGAAATGGCGTGGTCCCTCGTCAGAACTGTCCACTGGTTTCACACTGAAACGGAGACTCGAACTGCAGTCACTTTCTCACCATCACACCCCGACATGACAGTCAGGTAATAAACATTTAATGTGAACGTGATATGACACGTTTTGTGGTAATGTCAATAAGGTACGTAGCCTGTGACGAGTAGAAATCGAAACATCTGAGGTTTGCAGCAAACATTTTATCCTGCCAGCTGGGCTGCTTTGTCAGGTTTGCACGTAGACACTGCTGGCTGTGCTTGTCCTCACATCTACACCCGTTCAGACATGCCTATTTGCACAATCACAGAAAGTATCAATCCAGACTTTCATACCAAATCAAAAGCACTCACAGAGCTAATTTGTTGTGTTTGTATGTTGAATATTTCAGCTCAGGCCGTGTTTGGTCGAGGGATATCAGCAGTGAGGGAGAATTTTATATGTGTGGGTGAGTACTAAGTGAGATTTATTTATGTGTATATTCAAAGACGACACTGGACAAAACTCTTCAGTCTACCCTCTCTTTCTCTCCAGGTGTTTCAGCTGGTGCAATTCTCGTATTTGATGTTCCCAGTAAAGGCAGTAATATAACCCTGTCTGAAATCCTGGAGGAGCATAATGAGTCCATCACTGACATGGCCTCAGAGTGCTCGGGCAGCCAGGTATGGTGTGTGTGTGCTTCTTCAGTGTGCGCATTTGTCATTGGTGTGTCTACCTTTGTTGACACAGGATAATTCTAACTTTTCCATGAATGTCTGACTATTGAATTAAATTAACTGCTTTATATAATACTTCTAGGAACTGCATCCATTCTATTATTTACATAATCCCTTCACTCTGTTGCTGTCTCCCTCCCCTCAGGAGTGCATAGCTGATCTGGTCAGTGCAGATGATGGGGGCAACCTGTGTGTGTGGAAGTCTGGGGAAGAATTCCAGCTGCTCAACAAGATCGCTGGCTTTGAGTAAGAAGTTCCTTGTGTTCTAGTTTTGTCATTTTTGGTGCAGAATGTAAAAATCAAGCAGAAACAAAGTGGTCCAATGCGAGCCAACTAATAGTGACAGTGACATATAGTGTACCTTCATTATCACTTACCTTCCTATCCATCTTCATACATCGTTCTACTTAATCTGTGCTTCTTTATGTTTCCTGTCCACTGTCCCTTGTTCTTCATTTCCCCTCCTTCTCTAATCTAATATTTTTTTCTCTTTACTTCCTGATGGCAATGATCCTCCATCAACTTTACTGCTCTCAGTATGAGCTGTTCATCTGTCAAGTTGTGGAAAGGTACAGTGGTGGCAGGATACGGCACAGGCCAGATCCGTCTGTATGAGGCAGTGACGGGAATTCTGCATGCTGAGGTCAACGCCCATGCACGCTGGATATACTCACTGGACATTGCTCCTTTTTCTGGACTGGTAAGTTGTATCAACCGAATAGATCAGAAAGATATTTCACTGATAGGTTATTGTGTTGGCATTTTTTTAGTTGATGTGGCAAACACGGCTAACAATTGGGAGGGATTTAGATCTCAAGCATGGTCAGGTGATTCTTAAAGAATCTTTATGGGCATTGGATGATGTTCAAGTAACCATCTGCTTGTGTTTTTAGCTGCTGTCTGCTGCCGAGGACTCTCTAGTCAGGGTGTGGCACCTAACACTTACCCCAGAGACCAACAGTGTGGAGGTAACTGAACTCAAATCATGATACCATGCTTGTTTTCTTAAAGCACAGTTTATAGCAGTCACTCTCAGGTTTGATTTTTATCAGATCAAATTTCCCCTCACTGTGTGTTTTCCTCTCTTCCTCTAAGGTTGCTCATTTGCACAATGAGTGCGTGACGGACACACAAATCTGTGGCGCCAAGTTCTGTGACAGCGATGGTTATGCCTTCGCAGTGACAGGCTATGATCTGAGTGAGATTATCCGCTACACACAGTCGTAGGACTTTGCTCTCATTGAGGCTAAGTGTATGAATGTGAATTTCTTATATGGGAGTGTTTCTGGAAAGATATGATGACCCAGAGAGAGCGGAGCCCAAAGTGGCCAGGTCATGGTCAGATTGAGATTCTGCAAGGACAGGAGGTGTTAAACATAATCATGGAACATTTGATTTCTGTCTCTATATCTGCAAAGGTTAGAGGGACAACAAAATATTGCAAAAGAAAGTGTTAGAGTTTGTATAGTAACTTTAAGTCCAAATGTTTATATGTATGTGAATGTAGCTTTAAAAAGTAATAAAGTATTTTATTATTCTCTTGGATGTATTTATTGTTATTATTCAGTCTGACATACGAACTGTGTTAGTAAACATTTCATCAAAGAGAGTGACTGTGTTCGCACTGCACAAATGTACCAATAGATGGGGCTCTGGGTCAGCTATTTTTGATTAGGGTACTGATGGTGTAGTGCAAACACATTTCACTAGAGGTCAGGGTGGAGTTAACCATAAAAGATTATTGACTGTTGGACAAAAAAAATCCACATTGTGATTGGATATGTGTGGAGCACAGTCCACAGGCCAGCTATGTCAGCCAGTGAAAATGGGCACTTTACAGAGGGAGGTCATAAACAACTCTTACATTGTATTATCTAATTTCTTACTTGTCCTCCTGTGCATCATCTCTTCTCTGTCAGCCATGTCCACAGTCTAACGTAACTTCAGTGTATAATTAGATTTGAACTTTTCTTTTACATACAAGAAATCAGCATTTGAGTCAACTTACTGTCCCTATGATGTCTGTAATGTATCTGATACCCTTGCTTTCTGGTTTCATCCTATTTTCATGGTTAACAAGCATTGAGATCTCATAGAGTGCTTCATTGTGACGGAAGGTCCTACTGATTCCTAGAAAATGACATTTTCAGAATTGCTGTTCAAAGATTATTTTCTAGGATCTTTACAGAAGAGCCTCACTTGAAAGCAAGTCTTTCCAACTCAGCTGTATTGTTAGAAAATGTCTTCTTCTTTACCACATGTGACATGAGTTTTTTTAGTTCACATCAGGCAACCTGGTATTGTAATCCCACCCACCTTATCTTGACAAGATAAGAAGAATCAGGTCAGTGAGGAATTGTGTGCTGCTTGTCAGTCCCAGGCTAAGCTTGTATTAAATCCCGGAGTTCTCGTCTTTTCTGGTTTGCAGTCAACACTGATCATATAACATCGACTGACAAGACTGTTTTGAATCCACACACATGGCAGGTTATGTAACTTAAATTTGGTAGGTACTGACCGACAGGCATGTTATTGCTGATGGTGGGGTCAAACGTAAAGCATAAACATGCACTACAATGTCATGAACAAAACGGTCGCTACGCAATCAATCATTTTTCATGTAGTCTCATGCTTCCCAGCTGCGTGGGGTGGGGTTGCTAACTTCACTGGCTGGAGAGGGTAAGCAGAGGACTAAGCCGTCAATATGAGGTCCCGAATGACATGGACACTGAGGTTACATAACTAACTGGAACAGTATGGAGGGAGGGAAAGGTTGGTCAAAAGTGATACATGAATTAAGCAAAGACTTGAGCAGAGCAGGTACAGAGCTGAGTAAAGGAGCTTCCTGATGAAGAAAAGAGGAATATGACATCACTTTTCTCAGAAAAACATGTGGAGACAAACAACAGTCATTTATTTCTTGTTAACTAAGTCAATAGTTCTGTGCGAGTCGACGGTCTGGTACCGCACACAGCCCTGGGGCCACTCATGCTGTGCTCTGCTACAATACTTGTCAATATTCGGCTGTTAGGTGTTACACACAGCTGAGAACACAGTGTTGCGGGAGATCAGACCTCAACATGACCCGTTCTCAGATATGGATGTGAATCTATTTTGACTGTACATGCATGTGTGTATGTGCATGTGTGTCAAGTAATAACGGCATTAGAGCAATGTCCTCCTCCTCCTCAGTGGACACTTTGAAATCTTTTATTAATGAGAGTGACGAGACAAGAATAGAGTGCGAGACCTTCAATGAAATGCCCCTGGAGGTTCAATGTGTCACTTTAATAAAATCACAGAGAAAAACACTGACCAAAATGTGAATAAAACAATACCCTCAGGGAAGTCATCATGGGATGATTAAGGCACTGACCCTTCATTCAACTGTTCGGCTGTTAGGGCAAGTCTCCATTCTTATTTTTTAAAGCGAATAACCAACAGGACAAGTTTGTTCAGTGCACAACCCAAACTGCATATGGGTATCGACCAAGCCCCGGATTGTCAAATACCATGCCACAATACAACTTCACCCATCAGCTATGACCTTCTGTGTTAGAAGGTGTGGTATGTGTATGTGTGTTTGCGTGGGTACCACAGCGTGAATATCTTTTAAGCTCTTTGTTTGTGTGTTTCTTCATTATTCTGGTGGAGAAAGAGCAATTTATCCCATGCCTATTCAGCCTTGTGGCAGCTGCCTAGGCCTGTGTCACAAAGCTTGCTGGGAGAACGCCTCACCAGGAGGGATGAAGAGCCTAATGCCCCTCCAGCCTGCTGCCACAGACAGACCAGCTCTCTGACGAAGCAACCAGGAAACCAGCTCCCACAGACATGCTGTATAAATAGATCTTCCATTTTAAACACACAGAAACTGGAAGGAGGGGGGTACTCCAAACTGACAGACCTGACAATCCGCCTCAATTGACTGACAGACAAATTAGGCATTAAGGCAGACAAACACAGAGGTGCAAACACAAGAACTAGGTCAAGAAATGTGAGCAAATGTAGTATTGAAACATTGGAATTAAGTATTGTTTACTGGTGTAAATGTGTATCTATGACATAATTTCTGATTAAAACCTGCAATATGTGATTTTTTGGGCCACTTGGGAGCAACAGAAACAAGTTTTGAACACTGACTTATCATCCCCAGCAGTTACACACAGTCCAATATTCACTCTCTTTTAGCTCTGCTTTTGGTGTCTACTCGACTCCTGCAAGAAATATCTGGCTCTTTGGGCTGCTAAATGCTACGCTATGTTCATCAGCCTGTCCAAACAAGTGCAAAGTGCAAGTGCAAATCAGTAAGGTTGAGGCTGGAGAGCTGAAAACTGGATGAAACTTGCCTAGGTAAAAGTTTTTGTCGAAAACATTGAAAACGCCACCAAAAGTATCGACAGAATGTGTCGGAATTACAATTTCAACATCATGACATTATGTATTATGTTGCAAAGTATGTTTAGCATGCTAACCAGCTAGCCCTGGCCTGTCCTGGTCTAAAGCTCATGTGCTAGCGGTGTGATCACCAACACTTTCCCAGTGCCCGTACTTCCAGTCTGGACCGCTAGCTGCCAGGCTAACTAAGCTAACTAGATGAAGGGCCTGTTTTGACTGCTTTGTCAAGATCCCTTCTGGCACTGATGTATTTTGGGAAATTTGGTTTATTTTGTCAAATGAAAAAAGGTTTTCAAGAAATTAATCTTTAGGCTACACCAAAATAAGGCAATAAACAAAGTTTTGTTGTGATATTGTAATGAAACCCATGATTAGCATTGGTACAAAAATTTGGACAGCTAAAAATGACATCCAGTAATCCTCATCTACTGGTGGTGATTATGATAATTGGAATGTGGAGTCGCAACTGAAGTAGCGTATCCAGTCTGCCAACACAAACATGACAAAAATGGGTGGATAGCATAGCAGTGCAGTGGAGTCGATGTGTTTAAGTGCTACACACTAGATCATTTTCAAGCCATGGCGACCCACCCAACCAGCCACGGCTTCTGCACATCATTAGGCTGTACCATGGAAAGCCACACACACACGTGTCATGCTGCGGTAGTTCACCCTCCCAGCCCATGTGGTTCACTGATTTGGGGTAAATGTCTCAACATACAGTACTTACTGACTCACTGATCCTCTTCTATTTAAACCGTGATTCATCAGAAGACAAGTCGAGGCTCCACTAATGGAAGAAAAAGATACGGTAACATCTACTATGTTGTCAGACTTAGTTCTCTTAAAAGTTTTGACATGTCATCCATTTCTAATTTTAGGTTACCAGCAAGTTACAAACTATTGTATACTATAGTTAAAAAGTATATAGTTAGTTAGTTATAGTTAAAAATATTTTACCCATTATGTATGTTTTTACAACCTAAACAATTTTTACTGATTCATTTTGTTTTCTTTTCTTTTTACTATTAGTATTTCAGTTCATTTCAATATCTTAGTATGATCTGGACCTGTAAGAACTTTTTAATTTGCCATTTTTAATTTCCACTGTCCTAAGTTGGATGATGTGTGATATGTGCCTCTATGTTTTTCCCATATGTGTGTAGCCTATGAGGACTCTACTGCCAACAAAATCTACCTCTGGATACTAATAAAGTAACTTGAATTTGAACTTGAACTTGAGTTTGGGTATGTTAACAATATGCTTTTAATAACCCAGCTACTTTTATCTTAACACACACTATTTAGTTACATTCAAGGGCTCCAAAACTTGCCTGATGCCCTGATCTCTGAGAATTGATCATAGTTCACTGTTTGTCGAAAGTAATGAAATGAAATGTCTTGCTGTGTAGGCAAATTGACTGAACTTCTTTTTTTAGATCGTGTGTGTCTTTGTTTTTCACAGTCATATTTGACATGTTGGGTTACACAGTGTAACCTTTGTTCTATGAGCCCTACAGGCCAAAAGTCAGCTGTAGGGCATTGTCGGGGCCATCAGTGAGCATCAGTGGCTCGTACCATTGGCTCTGGACAGCCCTTGTTGGAGGCTTTTTGGCTGATTCAGCATGTAGAAGCGGGGAGAGAAATCAATCTGATTGGCTGTTCAGGTAAGGACCACGTTGCTGTAGTAACCATGATTTCACCCAGTGCGGTTTCTCCTAATTTTTCTTAAAGTATTAGTGATATTAATGATAAAGCAGCTATATTAGTGATAGCGGTGTTAAATGCTGCCAAATCCTAACAACAGAGTAAGAGGTATTTCCTTTCATGCAGGTGCAGAACATACAAGCTCGTTGGTCAATGACTGTAGTTTTTGCGGTGTGTTCAAGTGTAGCTTTGGAGGGAGACGTGAGGCAACAAAAATGCACACTCTTAATTTAGCAGTGGCTCTGATTGACCTACCTTACTACCTCAGCCCTCAAAAAGGGGAGAGTTTGTTGTGGTTCCTTTTCAACCCCTTAGAAATACAAATACACGGTTAACTCCATCAGTCATGCTGACTGCAGAGAGGAGGGAGGCCGACTTCCTTTACCAATCCAAGTGTACTGCTCAGTAAAATCCTGCATTTCTCTCTACTACTTGAAGCCTCATGTCACTGTTGTTTTGGATGCCATAGGTGGCATACCCTACTCCCAGGCGGATGTTGGATATTCATTGCTGCTGTCAAGCGAGGTTTGGCAGGGCAGCTTTGAATCAAAATAGAGGAAATGAGGCCATCCTTGACAGGATTATCTTTTTTATCTGATATTTTACTATTCAGTCCCCTTCTGTGTGTTTTAAATGCATCTTAAATGTGTTTTAAATTTGATCTATCTATCTATCTATCTATCTATCTATCTATCTATCTATCTATCTATCTATCTATCTATATCTAAATTTAAGTTGTTGAAAAACAGTAAGTGAATACAGGGTTAAGCAGACACTGACCATTTAGATGTAGTCCATTGCACAGCAGCAATTAGTAGGTCTGTCATCTGAGCACACACACACACACACACACACACACACACACACACACACACACACACACACCAACATATCTCTGACGTCATTCAGAAGGCATGGGTAGGCAAAGGGACTTAAGTGAATCAGATTAGAGTAAAATAAACATGATCAGACCCTGCCATCTGCACTGGGATGGCATGGTTGCCTAGCACTGGGCACTGTTTGGACTGTCTGACGTTGACGAGCTGACGTTGGAATGTGTGTTAGTGTGCATTTGTGTGTTTATGTGGCTGTTTGTGCAGATGGCACCATTCAAATGATGATGGATTCATTTTCCAGACAGTCTTCCAGATGAAGTCAGATTTGAATTAGCAAAACTTTGAATGCCTATGTGTTCAGTCTTGGATTGGCTTCAGCAGATATTTATCAGTAAGATTATGATCACAGATAATTACTGTAACATCTGTGATAAATTGTTTTAAACGTGTCACACCCTTCTTTCAGTAAAAGAGATTTTATCATCAAAAATGAGAGAAGAAAGTGAACGGCACAACTACACTGGAACAGGAATATAGAATAAAATAGAATATATAAATTTTAGACATCTGCTTTGTGAGAATGATCAAAACTCTGTCTGCTTTTTATTCCCAAACACTCACACATAAACACCCCTCTCATTACCTTGAGTGTGTGGGTAAGAGAGTTATTGAGTCTCAAAATAGAGTCACAGCAATAATAACAGCAATATCCTGGCAACCCACATCACTGTGCTCTGTCAGTGAGGCTGCTAATAGGGTTAATATGAAAGAGATGAATGGGCTTCTTCAGGGCACAACCTGAATTTAAATTACATAAACATTTCCATCAAACCTTGGGTTGTGTGTGTTTTTTTGTTTCTGCATGTGTCTCAGAGAATGATAGAGATAGAGAGACATGCAGGCTGCTTGTGTGTTTACCAATTTGGCATTCACCTCAGTGCACATGCACACACGCACACACACACCATTCCTAATTGGCAGCCGTGGAGAAAGTCCAGGCAAACCAACACTGCAGACACATCGTACAAAGGTTATCTGGCGCACCAATGGAAAACAGATACGCAACAAATGGTCATTTTAATCACCCCTGTGTCAAGAGCTGAGAAGTAAGAGTGTATTTAGCATTTTTAAAAAGCTGTGGCCAGGGAATAATTGTGCATATTAACTTCATGACAGTATTTCTTTTATAAAACTGGCTGATTTTTAATGTTACCCGAGCAGTACCATGACAGAGAGGGCAGTTTCATGTAGCACCTGCTGTGTTTCAACAGAAGGTCTTCAGTTCAGCTCTGCTGTGCATGTGCTGTGTGTGTGTCAGTGGTGGTGGTGGGGGGGTAGTCGGATCAGAGTTCATTAATCAAGGCAGTGTTTGTTCTGACAAGTTAAAGGAGAAGTTCACCAACAAATGCGAATTCAGTCATTATCTACTCACCCCCATGCCGATGGAAAGTCAGAGGAAGTCTATAGAAGCCCTGAGATGTTAAATTGATTTGAAAAGACTTTATTTTCAAGCCCAAATCTTGTGTAAATATTGTGTTTTCAAATCAGTTCAGGATCGCTTGGCTTAAAGAGACTTGGATTACGCTAAATGAATTATTTTTGTGTGTGTGTGTGTGTCCCTATCTATATCAGTTGTTCAGGAGAAAAGTATTTTGCTCTGAACCTCCAAAAAATTATTTATGGACTACAAACTTCACCTGACTTTCTACCAGCACGGGGCTGAGCAGATAATGACAACTTTTGGGGTAACTAATCTTTTCAAGCAAAGCTCAGTCAAGGATGAGACAATTAACGGAAAAAAATGTATCTGCTTAAAATGCCAAATTCATTCTTCAGAGACGGTGCAACTTTTCATCATCAGGGTCAGGGAAGGAATATGAATGCCAAGGGTATGTACTCTCAGCACGCTTACTCATTTCCAGCAATGCTCTGCCACATATTCACACCTGGCAGCATCCCAGTATGAGCATAGTGTGGTGTTTTACTGTTGGACATTCATACATTTAATTCAGTCTATAATCCATAACAAATACACACAAACACTGTACACTTTTTTGTCTCATCACACTATATTGAAAGGAACAGTTAATTAATTAATTATATTCCATGTCTACCATTAGCTCTCCCTCAATCCTACTGGACCTTAAAGTGAAAGATCCAGCTTCTACTTTTTAAAATGAGAAATTCTATATTTTATTTTTCATCCAAGAATAAAGATGAATAAACATCAGGTAAGACAACACATTTAATTCTTTGAAGCTCAAACACAGACGTATTCAGAACAGGAAGGCTGAGCAGGGGTGGTGACCCTCTTTGACACCAAACATGTTCACCAGCTGTTTTGTCACTCAAAATTACGTGCAGGCACCACAAATACACACACATTAAACTCGTACCCACACATACATACCCACACACTCATACTTCTCAGAAGTAGAATCAGAATGGTTTAACCTTTAACTGACTGGCTCTGGCTTAATTATTATCTGTAAAAAATCTTTTTAAACTCACTAGACATGAACACAGGCCTTGAGATACGAATGACTCCTCTGAAAAGTGTGCGTCATAGAATCATGTATCAGTACTCATACGTGGTGTACGTGGTGGCTGAATTACAGTCAAAGTGTGAGTCTTGCCCCTGGGTCAGACTGTTGAAGTGAACTTTTGTTCTCTGCCTCATCTGTCCATTACAGTAAGTAAACCTATAGTTTCAACAAATAAACTCTTGAAATGCCTAATCATCAGAGAGGTTACCTGTTATGATTATGATGACAATAACCACAATGCTGGGCAGAGGATGCAGCTGCTAAGTGACTCCTGTCTTTTAGTTTTGTTTTATTAACTTAGCACCTGTACCCTCAACCCATCTGGCCTCCCGCCTGCCCGCCAGTAAACGATTAAACACAAAATGGTAAATGGAGCAGAAGTACAAACACTGCAATCTGCACATTTCTCCTGAGAAAGCTGTTGGACCTACATGAAAACACTTGGTGACCCACGCACCCCTCAATTAAGGCCAGTGACTCCCGCACTGCATGCCTGTGTGGATGTAGGGAGAAGGAAAAAGAGATAAATTTGGCTATGAGAGAAAGTCAGAGGAGGACAGAGACGTGGCAGAAGACCTTAAGAAGTTTCTGCTTTTGCTGTCGACTTACCGGTGAGGAAACCGTTACAGACAAACACATTCACACAGTATCAAAGGGGACTAGAAGGCTCAGACCTCGTATAACTACACATCAGATCAGTTCATGGGTGTAATCCCATATTTTTCATTAGAGCAATAAGAACGATAATGAGAAGATTTAACAGCTCATGAATATAAAGCCCTCTGGATAGAATTTCAAACCTCCAGTTCCCTGCTGCGCATCATAAGTTAGATAGAAAGAAAGACAGAAAGAAAGAAAGAAAGAAAGAAAGAAAGAAAGAAAAGAGTTAAGGAGGAGGAGCAGGAGTGAGATGGGGAAAATTATTACAGGAGAAAGATTGAAAGAGATCAGAGTTTGTCTGAAAAACACAACCAGTGGATGTCAGGGCAGAGGTAGCTGTGCTCGTCCCTGTTTCCATGGCGACCCGAATGTGCTGTCAGTGCAGTGACGCCAGTCGGGAGCATTACGCTGCGGCCGTGCTGACATGAGCCACACGTGCCAATGCCAAGCTGACAGCTCTGAGCATACGCCAGGGTCTATTCATAGCACCGAAGTGACGCCCTGGAGGGACACAGGCAGCCCGGAGTGTGGGCCGAGGAGGCCAGGTGCCCAGAACTGGGTGGGTGCTGACCCAGGACTGGATGGCACCCCTTGATGGATTTGGATTAGGGTTATGTCATTCTCTCTCTGATCTCTGTCCACACTGACATAGTGGCACCTGGCCCCTCAGTCATCACAAAGACTTACACAAATAATCCTGGCTTTTTAACATTCGATCATGCACAAATTGTGCATATGTGCATGGATTACCCAGAAACAGTGAAATCAATCTACACAAACTTGATGGGGTCATGGGGGGTCAAGTAACATTTGTCAGAGGCACACTGGTTAATATTTGTTTGGGTGCAACAGCTAGGACAGATGAAATAAATGCATATACCATAAATACTTGATACATAAGAATAAAGACATATCTGACATACAAATGTCTAATAGGAAAAAAAATGGTGAAGCTGCACTGTAAAGAAATCTGATTAAAACCAGCTCTGTTTTACTTCTTCAGTCAGACAGTTCATATTTGCAGTAAATATGTAATTTTCCTAAGTCTGACACAGTGGTTCGTATCAAAGGGAAATTCTCCTAAAATAATTGTTTACAAATCAATAGTTGTGCAACAAAGTCAAGTTTGAATAATCTCTCCAAGCATGGCTGGATGTGCTGCCAATTTACCTTCACACCACACTGCCCACAACGTGGTACAATTGGCAGGAGGGCTGGAAACACCAAGTCAGTGCCTCCTTTGTGAGAGATTGTTCAAGCTCAATTGGTACTTCTGTAACACGGCTTTGTCCGAGAGATCAGGCAGAAGAATAGCAGAGACTCTGAGGTGAAGAGAGGCCCATTGTGGCCGGTCAGCGCTCCAAAGTTAGACGACATTGTGGTCAATTGATGGCTGGTGTCAAAGGCCATTGTGGCTCCTGACATGTCACAGTGGAGGTACAGAGTTGCTGGGTGAAATCGATCTGAGCGGGACAAAGATCACCACTTTGTGTGTGCGTGTGTGCTGGTTATGTGTGTGCATGTGCTTGTATGTGTGTACATCTGTGTTGAATTCTGCGTGCTGTGTTTGTTTGCAGAAATTCAGCCGACGCAGGCCTTTCACACCCCTGGGATCAGCAGTTTGCCCCCTCAGGAGAGACAGACAGCGGGGTGAACCATGTGGACGCCCCCATTATGCCCCTATTGTGCCCATGTGGCGGCATCAATAGTGCTATAGAAGAGGCCACTGGCAATGGAAAAGTGCTGTACAAGACACTTTGAGATAAAGGTTCAGTACACCTGTGAGTACGATGAAGAAGAGACAAGACAAAGGGCCTAATGACAGCAGAGTCATATGTCATATGACCTTACATCAGCAGATCTCAGGAAACATTCTCTGCTGAATAGAAATGAGGCATATTTTTATAGCACTCACAGTTCATCCCAGCGGTATCCATGTCATGGCTACAGCATGATGTTCCATCACCTGTCTGGTGTGTGTGCATGTATCTGTGTTGACTCGGATGCCTGCTGGCCAGGGCCTAAGGATGGTTGCCTAGGACTTGCCGGCACGCTGAGATAGTAGCAAGCCTGGGCAGGTCGCTCCGTTCCCTTCACAGGACAATGGCTGCTTTGGATGCTTGGCTGAACAGGAGTCTTAGAGAATCTGTGAGAGACAAGGGGCCTCTCACGGCCCCTCGGTTGCCTGACATTTACACTATGAAGTTCAACGTGCGCACACAGAGAACGGCATTTTTGTAAATGCTGACGAAGGCTGATGGTAAAAGACTCTCCTGACAGCCAAGGTTGATACTGATGACTGAATTAAAGTGCTTTTCTTTCCTCAATGTGTCATTTTGTACACTGCCAGCATGCCCCTGCTTTTAGAAAGTAAAAGTTTAACTCTCTTGATTAGATCACCATAATTTAGTTCAGCAAAGCCTTGAAAACACCAACAGCTTCTCTCAGCTTCACACAGGCTGTCTGGCTGTTGTCGGTAGGTGACAACTGAAGGCGTCAATTGATACAAAGGCACCCAGAAGGATGCTGAGTTGGCTTGTTTCCAAATGACGAATCATGGTACCAAGTTTAGTCCAAGACAAAGTTAAGATGGGTGTAGCATAATAGCAACACCACGCCAGCACCTTTGATTGTGATAGGAATGTTATCCTTAAAGAGGAATGGAGAAGAGAAGTAATAACACAACTGCATATGCTGCCAAGATGCCAGTGATTAATTTGTTCCAGAGGAGACGCTGTGGTTTTGCCAGGCATCCCCAGGGTGTTAGTGTCAGCGCAGTTTGTCCAATTAAACCGTTTTCAAAACAATGAATCTTCCTTTAATGTATAACATGTCTACACATGAACATTGACAAGACTGTGCACAAGATTGGCAAATAACTCTGAATAACACGATTGATTGATGATTGACTCAGTTATTTATACTTTTCAATTAGAGCTACTGTGCACTTAGGTATCTGTACTGACCAATGGCTGTAAGCAGCATCCTCCCTGAGGGTGTCGACGTACTGTACAACACAAAAGTGTTTTTCTAGACCGCAACATCCACCCAAATAGTTGGACTGGGTGGTTTGCTGAGGATAAAAACAAAGGTTAAAATACTTTCAACACATTGTAATTATGTAATGTTATACAACCTTGTACAAACGGGCAGGTTCGGCAGGTGGACATGATGAAGTCAGCAGTGTGACTGAGCAAAGAGGACCTGCCCTGCCCAAGATGGAACATCTTCCTGTGGATTTTAACATATAAGCTTATGTCAATATGTGTGTTGTTGTCGGAGTAAAGGAAACATCACATTGATAGTGCATAAGACAGCAACTGACAATTATGTTCATTATCATTTAATCTGACGAGTTTCCCAGAAAATGTCAATTGTGTCAGCTCTAGTTGTGCATATTGTATATCTGCATCTGCAGTAGGCTATCAAGATAAGAGGAGGCATAATCACATGCTATTCCACTACAGGCCAGAGCACTAGCACTAAAATGCAGCTTCCTCTGGAGTCTTCTTTTTTCACACATGCAGTAGCTAGTACTCCTCAAAACCTATAAACACAATGTAATATGTAAAATTCACGGAGTTACCCATTAAAAAAGCCAGTGGTTATTTTTCATTTTTCAAACCTTGTTTTTTTTTTTTTTTTTTTCAGGTACTTGCAAGCAGGTGGTGTAGAATGTGGCAGCTGTTTCCTTAGGCTACAGACCTAGAATATTTGTTATATATACTGTAGCATATAGCATATATATTTATATATGTATATATATATATACACACACATACATACACAGAATATGTAACATATATAAAGCTAAAACAACTAACTTATTATCCAATATGCCTATATTTTCCAACTCATTTTGCCTGATTGCCAGTACTGATATATGCACATATGTTTTTCCACCTAAGTGCAGACAACATGAAGTCCCTCCTGTAAAATGCATAAAATGCCCAAACATCAGTGATTCCACTTTGGGTTTTGGACTATTGGTTGCACAAATCAAGAAATGTGAAGACTTCCGTTTGGGCTTTGGGGAAACTCATCAGATGAATAGATAATGAAAATGACTGCAGGCGACTGCCTGGTGCCTCTTAAAGGCAGGTCCTCCTCGTTCGGTCACACTGCTGACTTCATCACGTCCACCTGCCGAACCTGCCCGTTTGTACAAGGTTGTATAACATTGCACAATTACAATGTGCACGTTGTTGAAAGTATCTGAACCTCTGTTTTGATCCTCAGCGAACCACCCAATCCATTTTGAAACTATTGCGATCTAGAAAATCACGTGTGTGGTAGAGTGTGACACCCTCAGGGAGGATGCTGCTTACAGCCATTACTCAGTCAGGACACATACCTAAGCACTCAGTAGCTCTAATTAAAAGCTATCAATTACAGAGTCAATCACCTGCCACGTCTGTGTCACGTCTGTTTTCTTCAGAATGTTTACCTGCCCAGCTTGGAATGCAAGGCTCGACCGGTGGACTGCTTTTCAAAACTTTGCACCTACATTACCCACAATGCAAACTAGCCACTGAGTGACATCACTGGAGGCAGTTTGTCAGATTTCATGCAGTTTCCTCTTGAGCCACAAATAGCCTTTGTGCCACTTTTTCACACATGCACCGGTACTCTCCTGAAACTGCAAACACACTCTAATGTGTAAAATTGGTGGAGCTATCCTTTAAAATGATACGATGTTAGGAAAAGTCAAACACAAAATCACCTTCTGTTTGCAGTATTTATCAGAGATAGACACGTGAGTTTGACGAATGTGATGGCTCCTCCACTACCTCCCCACCGTGCGCACTGTCCGGCACTCTCTCCACTTTATGAATGGATGGGTGTGGCACTGGTGACTAGCAATGAGGCTGTCGTCACTGCGCTCTCTGATAGACACTGGCGTGCTGTCGGTGAAGGCTGGTCTAAGAGTGAAGCATAACTGGGCTCTGCCACCGCTCGGGAGAGACAAGCAGAGGAGGAAAGGGGAGGAGAGGAGAAAGAGAGAGACAGACAGACAGAGACAGCTGCGTCAGCCCACTCCCCCAGCGAGGACTAAACTTCTGGCCAGACATTTGGTGAGATAAGGGACTTGGATTAAAACAGAGGGTGCGGCGGAACAGAATTCAAATATTGAGTTTATTTATTTATTTATTTTTTAAGGGATATTTCACTTTAAACATCGGAAGTGAACAAATCATTTAAATGGGAATCATTAGAGATGAGATGAGACAGATGTGGCGAGGATGAAATGCGTGCCAGCTGGGGGAAAAAAAAAAAAAAATCGTGGAAAAATCCCTCGGACGTCTGTGATGTGAAGTCAGTGTCGAGTCATTATTTAAGACTAAAAAAAAGACTCATCCAGACGTGACGATCAGCACTGCTGCGTAAAAAAAACCAACAGCCAGACAAAAGAAAAAGTCGAGGCAAGGCAAGGGTCTGCTGCTCCATGTGCTCCCTCCTTGTAGGTGTGACAGAAACAACAAAGGGACGTGGAAAAAACTCGCATCAGGACCACAGGCGGACACCAGCCCAGACAGATCTCAGAGCACAATAGCGTGGAGGAGAGAGGAGAGAGGGGAGGGAGCGCGAACAAGACCATGTCTGCAGGTTTTGCAATATGCAGCAGTCTTCATGTAATTACATTCCTCCAGGCGTCTCTCGGCTGCAACAGTCGGGAGTGTTTTTCTTCTGTCGGCTCCGGCTGATCTTCAGCAAACACGCGCGTTTAGAAACCGAAACGACACATTTAAAGGACGTTCAAGTCCGGGCTGAGACGGAGCAAGTGTGAAAACATGTGAGTTGTGATCAGATGGTGTCATCCAGAGGAATGCTCAGAAGTGATCGCATGTGTTTGTGCCTTGCAGTTTCATGGGGAGAAGCAAGAGACGAGCGCTGCCCAGAATAAACTGAAGGGGCGACGGGGCAGCGAGCGGAGAGGTGTGAACTGGAAAGTGGACGTCGAGGCGAAAGAGAGCCGAACTGATTCCAGGAGGTGAATCTTTCAAAGGTAGGAGAAACGCTCACTCTGTGTTTTAACTTGTGATGTAAAGTGTGCTCGCAACAATGCAGACCACATGAGGATAGATAAGATAGGGGCTGCGTGCTTTGTTAGTTTGGGTCGTGCACAGTTTTGCACTTTAGGACTTGAGCAGCCTGGTTTCTGACACCTGCTCAGTGTTAAGATGACACCAGATCTGAGGTGTCAGACGCCAAAACCTCATGAAGTCACAAAACACAACTTATCTTGCTTTCACTTGGGTAAAAACTAATATTCAATATGAGATTAATGTGGGCGTGTGACTTTAAATCAACCCCAGACGACATTTGGACCACACTGATAAAAGTCATGTGGCCTCTGCCCGACGGGGCCCAGTTTTGGCAAGTCAACTTATTACCGTTATAGAATCAGGATTATGTAACGAAATAACATCTTCTTTTTAACTTTCTGCTTCAGTTCTTTGTCTTCTTAAGATGTGGAGATATTGAGTTAAAACTGGCTTACTCACAAAACAATATCCAAGAGATATCACGCAGTGATGCAATGAGCAATGATAGTGATTACATTTTAAAAATAAATAAATATATAAATCCAAGTGTCAATATACTATACCAGGCCTGTCCAAAGGGGGCCCGCTGTAAGGTTCAATTTGGCACGACAGATGGTTCTAGGGAAAAAAGAGGAAAGAAATAATGAAGGAAATTATAATAACATTTATGCGGCTTTAGTTTTTGTGAGGTAAACTACTCATTAAATATGTAGTGACCGTTATCCCAAATTATTAAATATACATCATAATCAGAGCATTGTGGGCAAAGTGACTCAATCATCGTCAATACAAGCCCCAGGTCTGTAACAGTCTGTCAGACAAGACTGCAAACAAAACTCATTGTGTCATAAGAATGCTATGTGTTGAAAACTTGTATCTTGAAGTAAACACGTACGTAACGCCGTGATCCTCCCCTCTCACTGAAGTTACATAGTGCAGAAACAAGTGATGGGGGGCGGAGTGGCTGAGACAGAGACACCCTGTTGCAAGACGCTGAACCATCAAAATGATTTTGACGTTGTTATTTTAAGGAAAAAAAAGTTGATAAATGTTGGTTGTAAGTTTCAACAACACTGATACCATCTCATCATAAGAACCTCACACACCCTCCTCACACCCAGTGTATTTCTCTGTGGGAACATTTAAAAAAAGGCTGCATTAGATAACCGTCTTTGGCTCTGCCCTGGTCTGCTTTATACTACTTTAATCAGCCTCTCTTTGGTGATACATTAATCAACCAGTGAGTCAGTCTGTGTGGTGCAAAAGTTTAGTTTGCTTGGCTTGGTTAAATACAGAATCAGATATCTCCACCACCTGCAGCCTGGATGAGAGAGTCCAGCTTGAAGGCATAGCTGAGGAGTGGAGTCACTCAGTGTCCACAGAGCCAAACAATGGCTACTGTAGTTACTGTATGTGTTAAAGCACACAAAGGCCGGAGTATGGGAGGAAACTTGGTATCTCTGACAGCAGCCGAACACCATCCAGCTATCGGCTCCGCCAGCAATACCCACAAGAGTTGAATATTTCCAATGTTTTGGGTCCGTTCTCTTCATTCTTTCCTCCACTGTGAGCAGCGAACAGATGGTGGGTGTGGGGGGATGGTCTGATAGAGATGGTCTGACATCAGTTCCTCCACTCGGTCCCACTCCTCTGTGTTTTTCTATCAACTGTGGAATTTGAACCATTCTTCCTTTGGGTTGAGGCCCGTCCCTCCGTCTGCCCCTGCTCAGAGGAGTGGGTTGAATCCAGAGTGGGCTGTGAGTGAGTGAGTGTGTGTGTGTGGGTAACTGGGGCTTTCCAGTAGGGTTGCACAGCAAACATTCCTGGCTGCTGGATGGCCGTCTAGTGGGCCAAGTCCACACAGCTGGGAGTCATATAAGAAGCTGTGTCTTTGTGTGAGTTGAGCGATATCACACACACACATTCGGTCACATGCACACACATGCTGACGCACAGAAACACACACATAACAGAGCCCGCACCTCCCCTCAACTGGATCCGGGATGGCTGGAGAGGAAGGTTTACATGCATGTATGTATACAGGGATGGAGGGTTGTATTTAAGTGCTAAAGTGATCCTCATAGAGCGAGATAGACACACACACAGACACACACTTGGACACCAACTCAGGCATTCACACACAGAAAAAACTGACAGACAAACCTCACAGTCACCGTACACAAGTGTCTTCTTCTCTCACCAGCACCACATGATGTTTGTCCTGGTAAGTAAGTTTTGGAGAGGCAGAGAGAGAAAACAAGCTCGAGAGAGCAAGAGAAAGAGGGAAGCAAGCGATTGTGCTGGTGATGGCAGCTGTACAGTTTGTTTCTCTCGTATTGGCTGCCTCTTTGGTTGTTTTTTAAACGGGGTGTCAGTGAGCAAAGAATGTGTATGCAAGAGCAGAAAGCAGAGTGAGACAGCAAGGGGAAGTTAGAAAAAGAAGAAGAGAAGGGAAGAGAAGAGAAGAGAAGAGAAGGAGACTGTTTGGAAAAGGGAATAAGAGAGAGAAATTCAGTTGTGGAGGGAAGAAAGAATGGAGGAAAAAGGAGTGCAGATCCTGAGGAAGAGGGACACGAAGGGGTTTTGGCTGAGAGGAAATTAGAGCAGAGCAGGCCGAGGGAGCGAGAAAGAGAGATAGAAAGCAACCGAGAGAGAGTATGTCAGGCGCTAGATTGCATTTGACTGTAAACATCGTAAATCAGAGGGCAAAACACGTTGCCTGAACCCTTTTTCACCTCGCTCCGCTCCCCGCTCCCTCTTCTAAGTTTGAACCGGAAAAGTGAAGTTTTGAATAGAAGAAATTAAAATAGAAACAGCCGACTCTTCCACGTCTTTCCTCCTGTAGAGAGGTGCAGAAAAGGCTTTCCTGCCTTCTCAAAGCAAATATACCCTCAACTTTTTCAGAGCCGATTCCACATGTAAAACTTCTTTGAACATCTGTCTTGACTTCCTCTAATGTGGTAATCAGCTGTGCTGTGTCACTAGCACTCCCACTCTCTCTTTTTACTGTGTGTGTGTGTGTGAGACTGTGTGTGTGATTAGCTTTACAGGCCTCTGCAGTTGGCATAAATTACAGCGAGAAAACAAATTACATTATTGTTCAGGTCTACTATACAATAAAAACAATATTGATAGAAAATCCCACACGTATGGCTGAATACCCTGCATGTCTGTATCACATCATTTTATTTAGGAAGGAGGTCAGACAGCTCACAGTGTGTGTGAGGGAATGAGCTGCTCGTGTGTGTGTGTGGTGAGAGACTTGGATAAGAAGGTGTTGCATCCGCAGCGAGGACAGGACAGGGCAAGGCCAGACCAGGCGGGTGAGAGGAGATAAGAGAGCCAGTTGGTTTCAGGGAGGGCGTCCTCATCCGGTCGTGGTCACTCAGACAGCTCTGAGGCCAGGGCCTGACATGGGCTTGTGTACAGAGATACAGGATGTCTGCACTGATATGGAGGCGTGTGACACAAATTCACTGTTGACAGAATATTTATGCTGCAAGAGTTCTTTCATTTTTGCTAATTAATGAACAAAAATCACACCATTTTTCTTGCGCATGTCTTCAATCCACCTCGAAAATTCAACTGTACTGGTTGTTTCTTTCCTTTAGGGAACTCTGCCTGGTCACATGCTCTACATGACAGATCACCGCAGGCTTGAGATAGGACAGGGTCATGGTGAGGGTCGGTTAGCATTCCAGCTGAAGAGGAACAAGGCTGTTCTTTTAAAGAACATAGCTGGTAGATTTATATTAAAAAAAGGGTCGGTTGGTGTGCGCTGAGGTTTTAGGCATATTACACACATGCACACACTCATAATAGAGTGCTACAGGGTTGCCTTTTTTGTAGGCTAACCCGAAAGTTAGCATCCCCCTGGTTCCCCCTGCGAAAAGCCTATTGGATTTTTGAATTAAATTTTGGATTATTGCTGAAAAACTCTGACATGATATTTCCAAGTTTTGTTCAGCAAAATAACCTCCATGAATGAAGACTTTTACATTTTTTTGAAACGTGAATGAAATTGGCAGAAGCGAAAAGCTAACATTAGGCTGTAAACGAACTACATGGTGGTCGCATGACTTCAACGTCATGGACTTTGAGACAATGGAACCGGAAGTGCAAACATGCTAACTCAATTCTGGGTTTTTTTCTGCTGCTTTTATTCACTCATTTAACCCCCACACATGCACACATACATTAGACACACGGTTAGTCCTTACATCCGAATTATTCTGCCACGATATCTGTTTAATTTCACCAAATCTCTGTTATACTGAGATCATGTTGGGCACTTGCACGTGTGTTTAAAAAGAGACAGCGTGTTATGCCATAGACACCAAGAGGCACAGCTTGGTTTCTTGGCTGTAGCTCCTCTCTATTTATGTTCTTGTTTGTGTTTGTGTGTGTGTGTGTGTGTCCGTGTGCTTCTGTGTATCATGGTGTTGTGGATGTATCACTGCAACGGATATATCTTCCTGTGTATCTGCATGCATATTTTTGTATGTATGCAATTTGATCCCTGGGTGTCTCTTTCTTTAGCATCTGCTCCTCTCATTTGTGGCGGATGGTTGATCCCCTTGGGTGAATTGGCTCCAAAGTCATATGACTTCTATGAGGATATGCCAGCTACGTGTCAATCACAGGAGGTCGTCTGAGGGTTTTAAAAAGATAGTTGGGTGTTTGTGTTTGTGTGGTTGGATGGGTGTGGTTGTGCTTGCATCCCCTACAGGACTTAGGGGGCTGACCCACGTACTTACCACTTCCCATGTCTGTAGGGGACCAAACAGCCCCATATGTCTGGCTTCTGTGTTGTTCACACGCAGTGGTAATCTCGAGCGTCTCTCATTTTCATCGCCTCGGCCGTCTCATTTTCTTCCTGATTGTTTTCACGGTACTTGTCTGCCTGTCTGCTAGTCATCAGCTGTGCGCTTCATTAATTGAGGATGAAGAAATCCCAATCAACACCTTCAGTAAGACCAGTGATTGGCTGCGGTGAGATAGAGTGAGGTAGAGGAAGGGGGGGTTTGTTCACAGCTCTATGAGAGAGAGAGTGTGAAAGGTGCCACTGCGTGCTTGATATCACTTAGACGTATTTGCGCTCATGTCATGTGTTAATGGGACACTTCAGATCAGATGTGATGGAGAAAAATAGTCAATTTCCGTGACCTCTCTCGATCAGGAAGTGTACTTCTCTGCATACATCTTCGTCTTGCTCAGCTCTCTGCCGTGCCTTCCCCACACCTTAACGGAACCACGAGGATGCATCCGAAAATCAACACACCCAAACTCATTAGCAGACACACACACAGACGCAATGACTCACACAGAGAAGCATCCAAACTCCCCAACCCACATTTGGAAGCACCTTCATAAAGACATAAACACATTGACACATGCGTATGCTCTTGGCATGTCTCCATCTCTTTCTGTGGTAAGAACTGAAGGGCTTTAAACTAATCTGTAGTGAGAGAAACGCCCAAGGGTACAATTCCTGCTAATCAGAGTCAGACCAGTTTCAGTGTTGGCCAAGGCACTCATGAAACCACAGGATTTTAATCCGTAATTGTTCCAGTGTGTGTTCTCGTGTGTTCGTGTGCACAGGTAAAGGTGTTTCCCACCACAGCTTTTTTTAAAGATATGCATTGTTTGCTTGTCTTTGAGCACGTAAACGCCCAGAAGCCATTTGATCGAGAGCTGTCTGGTTTTTGCAGGTTCAGGAAGCTGATGCAACCTGACTGACACTCTCACTCTCACTCTCTCTCTCTCTTTTTTGCTCACTCGCTCGCTCACACACACACACACACACACACACACACACACACACACACACACACACACACACCAGAATGGATGAATCAGATTGGATAACTGAGGGTAGCAAGTTGCAGATGAGAGCGTTGCCTGTGTTTGTCTGACTTCAGTCTCTGTGGTTTGCTCCTCCATTAAAATCTGAAATTGACTCACCAGTTATTGTGCGGTTTGTTTAGTCAGTTTCAGCTTGGTTCTATTTTTAGTCACTACGTACTTCAGGGACCTTTCCCTCAATTTCAACAAATTGAAGGGAAAACTTGAGAAACCTTAAAAGCCATGTTTCGTCTCTGCTTTTATTGGGCATTTTTATGCCTCCGTGCCGGGGGAAAGCCTTGGCCAGAGGCATTATGTTTTTAGGTTGTCGGTCTGATATCTCAGGAAAACCTTGAGGAAATTTCTTCAAATTTTGCACAAATGTCCACTTTGATTCAAAGACAAACTGATTGGATTTTGGTGGTCAAAGGTCAAGGTCAGTGTGACGTCACATCCATTCATCCCAGTCATTGTGAACATGATATCTCACGAACGCCTGGAGGGAATTTCTCCAAATTTGGCAGAAACGTCCACCATGGAATATGGATGAACTTTGGATTTGGTGGTCCAAGGTCAAAGGTCATTGTGACCTCATACAACATATTTTTGGCCTAGCTCGATAACTGATACGCTAATTATGACAAAATTTAGGATAAAATGTTGAAGTGATGACATTTTATAACCAAAAGGTCAAAGGTCAACTTCACTGTGACATCATAATAAGTGTTCTGACCATTATTTAAACATCATAACTCAGGAACAGCAACTTCACTGCTGCATGGAGGCACACAAGATGGAAATTCTGTGTTGTGTTGTGTTGTTCCACTCCAGTAGCAATGATATTTAGAATAAGTACAACGATGTGTAAACCAGCCATAGTTGTAAATGTAAATCAATACAACATACTGGAACCTGGAGAATGTGTGAGTCGTAGCTTGTGTAGTGATAGATCAAGCATTTTCAAAGTCTGAGACTATGGGCCTCCACTTAGACAAGCTTGGACAAAGGCACCCCTCGCCCCTCTTTAGTTAAATTGCTTGGTTTCACCTAATTCCTGGATGCCTGTTGGATGATTGTGTTATTTTATTCCAGAGACACTCAACAATTGAGCCGTGATGGAGTCATATTGCTGTTTGACGTAACCTCAGACGTCCCAGAATACATACAAAAAAGCTTTGTTTGAAGGCGTTTATTAGTTTATGGCTTTGAAAGTGGTCAAATGATAACATTTCCGCAAATTACTGTATCTCTTTGACCAAATCACACCCATTTAGGCTATTCGATGTGATCTCCCTTTGATAACTTATGTAATATTTTTTCCACTTCCATTCACTGAGCCTCCCACTTTGAAACCCTCTGATCTAGATAATAAATCACTTTCTAAATCAATTGTGGTCATCTGAGGGCAGACAATTTTTAAATTGTCATCCAGTCTGGCAGCGAAATAATCTCCCTCTTTGTTTCTCTCTCTCTCTCTGTGTCTCTCGCTGTAATACATCTCTCTCATTTTAACATAAATATTTAATCAATATCATCAATATCATTCCTATTTAATATCATGTGCTACTTAATACCAATGCATTTCTCAACAGAGGTCGTGTTATGCAGCACTATTGACTTCCTTTGTGTTGTTATGCTCCATAATGGCTGTTATGGTTTACTGCTAAATTGCTTTTTACTTCCCCCTCGATGCAGCGATCGATGATACAATGGGGACATACTGGATATCTAAACTAAGCCGTTGAAAGCCATAAGGAATTCTGTTGGTCATTTTGAGATACTGCATAGTCCATTTTGTGCACAAATTGTATCAGTGTGCTCCATCTGAACATTTCTCTGGTCTGAGTGACCTCTGTTCGCAAGTGGTTGGGATTAGCTGGGATCAACAGTAATGCACCATCCAAAAGTGCTTCCACTCTGCTGCCCCTTGCCCTTATTTAAATGATTAAAGCCTGTGTGGCAGTGCTGCAGCTTGGCAAGTGAATGACATGTGGTCACAGTGTGCGGTGACTATTGTATGCCGGTTGTGTCACCAGGCCACGGCGCAGCAGTGCGGAAATAACCGGACACCAGTATAGATTTTTCCATCACACTATTTTGGGATGTCTACTGTGCATAGTGTATCAGCTGTGTGTGTGTGTGCGTGTTCTGTCTTGTTTAATGATGTTCCCACAATCGGAGTTACATGTTGACCTCCATTTCGACAGGCTCAAGCAGCATGTATGGTATTGCGTTCCACTGCTGTCAGGTGAATATCGGATCTCTATATTTGGTGATTCTTTGCGTTTGCAAGGCGACTGAAGGCTGTCGTGGCTCCTCTACTGCCTGAGAAAAAGCTTTGACCTCTCAGGGTTATAAAACCACCTCAAAGCCCTATTAGATGAAACCAAAACTGCTCTGCAATTGACATGAATGCACTACCGATTTTGTTCAGTCTGAGGTGCAGGGCTTTCACCTCACAACAGGTTTGTTTTTGTTTGTGCAAGTGCAATACAATATGAGGAACTCTGACAAACAGAGCAGCACAAATGGATAAACAACATGCCGGCTATTTGAAGAAAACACAACAAAGGACCTTCCTGTTATGCCTCGACTCTCTGTTATGTGGTTTATTTGTCTGTTTGTGTCTAACTCTGTCTGTGATTTTTTTTTTTTTTTTTTTGCTTTTTACACTCCTGTTCTCTCCCGCCCCTCGGTTTCCTCCTCTCTATTTCTGTATCTGTGAACAACAGTGCGCTGATACTGGATTTCGTAGCATGATACCGATATAGATATTGAGGATTAGTCATGGTGAAAAAATAAACTGGATTTCTTTTTTTATCTCCTTGAGCTTATTAAAAAAAAGGAATAAAAATATTTCACTCTTTAGTTCAACTGGTCAACACTGTGTCGTTATGCAACCTGTGATGAGAGGTTCCAGCTAGACTTTGCTTCATTTCGAAAGGGTCACAAGCCAAAAAAGGTTGGGAACCTCTGCTGTAGAGTGCATTGCAGAGTGTGTCGGGTTGATGTGCTGACTGTGTGCAGTGTGATCTCGGCAGGGCTGCAGCTCTGCTTCTCTGTGCCAGACTGAAGTCCAGAGGTGTTTGGTTTGGCTTCACTCTCTGTTTGATCAGGCTGTTTCTGGAATACTGACTGACCTGTGCTCGGGCCAAATGGATCGCTCTCCTCACAACTTTTTTCTTTGCTCCTTTTTGTGTCACATTGGTCAAAACTTTGCACAATTTCATTCCATCTTACGCATTTCGAAAGAGTTACAAATCCAGCAACACAGCTGTCCCTATTGCAACTCAAACAAGTCGTTAAAACAAGAGGATTACAGGAATGAGCTCCATTCGCCCTCGCTCACCTTCTCCTGTTTGTTGTCTGATTGCAGCCCCAGTCCAAAGTTTACTCGGATACATCCTCACTAGTGTGTGAGAGTGGCTTCGGACCTGTCTAAGGTTCAGAGAGGTTAGCAACATCCCCAACATCACCACAGGTAGCAGTGAGGTGTGAATGCTGGTATTGTTGGAGAGAGCTTCTGGCAGGTTACAAATTACAGTACTTTGTTGTTTGCCACCCATTGATCTGGCATTAATGGACTGGTCAATAATGCTCTTAAAAGTGCCTTATAGTGTACAGTGCTGTAGCGCATGACGTCAGCTTTCATGGTAACCTAATCACACTGAGCAGGATTAATGCATCCGCAGGGTCAGTTGAGACTGCAATCTTGTCTTCATGTTGTTTGATGGTATGTTATCTCTTTACCTGAGAGTATGTGTTGTTGAGATGCTGAGTGTGAGATGTATGCTGTTGTGACTTTCATACCGTGAGCATTACGAAGGCAGCCATAGCAAATTGATTTTGAGCTCCCACTGGTCATCAGTAAACACCAGGCTTCAGTCTTTGTCCCTTACATTAAGCAGGAAGTGCTTTTTACCACAACTGGAAGAGGTAGGATGCAAAAAGGTCTAACACCACTTTAGTTTAACGTGGGATTTCCTCTTTTTACTCTGCTATTACCATATTAACAAGCTCCAGGCACAAAAATGTCCCATTTAAGACACTGTGCAGGTTGTCCAGGATAACCTCCTCCTTTATCCCGGCTGATTTAATTTTCTAAAGGACATATTAAGAAGTTACTAGGGAATATATCTGGGTGATTAGATCAATTTCAAACTGACATTGAACCTCTGGTGTATCTGGGGACTAGGTGTTAGAAATCTAATCAGATGTGGCACAGAGGACATGTTCAGTGGATTACACTTTGTTCAAGACATGATATGGTAGAGATGTTTGACACTGTTATGACCTCGGTTAGACAGAATCCCACAATAATCCTCAGCCTGCTCTTTATACTTCTATGTATTCGTCACTCTCAGCTTTGGTGTAAGTCTCAAAAGAGGCTGTGAGTTGTTTTGTGGTTTCTTTGTTTTTCTGACAAATAGTGTCATCCAACATTTCTATGGGAAGTGTAGATGAATGCTAAGTAGATAACCATGGGATTACATTTGTTGGCATTGGTATTTGAATGCTCATCATGGGTAGCATTGGACCACCTGAATACTGGTGCAGTGCCTAAAGGCTCACCCAAAAATGAAAATTGAAGTGAAGTTTCTAAGTCTACCAAACATTTCTGGAGCTTCACAGCAAAACGCCGTTGAAGCATTCTCCTAAATAACTGAAGAAGACAGGGACTTCTATTTAGGAAATACTACATACAAACCAAACATAAAATGGCTCCATGCAGCTTGTCCAGCTCCCAGAAGCCCAGAAATCCCAAATTTGAAAAGACGATATTTACACCCTTTTTCCAAACTGAAATCTTTGCTGTAGCTGCTAAGCTAAAAGTGTTAGCATGCACCCCATCTGAAGAGGGTGCACAAGCTCGGTAATGTAAGTAATGTCTTTGCAAATCAATTTGGGATCATGGAGATTCCAGAGACTTGTGTAAGACGAGCCATATGGAGTCATTTTATGTTTTTTCCAGTTTTTTATTTAATTTTTTTTTACATTTTAAAACAAGTCCCCAGCTATTTCAGTTGTTTCGGAGAGGGCTGCAACACTGTTTTGCTGTGAAGCTCCAGAATTGGTTTGTGGACTACTTCTGCAGTCCGTGTCCTTAGAAGTGAAGAGCTGCTGATGTTTGATCCCTTTCTACCCTGACCTCAGCTTCTTAGCTTTACCCCAGCTCTGATCCTATATCCACTTCTTATCTGACCTCCATATCCATTTCCATATCTGTCTCATCCCTCAACCTGATTCTCACACCCCACTTTGACGTCATCTCCAGCCCAGCTCTTGACCTGGGCACCTTGATTATCTTCATCTCTATAATGCCTTCAGACCTGTACAGCCAATGAAAACACAAATCCCCTCACTGGCCCAGCACTCACTTCCTGATGTAATTAAAGTGATCTTTCTCTTTACTGGCACATTAAAAACATTATCTAGTACATGTGTTCCAGCCACTGTTATTTATGCAGATCACTTTGTGGATATTCTAATACATGGAAATATAAATATTAACATTTGCTCCCAATTTTAGACAACCTATTTTATCGTAAAACCCACCCATCCAGTACATATAATACAGTGTGAACTGTGCTCATACAAATGCACTACCAGCCTCATCATAAGGGCAACACTTAAATGTATGCTTGAATTCAGATGTGCTAATTTCCCAGCGACGTGAACTATCACTTTAAGGGTGCGCAGCTGAAGAGAGCCTTAATAAGATTAGCCCTGCCACTTGACAGCTACAGCTTAAGAGTCACCTCTACTGACCTGTGTGTCTTTATCCAGCAGAGTGTGCATGTGTATTTGTTTGTGTGTGTTAAATTGGTGTTTGTTATTGGTAATCTGCTTATCTGTACCTGCGTGTTTAATTAAATGTAAAAATCGGTCTTTTTCGTTTGTGTTTTGTGTCTGTACATGAGCTCTGTCATGCCAAGACAGGCGAGACATGCCTGCGCACCCTCAATCCCCTCAAGTCAGAAGCAGACAGTATATTATGACTTCGGACTGCCTCTACTTTGCACAGTTTGTCTTTAGCATGGGAGATTTGTGCCACTCAAGAATTTAGAGCATCCACTCAAACCGTCAGCCTCTTAAAACACCCTGTCCACCTTGTCTCTTCCCAGTCAAACTCCTGTCCTAAGGCGTGATTTAGGATGATGGAGGCAAGGATTTTAAACAAACAAGAGAGCAAAGTCTGTGGAATCACTGGAGTTTCCTACTTTGTGATGTTTAGACTACTGCTACCAAGGATAACCACAAGAAAGCTGGGGTAACTAACCTGACATGTGTATGGGCTGGTGGTGGCAGATGTGCTGTTGGTGGTGGTGGCTGGGTGTGCCAGATGTCACATGACTCTAAATGGGCAGTTTTGGCAGTCTGAGGCGAGCTGCTTAGAGAGACGGTGAGGAATATGCAGCTCTGTGTTCTTGTTCAACCCAGGCACCACTTTGCAAAAGCCAGGCACCTCAATGTGAAGCATTTTAGTTGGCATTAAAATCATAATCAGAGGTCTGTTTATTCTCAGGCAGACAGCAGGCAGTAAAACACGCAGAACCCCACCGCCACCACCACCTACCCCACCATGCCTTTCTCCTCCACTCATCCCACCTCTATCCAGCCTTTGCCCCGGGACCTCGAGCCACTTAACATTCCCGACATATTCCACCATCATGGCCCATCATCACCAGCACAGACTTGACCTGATCATATATCACTACGAGAGTCAACCAACTCTTATTTGCAGGCAGGGAGTCAGACTCAACAACATTTCATGTCATTCTACATTCTGTGGCAATGAGGGAATAATACCTCAAGACAAGTATGTCAACAGAAAGTGTTTTTTCACTCTTGTCTTCTGTTTGGGATGCTGGAGACCTTGGACACAGTTTACAGTAATAGCTCATAAATCCTAATTGTACCTCACTCCACCTGATGACCTTTCTTATTTTATGAGAGCAGATACAAATATGATGTGTACTAGATGACTGATGGTTTAAAAGTACACAATAAATAACATACCTCTGTGCAGGGGGAATACCTAACCTCACATTTGAGTTCCTTTTTTCTGCCATGTTTGTGGAAATGGGATTTGACTTTTGACTTAAAGAAAACCTATTATGCTTTTCATTTATTTCCTTTCCTTCAGTGTTTTAAAAAAAGTTCTTTTGCATGTAAATGATCTTGAAACGATCCAAAAAGCCAAAGTCCACACCAATGGGAGTTCTTCTCTCCCGCAGAAAACACTGCTCCTGAAAAGTCTCATCAGTAGTCCCGCCTTTAATTCTGTGACTTTGTGACATCACTCTATGTCACCATGCCACACATTTGCGCAATTTATGCCTAGCAGCTAGTTTGGCATCTAAGAAGTGGCTCAGGTGTGTGTGAGCTGACCAATCAGAGCACACCGGGTATTCAGGAGGTATGACAGTATGAGAAAACATTAGTATGTAAACCTATTGTAGTAACCCAGAATAAAATGGTGAACCTGAAAATGAGCATAATATGTCATTAGATTAGATTAGAAGTATATAGTATATAGTATATATATAAGTATATAGTATATAGGTGGCAGAATTCTCCAAAAGAAGCAGAAAATAGTCTGTGACCGCCATTTAGCATAGAAAGAAGATTTAGCATACATATACATTTTTGTTTTTTTTAGAATGGATTTGTTTTGACAAGGCACAACTCATGAGGAGCATTTAAGAAATAGTACATTCAGTAGACTAATCTGCTGTCTTCTTGTGTTGTAAGCAGTGGACTAATATGTCTTCATTAGGGTTCAATGAGGTAACAACAGCTGGTCACACACATGGAGTTTTCTAACCAACTGTAGATAAGACAATCAGCTGATAACTTAGCACGTAAACAATATTCTCCCTTTCACTCTGTCTGTCTCTCTCTTTCTGTACTTTCTCTCCGGCCTTATCTAGTGTTGAATGTTTTTCACTTAAACTCACACTCGGCTAACATGCCCATCACCCAACGCCAAATAGGCCGGCTGTTACAAAACACACTGTGTTTCATGCCAGGGTGCCGGCTCTGGCAACACATCTCAGCCACCTCTCCATGTCAAAGTGTGTGTGTATGTGTGTGTGTGTGTGTGAGAGAGAGAGGGAGGGAGAGAGAGAGAGAGAGAGAGAGAGGGAGAGAGATTAAGAGTGGGAATGAAGAAAGAGATTCAGACTCAGAGAATGACATACACTAGATGTATGTGTATTTCTGTGTATTTGTCAATTTATTCACTGTGCTTCTACCACTGACCTTCTAGGGATGCCAGTTTCCCACAAACTCATTTCAGTGTGTCCCTCAGTCTCACCCATGACCTCTGAATTTTCTTCCCAGAGGAACAAATTCAAATTCCTAAGTCGCTACATTTTTCTTGTCCCTCTGCAAAACAAAACAGCATGCTTCAACAACAGGCCAATGATCTCATACTTTAGAGCTACATACAATATTTACATCTGGTATGTAAGGTTTGTATGCGTGTGTGAGTGTGTGAGAGTGTGTGTGTGTGTGTGTCAGGGCTGAAGGTAGAACTTAATCTTTGATACTGTTACCCACTGCAGCTCTGACCTACTTGTGTCAGTGTACGGGGCTGCATGTCGACTGTTTTTCATTCAGTGTGTGTTGCGTTTGTGTGTTTATTAGCGTTTGGGACGGTGTGTGTTCGAGGCGAACTCTCTGTGGACGCGGGGAGTGTGAGAAGCTGGGTGTTTTGACAGCTTTAGAACAGTTCCAGTCCAGTGCTGAGGCAGGGGGTGTGCGGGCCTGTTGGACAATCGGGCGAGCTGTAGGGGTGAGAATGGGGTCAGTGGAGGAGTGGACAGGAGGGGATGAGATGAGGGGAAGAGTTTCATTTCAAAATGCTCCACGCCCATTAAAATCATACCTGATATCCATTGCTTAACCTTAAATAAACTGATGATGTCATCTGAAATCAATCCAACTGAGCTTTACCGGATTCACTCGCACCATGTTGTAACAAGTAGAGAATTTTACCCAAACACCAGCAAATTATTTCCCAAGAAAGGGTTTTTAAAATAGGTCAGCGTGGACTGGTATTAACTTTTAGCAAGATAAAAGTATTGTGATAGGGAATAGGGCATCGTCAGGACCCCAAATGATACAGTCGATCATATGATTTCTCTTCAAATGTTCTTTGCGAGCCATCACAGCCTGCAACTAAAAAAAAACATATGCTTTAATACTTATAGAAATGATGTGTTTTCATCTTAATAAATAGAGGTTAATATGTCAATCCTTAAATAAAACTAGAGGAACATTGGATGGCGTTGAATATGCAGCAGACTGAGTGTTTGTCCACGCAGCAGGACACTCCTTGTTGAGGTAGCCATGCCAAAGAGTGATCTCAGCTCATTCTAACAAACTTTAATCTCACCAAAGTGTAAAAAGCCATGGGAGCAGACTTCCCACACAGTTAATAAAAGAGCGATAAAGCTCGTAAACAAAGCCGCACAGTCCTGCTTCGTACTACTGTAGCTGAAAAGGCCAGACATCACCTCAGCCTGTGCTGCTTGAGAGTTCTCTCACAAGTACACCTCTCCAACAAAGGGGCTGCCTCTCCACATTTCTAAGCCCGCTCAGTGCCTGTGCTGTTGAACCCCTGCTTTCTCCTGCAGCATTCCAGCCCATCTTTCATGCTGTTTCATTCTGGCCATGCCAGCCAGGTCAGGGGGCAGTGTTTTCTCAGGGCTTCAAGACAACTCTGGACAAAGGGCTATAAAATAGACATCTCCACTGATTGCACATTGAAATCTTGTTCACTTAATTGAGGTGTCAATGCTGTGTAATTGCATGTGTGCTTTTGCATGTTGGGCGCAAGCAAGTACATGAAGACACACATCTTTATGAGGTGAGCACAAGGGTCAAGTAATAGATTTGTGGTTTGCTAACGCATTATTCATGGAACTCTTTCACTATCTTGGTTTATTGTCTGACAGGCACTGCTGATCTTCAATAGGATCTGTCAGCTCTCTGTGCAGGGGCCTTGAGTGACAGCACTGACATAATGTAGCAGAGAGAGTTTACGTACACCTCCTTTGTTTCAGGGAGTTCAGTACCAAATTCTACCAGTAGATGTCTGTCTTCAGTCTCCCACAGCCATGAAAGAAAGTTCAGACTGTCCAGGATGCCCACAAGGCCAACCACTGCAAAATGTTCTAGATAAACTGTTTGATAAAATGTAATCTAATACAAATTCCACTCTGGCCTCTTATCTTTTGTTTCAGGCATGGTTGTAATGAAAGAGAGTGGCACTCAAAACAATCTTGCATCGGATAACATGAAATTTACAAAGCAGTCGAAGTTTAAATTAAAAATAGCTTTTCCTGGCAGAATAGGGAGGTATTTTTGCCCCTCGGCCACATGGCAGCGTTTTCTTCCCTGGTGCAGCTTAACATTCCTGAGATGAATTCCCAGACATTGAGATCTTGGAAAAATAAAAGGGTAAAAAGCGAGGTATTTTCCACAGCGATCCATCATCTGTTTTTTTTTTTCTTGGCTCCTGTATTGGCTTTTGTGGCAATACACAATTGTTGCTATGTGGTAGCTAGTTGCTATGCTTGAACTCCCAGAATAACCATAGAAGAAAAATTGTCTCCATTGCCCATGAGTAATAACTATTGCATCATTATCTGGATGTTTGTTTTGGTAGGGGATGACTGGTGTGTTTGAGCAAGGATTAAAAGAATAATTAAGCTTAAATCAGATCCATATTTATAACTTTGCACAGTTATTATTTTTTTTAATTGTAGTATTTAAAAAAGAGAAAAAAGAAAATGCGCCCTATCCCTCGTGTCTGAGTAATAATGCCAGCTGAGAGTCATAATGACAGTCTGCAAGCAGCTGAGCAGTGGATGTGAGTCCTCCACCAACAAAAGGCAGCATGCTCTGCGGGATGTTTTGAGTTAACAGGACGGAAAGAGCACAGTTTCGGGGGCGGGGATACTATAAACTCTGAAGGATGTGATTGGCTGTCGTGTTCTAATCTCTGATGACACCTTCGAGTGCTCCTCCTCAGCTCCGACATCCGACATTTCAAGCCGTGAATTCACTTGTTTGAAGTGTCCACACTCTTTTTGTCTGAGGTAATACTTATGTTGAATGCAGCGATAGATGCCTGCTTTAGATTTTAGATGTCACACAGCACAGCTGAAAAGAGAAAGACCAGGGATTGAATTTGACGTTTAAATCAATGCATAAGCAAACCGGTAACATGCAGTCACCTTTCCTTACGAGCCACTTCTTCTATGCAGTCAAGTCTGCCCTCAAATTGTGTCGCAGTGGTGCAGGTATGGTATCGATTATAGTGGAACCTCAGGAGCGCCGCTAAATACCTGTTTTTTCTGACAGCACCTGAACGCGGCACAGGATGAGACGGCCGACTTGTGTCGTGACGCGGAGCCGTGGGGGCGTGCCTCTGAGGAAATCAGCTGGGGAAACAACAACACAGGAGGGGGTGGCTCACACCAGGAAAATCTTCATGCCAGTTATGTTTAGATTTCTTTCTAACGAGCGTCCGTTTAAAGTCAGCCCCGCGTTACATCCGGTCCGCAGCAGCCACTCGCTACTTGTTGACGCCTGTGAGACGCTCCTGGGTTAAGGAGGCAGCGAGGGGAAGTCAGAGGGGAGGATGTGACAGGGCAGAGGTCCCGCGCGACAGACAGTTATATGTGCCCTTTGACGAACAACGGGACCACCGCGACCGCCTCTTCGTTCCACTCGCGTCTTTGTCCGGTTTGAGCGACCGGCTGAACCGCCAGCAGAGTGGCATGTGGGTCAATTCCGGAACCGTCGGAAGGTAGGGACCCCTCCTGCAGAGACACTGGGTCACATGCTTCCCGATGCATTTCTTGTTGTGCACAAAGCAATCCACGCGCCGCTAGAAACGACCCTTTATCATCAATCATCCGCTGTGATCCATTCATTTCACGGTGTCCTTATCGTTTCCTTAATGGGGCGTTAATCCTCCTGTAATAGCTCTACAGCGTCCCTGTAATCGTCCCGAAGGCTCTTACACTTCATATGTATTAAATAGTTTTAGCATGACATGATACAACAGAAGATTATTGTTCCTGCTTTAATCCCACATGTGCTGCTGTTATTAGAGCATTTCGATAGAGTGTTGTAGTGCAGCGGAAGGGCTTGGCACATTACGCAAGTCTTATCAGCGCATCGTTTGGGATGTAGGCTGACATCCACCTGCCTTTTACAACACTGATATGTGGAAGACATCTAAGCACCGCGCTGAATGAGGTGTGTATCCGGGGCTTTATCTATGGATGACAGGAGATTGTCTGGTTTGTTGAATCGGTTTCCCAAAAAAAAAAAAAAAAATATGAATGAGCCAGGTGGTTATGAATGGCTGCGGGGAGAGGGAGCGCACGAGGTGCTTTTCATTGATGAGTGGAGTGATGCTACACTGGAGTATTTACTGGAACAGCACGCGGATCATAACGGTGACAGTAAACAATAGATAGCTGATAACGTGCGGAATCTCATTCTTTAACACCGCACTCATGCACGCACACGCACGGATATGCACACACACTCACACACACACACACACTGTAATGCTGATCCCGTCGCTGTGACGTCATGATAGGGGTAGTGTTACGCAGGTAGCTGCTCGGCTGGTGATGAAGACTCTCCTCTGCCCTGAACTGACTGAAGACAGATTATTCTACATGACATCTGACCATGTTTTAATTTCCAGTCATCAGCAATTAATCATATCTGCAGCCTGTGGTTGCATAAACACTTTGGCACACGTCTTCCATATTGTGCAATCGTTGTGTTCTGGCCAGTATCATTTTCTCATGAAAAGATGTCTCTTAACGGCCACCCCATGAGTGGATCTCATCCATTTGTGGAAACACCAACTGTTCAAAATGTCATTATTTCTTTAAATTTTTAGATTGATTAGAAATCTGCTCATTCAATTCTCTTTCTGCATCTTGGTAAAACCTTTTTGTGGTTTTGTTTTAGACAGTCCATCACTGCTGCTGTTAATTAATCAGTGATCGGGGCTGTCGTTATGTTAAGGGTCAGATGGATCTGGAACAGAACTCCTTATTGTCCTGGCCAGGCACTATGCCCAACGCTTTGACTGTGTCAACAGCTTTGAGATAACATGCAGTGCAACACTGACACACCCACATGGAAGAGTCAGCCAGCATCAGAAGTACTGCTTGAATCGGTCTGATCCTAGTAAGCTTTAACACGGGCCCTAGAGCTAAGGTGGAAAAAATATGTTGCGCTTTTTTGTTCAGCACTGTTGGTGGTATGTTTGTAAGCTGTATGATAGTGTGATTAGGGTCCTGGCTATTTCTGAGTTGTAAGGCCCAAGGTTTTATTATATATTCTGGCCCATTTTAAAAGGTATTCTACATTATGTTTAAATCCCCTGTCACATTCCCAGAGGAGGTAAGTGGCCTGGAATATCGTCTTCCAGACAAACTTAATCCACCTCCCCATCGACAAAGTTGCTGTAATATTTGGGTCATTGACTGAGTCACAGTTGCTTTGACTCAACTCCAGAGAAAACCACAAATGCCACACTTCCTATTTCCCAAATTCTCATTTGGAAAACGGAAACCATGTTTATAACACAAGATCCTGTGTCGTGCATGAGGTATTTCAGAGTATGAACAACATATATGTATATGGATCTTTGAATTAAGACTGAAAACAGAGTCAAAGGAATCATAAAGTACTGTTATGTCAAATGGCAAAGGAATAGACAGCTTATCTGTTTATGTTATCCGAAAAGTCTTCATAGGAAAATGGTAAAAAATGGGTGAGAAAGCAGTAGAGGTGATAGAAGACAAGTAAGAATGACAGAGAGATATTGTATAGAAGAATATTGGATTGGATGCTGGAAAGTATAGGGGTGTGGAATAGAAACTAGAGTTAAGACAGCGAGAGAGATGGCGAGAAAGAGTAGGAGGAAAATATGGACAGGGGAGGGAGGAGGAGGAGGAAGAAGATGAGGAGGGATAAAGGAAATGAGGGCATCAAGAGGAGCCTTCCTGTGTTTACAAAGCATTACTGCAGCAGGGTGAGGAGGAGGAGGAGGAGGAGGGCTCTCTCAAAGCAGACAGACATGCTGCTCCCAAAGACCCTCTCATTCATTAGGATGGATGTGTACATATCGCCGCCTGCCACGGGCCATGCGGTAATACCAGTACCATCTGCAGTGGGCGAGGCAAGTACGTGCAGGCCTGCATGTGTGTATGTATGTCTGTGCTAGTGTGTATGAGTCTGAGGGCTACTGTCAGCCATCCAGGGAGCCAAGAAGAGGCCACAGACCAGGTTATGTAACCAGTCTGTGCCAGCTGCGCCTGTGGCAGTCACTGTCAAACACCCACACAACACACACACTTTTCCTACGAAAACAAGAGCACACACGCTGAAAAAGTACAAATGAGTAGACATTTTCCTTTTGTGAGCGCGAACCTTTGCCAGAAATAGTCATTAAAGAATTAGGTTGCACACATGATTGCACATGTATCCATCATTTCTTCCAACAATTACACATGGACACTCCGACTATGCAGCCAAGCCGGAGATAGTGTAAACCCCAGAGCTCTGTGTGAGTGCGCAAGTGTTCGCCCATGTATAATGCGGGTGGAAATTGGGGTCATTTTTGTTGCAGGAGTGGCAGGCGGCTTCGTCACGGCGTCGGGGGTGAACTTTAGCCTCAAGGAAGAGGACAATAAAAGGAGGCAGATTTGAGCTATGGAGGGTTTTGGGATGAACGGTTGCAGCCAGTGGATCGCTAAAGGTGTTACATAACGGAGAGATGGAGACAGAGGGGGAAGCGAAGCGGGTGTGGGAGGGCCGTCTGCTTAATACTGCTCCTTGATTGCAATCCAGAAAATTGTGAGGTCACGGCGAGATAGATGGATAGATGGCGGCTGATAAGGGGGGGCGGAGGGAGCACGATGAGAGGAATAACTGGGACAGGACAAGGAAGAGGGGTGGGAGGGGAGAGGTTACTACCAGACAATGAGTGGAGCGAAGGATGGGATAACTGTGAGCTAGAGCGTTCAATAGGAGAATAAATACAGAATGGGAAGGAGAGTGAGGGAGTTTGTCAGCAGGTCAGAAGGTTTGGTTGAGTGGGCACAGCTGGGACCAGAGCAGACAGACCTAGACCGACTGAAGGATAAATGAAAGGATTTAGCAAGGAAGCAACGGGCCCGTATAAAAAAACAAAAGATGCCAGGAACTCTGCAGTGAGACAGAGCTGTAATCCATCTCCTTATGAAACCCCCTCTGGCCTTAAAGCAAAGCCATACTGAGACGCACACTGTCCAAATTATGCATGAGCTTCTTTGTCTGTCTGGTCCTCCTGCACCGAATACAAACGCGCACACACGCACAGTCACGCAGACACTGACTCAATCCGTGACATTCCAGAGTAAACCAGAAGGTCGGTGTTTGTGTGTTGAGTGGGCGTTTGAGTTCCCGTCACAGTGTTCCTATCACTGTGGTCTTGCCTGTACCCATCAATATGCCACTGTAAGAGTAAAGAAAAAAACTGGGTCAGACTCTCATCCTCTCTTCCCCACACACATTCCTTTGTCCTCGCAGCCTCCTCCTCTCCTGCCTTGCTGGGAAGATGACACTGGCCAGCAGATGAAGTCTAGACGTCTGTGTGTGTACAGTTCACTATAGGTCGTTGGCTAAAAATGAAACCTGAGCTCTACGGCTTCTCTTTCCATTCCTCCGAGCTGCACCGCTCCGCTCTCACAGTTTCCGGCTTCTGCTCATCCTTCAGTCATGCAATTAGAAATGATGGCGGACGCTTGTGAAAGCTCATGAAGTTAGAGAGCAGGTGCGTATCTTTCAAGTGCAGTGACGTGCGAGCTAAACGCAATCAGGTTGTGTGTGTTGATCGACACATGGCCGGAGTCTTTGCCCTGAGCTCGATGCGAGGCCTCAGATGGAGGCTGATATCTGGAAGCCGGGTACTGTTGATCACCCTGAGAAACTGTCCACGCCATCACCACCGCTGCCTCCTGGTTACATCACTGCTCGCATCATTCCGTGCCTCGCAGGCCAGCCCTAAGCTCATTACCACATGCATGCACATTGCACGCACGCCCACACGCAAACACACGCACTGACTTTAGGACTCCCATGGGTCTGAAGTTGAAAAATGTTAAACTTTACTCTCCTCTGCCGTCTCCTTGTCCTCTCTGAGAGAACCTCACATTTGACAGTAGAGGGGAGCGTCAGCAGGAAAAGCTGTGATTTGTTCCCTTGAGCAGCCTCAGTTATTGTTGGTCTTGCCCTCTTGATCCTAATGGCATGACTGACTGATTCTAATGCTGTGCTGACAGTCCCGCTCTTTCTCTCTAAGACTCTAATAATCCCCTCCCCGCCTTGTCTCTCCTGCAATCCCTTTTGCTTATCTGCTGTTTCATTGGAAACGCTGGGAATTAACGTTACTATGCATCCTCTCTCTCCCTCTGTCTGTCGACGCCTGTTACGTTTCACTCTTGCTCTGCTCACATGTCCTTGGTGACATATTGTGGATGTTACAGAGCCGCTTGTTCAGTCAGGTTTTCATCTCTCTGTTCCTAATAAACCACCATGAGGACTGCTGCTTTGGCAGCTGCCATGACCATTAGGCAGATAGCTGTTAGATAAGTGCAAGGTTGTGGTACCATTTTATTGCTTCTTCTATCTCTCTCCTCTACCTGTAGTACGTGTCTCTGAAGGTGTTGCAGCAAGACAGGTGGCAAGGGAAAAAAGGGTATTTATAACTCTGAAAGACACAGTTCTATCTGTTCCATATGAGCCATTCAGGAAACGGCCTCTTTGACGGAGACTTCATTTCACTTTCTCTTAGACAAAGGTAGGCTCTCTGCGCTGTACTTCCTGCCTGACGTAATCAGGACTTCGCAGGAAATGTTTTTGTTGTTGTTGACAAAAGAAATCACAAGACGAATGAGGTCTTTATTTCAGCAGATTGGAGGTTTGTGTGTGGACATGCTGAGAAGGTCACTGCTGAATAGCAGGCTGCAAGCACTGGCTCATGTGTCCGATGAATAGATGCCATTTTTAGCTACTGGTGTCTGTCAGTGCTGGACTGAAGTGTTGCACTGGAGTCCACGTCAATGGAATAATAAGTGATGCCTTTATGAATGTTTCAGATGCTCTATTTATGGGGCCTTGGGGTGGGTCTTTGAACTAGTTGCAAGGACGGATGGACTGATTAGCTGACTACAGGTCTAACTCTCTCTCTCTCTCTCTCTGTGTTTGTGTGTGTGTGTGGAGGCTGATTATGTAATAGAGCAGATTCTACCAGGAATGTTTTAAAAAATGGTATTAACATGTGTTTTGACATGTCAGAAATGTTTGTAAGCAGTTTATGGAAAGGGGATTTTGATAAGCTTTTTACAGTGATGTTTGCTTTCTGAAAGGGGAAGTCAGTTGAGCTGTGTGTACATGCATAACCACCTCCGTCTTGTGCTAAGGTTTAGTCAAACGTGTAACCACACTTTCTTCTGTGCAAGCCTACAGTAAATATGTTTGACCCCTAAAGAGGATGCACAGCTCCCCCTGGGCTCATGAATGACCTGGAAAGTTAATTAAAAAAAGTGCCTTGTGGCGGATTTTATTGTTTGCTTTTGTGTGACGTTTCATCGCTTTTGCATTGTGTTTCCTGTGAAGCAAAGATGCTATCAATGCATCAAAAGGGGAACAGATACAGAGTAAAGACAGACAGGGGGAGAAAAGGACAGTGAGCTCAGTGGAAGTCTCTTTTTGTCTCCCTGTCTTTCTCTCCCTCTCCCTGTTAGCTGTTACAGAAATAGCTCTGCGGTCCCTCTATTCCTCAGCCTGCGAACCATGTGTTCTGTTGAGGAGTTTGGCAGGAGCTTCTGTGCACTGGTCAGTACAGCTACGGCAGCTTAGAGCCTTAACAAAGCGTCCCTAGCCCGGACTGGACCGGAGTTAGAAACGACTGCACCTGACGCCGGTTGTTTTAAATGCAGTGTCATTCCTCCTGGGGTTCTTTATCAATGTGATTTTAATTTCCCATGAATATTGAATTAACCTCTTTTATTTCCCTCTCCCTCCCCCTCCTATCTCTCATTCTCCAGGGCCCTCTCCATGGATATAGACACAGACTATGAGCGGCCCAATGTGGAAACCATTAAATGTGTGGTGGTAGGGGATAATGCAGTAGGCAAGACCAGGCTAATCTGTGCCCGGGCCTGCAATGCCACCCTCACACAGTATCAGCTGCTTGCCACCCACGTGCCAACCGTCTGGGCCATCGACCAGTACCGCGTATGCCAGGAGGTGGGCACACCAGAAACACACACACACACACACACACAGAGTGGAAGGAGGCACATATAGACAAAATTGGGTACATTTTGCATTTGTAACATAGGTAAAAACATGTCTCTTCAAGACACTGAAGGCTTAACTTCATTCTAAAAATGTTGCCTATGCAGCTTGACATTGTGCAGGATTTTTTCCCCTCTAGCCGAGTGATTGCATAATCCTTCAATTCCACTAAAAACACAAACATCACCATGAAGTTAAGACCTTATGACCTGATTACAGCGGTATGTGTCTGTGTTGTAGGTGTTAGAGAGATCTCGTGATGTAGTGGATGAGGTCAGTGTGTCCCTGAGGCTATGGGACACATTCGGGGATCATCACAAAGACAGACGATTTGCCTATGGCAGGTGAGCAGAAACACACACCAAACAGGCATGAGCACACACACACACTTTCAGACATTCTTGCAGCCAGAGTCTAGTTACTGACCCAATAACACAATTACTGGCTGACCACAAGGTTAACCACATTACACCATGTTCCATTTTAACAACTGGACCAGCCAAGAGATTGCTGAGTCTTGGCTGGAGGGTTTGTAAGGCACTGAAACAGTTTCCTTGGGCTTATATTTGACCGAACTAATCGCTGGCTGGTTCAGGAGAATACAATTAGAACTTGCAGTGAGAACTAATTTGTCACATCCAAATAATAAACATGCCCACATAACATTTACTTACCAAAAAGTTGTTTTCTGGGTAATCCACTTGCAACACTTTATAGTTGAACTCCGCCCTCAAGCTATTACATCCTTCCTCCAGCAGACATGATTGGATCATCGCTCTATCCTCTTACTCCCCATCCCGCTATCAAAGCTGCTTTATTGGCATGAAAAGCAAAAGCACTTATTGCCAAAGCAAACTCAACAAATACCAATTCAGATGACGGCATGATGGTAACACAGAAGAGTGAAAATATATGTCATGCATCATTAAATGTGTACTGTATATAGACACTATTTATTAGTTGACATCACACTACATCACCGTGTCACACATTTGCATAATTTATGCCTGAGAATGTAAACATTAATTTTGCACAGCTGCTCTGTTGTTGTTGGCTCAGGCGTATGTGAGCTGACCGATCAGAGCAGACTGGGTATTCAAGAGGCGGGCCTTACGTGTTCACGTGTGTGAACCTATTCTCGCAGTAACCTTTAATACAATTATGAACCTGAAAATGAGCAGAATATGGCTCCATTAATGGTCGTCAGCTGTGACCAGGCTCTAAGACTTTACAAACATCCACACACACACATGCATATATTGTCTCATAGCTGGGTGGATGCACTTTGTGTAACATGTCACCATTTTACATGTGTATATCCGTGTGACAGTTTGTTTATTTCTAGGTTGTGTTTGCGTTTGTTCTCCCACTATCTTCATTGTCTGCACAATCTACATCTGTTTGTGTGCGTGTTTTTGTTTGTGTGTGTTCGTGTCTATCCACACGTCCTGTATGCTTTGTCAGCCTGCAGTCAGCTGATAAAGACACATTGCCAGCTCAGCTGTTTTCTGCCTGCCTGTCTCCCTGGCAGCTGCAGCTCCACACATCAACCTCCTCTTCTCTCCTGTCCTGCTCTCCCCTACCTCACCTCACCTCACCTCACCTCCCCTCTCCCCCATCTCCCTCATTACACTGTTACTCATCTCCAATCATTAGCCTCCTGTTTGCCCTTGACACTTTGCTGCTCCTTCACCCTCTCAGCACCTTCCTCCACTCTTTAGTTTTGTTGATATCAAAACTCAAAACATCACATTGTCAGGTCAGGCCAGACTGTCACATGCCTTGTTAGGAGAGGAACAGTCTGGTTGGGGAAACAATCTCAGCCTGAAAATAGGCTAAGCCAAACTTAACCTGAGCCAACCTCATCTTAACTTTTTCTTCATTAAAGAACAAGCCAAACAATGTCATATTGCACTTTCTCACATTGTTCTCGTAAGCCGTTTTCATAGCACATTAACGACTTTTATAACACAGTTGTGACAGACTTAATGACTCGTTAGGGCTCTCATGCCAGGCGGTGTGATTGCAGAGTGATACATATGCCTGCATGAGACCCATTAATTTCTTTATTGCGAGAGAATCTGATTATTTAGGACAACGCTGCTGTGTTTGTGCTTGTATAAGAGCTTGTGTGCATTATGTGTGTCTCCTCTTACATAATCTGGCAACTGATGACCTTTGTAGTTCGGATCCAGCACATGCACACACACACACACGCACGCACGCACACACACACACACACACACACACACACACACACACACACACACACACACACACACACACACACACACACAGAATACACTAAATAACCAGTCACTGGTGGAGCTATTTATAATACATTAGTACTGGGGCAAGAGTATTAGTAATAGCACATTGGACTCGTTTGCTGTCACTTCACCTCTGACACAGCTGTCCTCCATCTGTCCTTACATTGGGTTTCCTACTGCTTGACTTCTAACATATCCTTGGCGCTAGTGACCCAAGTAACAGCATTATATACATGAAAACAATATGTAGGTCATCTGGGTTCACCTGCAGGTTAAACCAGGAAATAGCTCCTTCCATACCAACCACATTTAATGCAATGCAACAGCAGTAATGGATTGTTCTCATACTCATTTTTAATGCTCACCTTCACTCTCAGACTTTCTAATAGCCACTTTTGAAAGATAAGTTAAGATTGGACAGGTTCAGAAGCCCTCTGGGGCTCATATTTCCTTGGACCAGTTCGCAGCCTGTGTAAAGCTGTTCCCAGCAAAGTGCCTCCCCTCAATCTGTACAGCGTCAGAGTCTAGTACAGTGTGATGCTAACATAAAGGTACACTGTAAGTGTGGTAAGACATAGGTTGTAAAGAGAGAAAAAAAGGATTTTCCTTTAACCACGAGGGCAATGGCACATACACATGACATGACCTCAAGCAGACAAAGCCTTGATAATGATCCTTTGACAAAGTGCTAATGGGAATTCCTGTGTGTGTGTACGTGTGTGAGCTGTGATTTAATACTTCAGTGTGTATTAGGTAGTGTATTATGTCCTTGGGAGTAGGGGCTTTTCAGAGATTACATTGGGGAAAGTAAAGATGGACTATGGAACCTATGTGCACACTGCAAAAAATGCAGAAAGTAGAAAGTCTTGTGCTTTGAGCAATGTGCCTTCATAAGTAATTTGGCTTGTCTAAGCAGGTGCATCCTTTTTCTATGAGAATCAAACACTCGAACCTGTTGACAATTCATTCAGAACAGGTGGCCTGTTTATTTGATATGCACAAAGTAAAGTCTGATTTGACAGAAAATACCAGATAAAACAAGTTGCTAAGATCTTTTTTTACAGTGCAGCCATTGTCTGTTCAGTAAATAGGCCATATTCGCTGTAGCGCAGGTGTTTCACCCATGGGAAATAAGAGGAGTGTTAAAATGCGGTTCTCAGGATGTGGTTTAGCACCTCACATCTTCAGGTGAATACTATAAGTGTCATAAACAGGAATATATATATTTCTGTTTTCATCTGCAGGTTATCAATGATGGATCATGTTGCACACAAGTTACATAAGTGATGCAATTGCAAAATAGGCCTGGTCTTGTGCTGCTGGGACTTCATGCCATGTGCTGTTTTTGTTTTTCTTAAGTGGTAGATCATTGAAGAATTTTAGATTCCTGCACTGTCAGCTTCATTCTGATACTTAATGATCCGTCTCACTCAACACCGAGTTTGATTCACCATTACCTAGGATCAGGCACACATGCACAAACATGACGCAGAAATCAGCAGCAGAGATCAGCTGTAAGTGCTGCTGTCAGCCTGCTCAAACACGTCGGTTGAGGAAATGAATTTATGTGTGTATCCCGGTCTATTCTTAGCCTTCTCTTTGTGGTTCATGTAGCCTTGGAGGGCTTAGGGAGATTTACGTAAGAGGAAGGGAGAGAGAGAGCGATGGGCCACACAGATCACCAGCCCAGAGGCCCAGACACACACACACACGCACACGCACACACACACGTCTTGTGACCCCAGCTTTCACGATGGCACTGTCCATGCTCCCACAATGCCTTGCAGCCGTTGAACAGGCTTCCTCCGTACACATATCACACACGTTTTAACATAAACTGACAAGACGTCTGTGACTCAGTGCTGACCCCTTTTTTCTTTCTCTCTTCTCTGTCCCCTTCACTTCATCAAAGACCTAATGTCTTCTCTGCTGACATCTCTTGCTCAGGACACAGCAGATCTGCTCTCCTATGCCATCTTTTTCCTATCTTATCTGTGATGTTGAAAGACTTTTTCTCTCCCTCCTTTTCCTCTAGGTCTGACGTAGTGGTGCTGTGCTTCTCTCTGGCTAATCCCAATTCCCTGCGCCATGTACGCACCATGTGGTTCCCAGAGATCAAGCACTTTTGTCCCCGGACGCCCATCATTCTTGTTGGCTGCCAGCTGGATCTGCGCTATGCCGACCTGGATGCAGTTAACCGTGCACGACGACCCCTAGCCAAGTGAGCCGCCGCCTTCGTCAGGCATTATCAGAGAAATTCAGATAAAACATGAGCCACTGTGGCTTTCAGTGAGAGTTACCTGTGGGGTTTTCCACACAGTGATCAGTAATGTAACAAGTTGGTGACTAAATCCTTTTAAATAAGACATTGACAACTGCTCTATCATCGATTTGTGTTGTGAAGAACAACCTTTGTCATTTTATTGTGTCATCATTCTCTCATCCTGTCCCACAGACCCATCAAACCTACAGATATCCTTCCCCCGGAGAGAGGCCACGAGGTGGCAAAGGAACTTGGGATTCCCTACTATGAGACGAGCATTGTTGCCCAGTTCGGAGTCAAAGATGTTTTTGACAATGCCATCCGAGCTGCCCTCATCTCCCGTCGTCACCTGCAGTTCTGGAAGTCCCACCTGAAAAAGGTCCAGAGGCCCCTTCTCCAGGCGCCCTTCCTGCCTCCACGTCCGCCTCGCCCCATCGTGGGCATCCCAGACCCCCCTCCCGCAGACGGTGAGGGCCCTGATTCCCTTTTCTGCCATCCACTGTGCGCAGATGTCCTCTTCCTTCTGCAGGGCGGTGCCACTCGCGTCTTTGCACACAAAGTCTATCTGGCTACTTCCTGCTCCAAGTTCTATGACCTCTTCACCCTCGATCTTGGTGGATCGTGTCAGGGGCCACGGGGGGAGGAACAGGAGAGCAAGGAAAACTTGGAGAGTGCGGAGGAAGATGAGCAGAGCAGGAGAGGAGCCAAGGAGCAAGCTGGGCGCACTAAGAGCCTGGACATTGATAAAGACGGGATGGACGGAGGAGTGCGGGGCCTGAATCGACCCCAGCTGCTCCAGCAGGGCTCTTTGAGGACTTCCCAGAGCGATAATGCCCTCCCCTCCCGAGCTCTGTACTCTCTGGGTGCACTGGGGACTGGGCGAGCACTTTCAGGATGGGGAAGGGGGTTCCTGAGTGTGTGCCTGGAGCATGTTGATGATCCCATGACGGGACGACCACGACTCATGACTGTTGTAGCCATGGACGCACTTATACAGGAAGAACCATTCAAGGTGATAGACTTGAAAATGTATTCATACATTATAAGGAGAGAATTATTTTGTTGATGTGAATATTACGAAGAGCTTTTTGGTGTCATGATAGCTGTTCCTAAGCTCTATATTTGACCTCTCGTTTTGCTCTGTTCTCAGGCGGTGCTTCAGTACATGTACACAGGCAGTCTGGACGAGGGCCGAGGCGACCTGATGCAGGTGGCGACCATCGCAGAGCTACTCGAGGTGTTTGACCTGCGGATGATGGTGGCCAATGTTCTCAACAGGGAGAGCTTCATGAACCAGGAGATCACCAAGGCCTTCCATGTGCGCAGAGCCAACCGCATCAAGGAGTGTCTCAATAAGGGGACCTTTGCTGGTAAACCACTGTGCCAACCATTCAGTGCCATTCAATGCTTTCAGTAGCATTGATGTGGATGTAGATGTTTTCCATTGATGCATCAGTGGGTGTTTGTAAGTGTGTGCATGTGTGTGCGGGTGAATGTAAGATGGGAGTAGTGGTGGATTATGAAAGACAGAAAAGATTTTGCTAATTTCCAGCATTCTCTTTCAGTGTCTGTAAATGTACATTTGATTGTACATTTGTTCTTGAATATTTGGTATAAAATATGCATTTTGTATGTTTCTGGTTTATCTGTTTTCTGAAGTCCTTCTAAAACCATCATGTGATTTCTATGATGGCGCATTTCAGTCTGCTTGGTTTTCTCGTGTTCGCTCTTGTGTGCTTCCTGTGTCCTGTGTTCGTGTTGTGTTGTCTGTCCCCTAAGCTGTTCTGTATGCATGCTTATCACAGCATAAGCAGCCAGTGCTAGGCATCTGCTGTATCTGAACAAAGCCTGCCTCACATTCACTCCCTTCTATACTTTCTCTGTTGCCTTCATTGTTATGATACGAGGAATCTTTTTTTAAAATGCGAATAAAAGATTCTATTGATAAGCTGATAAGATTTACCTTATACTATTTTTCTCAGCATTATATTAAAAGCAGATGGAATTAAACGTCATTACACATAGCTGCTGTGTTCCCTTTTAACTCTTTCTCTACCAGAGCTCTAGTCCAGAGTCCACACAGGATTAACTTCATGACCTACTACCCTGCGTCCACTCTCCTTCCCGTATTCTGTGTCAAAAGCCGTTCTGTCCTTCTGTCAATTTATCTCTCTGTCTGTCTACCTGTGTCCATGTCTCTGTGTGTGTCTGTCTGGCCTTCTGTCTGCCTGTGTGTATGTCTGGACGTCTGCCTTGTCTGTCTTTCCCCCTCTGTAGCTTGGGCTTCTGTGGCACTCCACGAGATGAATGCTCTTTTCCCACCCCGGTTTTAGATGTGGTGTTCCGACTGGACGATGGCTGCCTCCCGGCCCACAAGCCCCTGCTCATCTCCAGCTGCAACTGGATGGCCGCCATGTTCCGTGGCTCCTTCATGGAAAGCTACATTGAAGAGGTGAGTTCAGACATACCGGGAAGAGCTTGAGGATGGAGTTATCTTTACGTTTTGAGGAGGGATTGAGTTTCTCCGTCCCCGAATTCTTGGAAATATACAGCAGTTAACTCAGGTCGCAGCCTTAAGGGGCAACCTAACGAGACGCTTGTACCAAGCGCTTGTGTCAACAACTGCAGTAAGAGATAAGATAAACATTATCGATCCCACACCTGGGAAAAAGTCTGTTACAGCAGGTCAATAGTGGAAAGAGGAAATGGGTGATAAAGTACTCAATAAAAATAAAAACTATATGTACCTCGTACATCTTTCACTTATACAGATACGGCGATGATAGATAATTGCACAGGATAATTGCAAAATAATTGTAATATATACAGTATATGATGTAAGGCATTCAACTAAAAATAGAGAATTATTGCGATTTCTGCACATAGAGCATGGACAAAGAGAACAGAGGGAGGGAGGGAGAGACTTTGTTCGGGTTATATAGACCTACCTCTTGTAAAAGAAATGTCTGTATTGTCGCTGCATTTATAAACACATCTGTCGCCTGCATCCAGGCGCTGTTTCACTGTCACACAATAGACTACAACTATGACTCACCTCATACATTCATTCATTCATGGCACAGACTGATATTAGCTTAGTATGCGCAACATATAGATCCATGTCCCATCAGTGTAGACTGATTAACAGACGGAATAAAATACAATACAATACATATACAGTATTGTCTAAAACTATATCTTGTTTGAAAATATATCTTAAAAGGTCGAGTAGTTGCCCACATCTTGAAAAATGTATAATATGTATATGATAAAATATGTATAATGTATCATGTATAAATAATGTAATAATAACATAATAACATATAGAAAATGAATAAATAGGATCTAGATAACCGGGGACAAATAGTGCAACGTAGCTAGTTGTAAGAGGTGGGTGATGGTGTTACATTATGTCGTGCCTCAGTTAAAAAGTGGGAGCAGGAACAAGGGACCTGCGGTAGTGCTCCCTCTAGAACTGTGGGTGTAGCAGACTGTTACTGCAGGAGCTGCTTCAGCTCCCACAGTCTCACGCAGGGGTGAGAGGTGTTGTCAATGATTGACGTCAGCTTCGCTAACAATTTCTCACCCACCTCCTCCATGAAATCCAGAGGGCAGTCCAGAACAGAGCTAGAAGATTAAAGATGAAACCACAGTGTTTCGAGAGTGTTCTTAACAGTGTCCTGCACACTCCAATGAAGTCAGTCCCCTCAGCAAATGGAGAAGGCCCTTTTTGAATGGAACAACCATGTTGTCCGACTGGTCTCATTTTATGGTTGAGGTGAACACTCCTTTTGTATGCTCCAACCATCTCAATATCCAATACCTGGATGTTCATCTGTTTAGCCTTTGTAGCATCATTCTGCAGAAGTCTAACACCATCTCCTGATGTCAAGGTGGTTGGGCCCACACCAGTCCACAAAGTCGTTAATGACCTCTGTGTATTCCTGTTTATTCCTTTCTGATGTACATGAACAGTGGCTGTATCAATAGAGGACTTCTGGATGGGACAGTTGTCTGTGTTATGCCTGAGATCAGATGTGTACAGGCTGAGAGTCAGTGTCCTCACATGTGGCCTATAGAGCACTTCTCAAACAACAAATGAACACGTTTAGGTAAATGGGTTACTTGGATAAGATGCATTATATCATGCAACCTGTGTGCACTGAGCATGGGAAGATTTACAGCTCAGGAAGCTTGAAGCCTGCTATCAGATTGATCTACCATCTGTTTGCAAACCACGTGCAAGGTTGAAACTCAGCAAATACGCAGCCTGCGATAGTGGATCGAGGATGTTTCACTGACCCGTTTTTAGCACAAGCCAAGAAGAGTCACTCTTTTCGAGGTCAGTGCAGCTTCCCCAAGTGGCAGATCTGGTTGCTTCAGGTGTCCTCTCACCTGAAGTTCAGCTTCTGGTTGCTTGGTGTTCCTCCAGGGGCAGGGCCTGTGCACCGGACCTGACCTCACCAGGAAGGAAGTTCATGCGTCTAGCTGTCTTTAAGTCGCCACTCTGCGGACTGTGTTGCAGAACCAGATCCCCTGGGGTATGGTTACTTTCAAGGTCAGCTGGGTTAGGTTACAAAGATTCAGGCTTTCAGAAGGATTGGAAGTAATCAAATGGACATAGACAGACAAGGAATACAAATGCTGTATATTTAGTTTAGGTGTAAAGCTCAAAGTTATAGAAAGCATGTTAGAAGAAAACCGATGTACACCTGGGAAAGAAAACCATTTTGTTTTTTGTGTCCACGTGGATAGCCTGGATTTTATTCCAGAAAACACCATGTGAGTGGGTGAGAAAAAAAGCCAGTGCAGCTATTGTGGACGGTGGTGAAAACAGGACATCAGCATCACTGAGGGGGCACAGTGTTTGCTGCTGGTGGGCTGCCGGTGTCTATGGTTACTCTAAACGGCTCATGTTAGTGACTATTGTGGCATTGTTTATGGCATAAAGCTGGCACAGCAAAGATGGCAGGTGCCCTGGAGACAAAGACTCAAAGACTGACTACACAATGAAACTGTCAGCATTTATGTTTGCATATAGATGTATCTGCATTTTTTTTTTTTTTTTTTTTTTTGCTGAAAAGCTTAGCAGTGCTTATTTCTGAACTGGATTTTTTTATGTTAACTACAAGCTGGCTTTAAAAAGTTACTTCTATCCTCCTTGCAAAGACAAAGATAAAGCGTTGCTAATGCACAGGTTCCATTTTCAGAATTGCTGTGCCATTGGCTGACTATACTATAAATGTCTTTCAGTTTGACGCACACATCTTGATGGGAAAACGGTAGTTTGAGAAGCAGTGTCAGTGGAAGTGAGCAGAAAGGCTTGCTGAAACACTTAACACTGGCCTTTCAAAAGGAGCAGAGCTTTTATGGGGAGACACAATACCACAATTACACAACCTTTACACAGCAGATGGTCCAGTTGCATTCAGAGTCATCTAAGAGAGAGAGAGAGAGTACTGAGAGATGTTTATGTCAGAGATTTCATAAAGGAAGTGAAAATCCGATAATTACAAGGAGAGGTCTTGTAGATAACAGTATTAATTAAACGTTCAGCAGCTTCCAGTCAAATCGTTTAGTACAGTTTCAGCAGCCTAACTGAGTGAACAGGTTGCAGCTGAAGATGAGCAGTTCCAAAATGATTTTAGGGTAATGTCATGGGAATATTCTTGTACCTATTCAAAATAAACCAAAAATGTTGATTTGCACAAAATTGAACATATTCAATTGAATGGGTTTTTGCCATTTCAGGACACAAAACATGAGCAACTAGACTGGCACTCAGTGGAGTTTTTTTCATTTTATGTATAATTCTTATTTTTACATTATATACGTAGCATGAAGGGGCTACAGCTCACATTTCATTGAGCAACCCTGTGCTGTATGACAGACAAGTTAACCTTGGCCTTTGATAGACTGTATATTATATTACATATCATATTACAAATATTCTCATTGGTTTCAGAAGCGTGTTATATAGATCCAGTATCTGAAACTTTATAGCACAACTTGTAACTATATCTGTGAGTGTGGCGTATGATCAGGCAGTGCTATTATTATGCTCATGTCACACTTCCTTCTCAGTATTTTTAGGCTCATACATCTTAGTGCACATGCTGTTGTGTGATAACATGACTATTTTAGTTTTGTGCAGAACAACAGTGTTTATTTTTAGTTGCAGTATTATTGGTATTGGCAAAATTATGGACATTGTATACTATAAATAGGTTTCCATAGACATGAGTGATGGTTAAAGAGTTGTATCTTTGTTTTAGTAATCAAAGCTCATGAGTCCAAATATTCTGGCGGTTTGCTGGCTGTGTAGGTGAGTCTACAAATTTACGGTGAAATTGTTATGACACAGCTCTGGATTATGCTCTATGTGTCCGTGGTTCTTCTGTTCTCCAGTGTGCATCACAGTCATTATCTACTCACCCTCATGCTTCATAGTCCACAAAACATTTCTGGAGCTTCACAGCAAAAGAGGTCTGTCCTTGTCTCTGTCCTTTACAACAGTATGAGAGTCCCATCTGAAGTGTGTGCACAAGCTTGATCATACATAGAGGGTGTCAATAACCTCTTTTCAAATCAGTTTAAGATCTTGGGATTACGCTGGATGAGCTGTATATAGCGATTTTATGTTTTTTGGGGGTTGTTTTTCCCCCCATCTACTTCAGTTGTTTAAGAGAATGCTGCATCACTGTTGTTGGGCTACGAAACTTTACCCGACTTTCTATCGGCATGAGGGTGACCGAACTTAACCTTTACAGTCATGTTTCTCTTACTTAACTTCTCTCTTCTCTTACTTGACTTAACAGGAATTTTTATCTGGAATTTGACTGTAGAGGAAGCATGACCTCAATTTTCTTACTCTTTCTCGTAAACTGTGTAATTTATCTGTGGTGGCAGCTACGTGCCTCACTGCCCTTCGCACAAATAGTTTTGAGTTTTGACTGTAACACATTTGACACTCATTATGTCTTAAAATGTTCCAATTCCCACACGGTGCGTTTTTTAAACCCTTTGGGGACTGATATCTAATTTTCCCCCTTTAGTCATTGCAGCTCGATCAGTGCCCAGGCTTTGTTGCTCTGCAAATAAACTTGCAGTAAAATGTAATTAACCTCTTGGACGGCAGAACGAGGGGGCAAAAGAACACCTGTCAGTACAGCTGGTCTTATCCATAAATGTCCTGTCAAAGTGAATGTGTCCACTCATTAATGCTTCCTGTCCCCAGCTGAGGCTTGAAGCTCCAGAGTCGGGGTGTTGTGACATTTTAGTCATAACGAGAAGTCGCGCCAAGCTGACATTCTCCTAATTGGTTATGGGACTGGAGGTTAAAGAGCGCCTCAGTGGGTACACACCTGCAGGGGTCAGGTCATCGCTCTCATCCTCATCTACCTTCCTTCCGTCCTTCCTGGGCTTTGACTGAATTACCTGCCGCTGAATTGATGTTGGTCTGACTAACAGTAATTAGGCCAATAAAAAGGTCTTGCTCATTTGTTTGCATTTATTTAATTAAGTGGAATGCAGTTATGTGCTGAACAGCAGCTTGATCAGTGCCTTTGTTGGAGCTAAGGTCTAATTGATGGTATGGCGACATCTAGAGGTCATGGCAGGTGATTGTTTTTTATAGTGGACTTAATAAGTTGTTTTACCCAGATGTTAAACTTGATTAACTGTGCATGTCTGGAGTTGTCCAGTCATCAGTAATGATTACAAATACTTGTTGGCATGTCCTGTCTTCATAGATTATTTTATTATATAACAGGAGCTTAATGTACATAATGCAATGCGCTGTCTCTCCCTGTCTCATTTGCAGAAAGGGTCTAAATCTGATATTGGCTTTGATGCGCATTAAGGTTGGGCTCGCGGCCTGCTGTGCTCAGCATTGCATGGCTTCGGCCATATTGCTCACATCACAGCACTTTCATCTGAGTCTAGATCAAACAGAATGTGACCAGAGCAGCATGTCCTCTGCCCTTTACCTCCAAATACCCGCTGCACTGCTTTCATTGATATGACCTCACCCATTTCTATATGAATTTGCCAACATATTATTTTGTATGTTAACATCTCAAATGTGTCATCTCACATTTGTCTCGCAATGTTTAAGAAAGTGAGACAAAAAAATCCTGGATCTGTCCTTTTATCTGAATCCGCATCAAAAGTTAACGGGGTCTATTCGAGACCCATCCTCCATCCATGTGAAAATCTGTTCAGTAGTTTTTCTGTAATCCTGCCAACAAACCAACCAACCAACAAATGTGTTTATTTTTGTTTCTTCTTGATTTGATTGTTTTCCAGGTTCCCATTCCAAACACAAGTACAGCCTGCATGCACGGGGTGTTGGAGTTCCTGTACTGCGGTCTGCTGACACCCTGTCCTGGTCTGGAGCCCATGGAGCTAATTATTCTGGCCAACCGCCTGTGTTTGCCACGCCTCGTCGCCCTCACAGGTACAGACTCCCTTTGCAGTAGTTGAAAGGTTGCAAAGATTTCCCAATGAAATGTGGGAGAATATGATTTTGACAGCGTTTTATCAATGACTCAGTAAAAGATTGTAGATGCAGTGAGCTGTGATGAACACAGACTTCCAGACAGACTAAGAATTTCTGACATGGAGATAAAAATGTGGGCGTAAACAGTAAATATTGACCTGATTATGTACATTTCATGCATCTACAGAACAACATGCTGTGGATGAGCTTCTCCAGTTGGCAGTGAAAGGGGGTGACATTGATGGACAGGTGTTGGCTTACCTCGAGGTTGCACAGGTCTGTCCTCGTCCCTGTCCTTTACAGAACAATTCATTTAGATTGTATTAATGATTCCTTTGAAGTTTTATTTCTAAAATGATGAATAATAATAATTTTATAGTTGATTTTTATGTTTATTTCGCTATAATAACTTCTCCTTTCTTCTGTTTTTCTGTTTGCAGTTCCACAATGCCAAGCAACTATCAGCTTGGTGTCTCCATCACATCTGCACTAACTATAATAGCATCTGCCGCAAGTTTCCCAAAGACATGAAGGCCATGTCTCCAGGTAAACGTCGTCTTTCTTTACCCTGATAACATGCCTGTCTTTGTAGATTGCAGCTTTTCTGTTAGTAGAACTACTGCAAATGTTTTTTGTGCAGTGCTAGTTTGAGCAATTTTAACATGCCGTGACTTGTTCATGGGAAGCATTTGGTTCGAGTGGGAAGGCTGATATTTTTTTTTGTACTGGTGCTCGGTAGCTAAAAATAAAAATAATAGTAGGAGAAACACATTAGTCCCTCTGGAGCAAAGAAAATCTAGCATCAAATACATTAAAGGCAACGTCCATCTCACGTTTAATGAAGGTGTCATTACATTCTACACCTTTTCTGTACATATCTTTGTCTTCCTGTCTGCAGAAAACCAGAGACATTTTGAGAAACAGCGTTGGCCTCCTGTGTGGTTCCTGAAGGAGGAGGACCGCTACCTGCGCTCTCAGAAGGAGCGTGAGCGTGAGGAGGAGATCTTGCGCAAGCAGCACACCAAACGGGGCTGGTGTTTCTGGAGACACCCGTCCTCCTCTCCGCACGTCTCCTAAAGGGTTCCTTCCACTGACTCCTTCATCCTCACCTGGGCCATCCCACCCAGGATAACTAACCCCCCCGCAACGCGTATAGAGGAGGTCGGCTTTGAACCCTCTATCACTGGAGAAATGACTGTCAGTGCTACTATGCCTGAATGTCAGCATGTCTGGGGGAATGTATGTGCCTCTTTATACTTGTGGGTGACTTCATGAGTGCATTTTTGGGATGCTTGAGTGACAAGTGTAGACTTAACTGAAGGGTATGTGCGTGGGTGTTTGGGTGTTGTTATGATTGAGTGATGCTTCCGAGTTGAGTGCTTCCCAGTCGCCCTGATTTCTATAAGGGTCTGCGGCATTGCAGTGCAGCCCCTCGTCCCCTCCTCCACAAGAGCTCTGTCCCGCCACCAGCAGGTGTCCCAGCCTTTGAGTGATTGGACTGGGAGCAAGGGCTCTCTATCTCTCTCAGTCTCCATCCTTCACATTGACCTTAAAGACTATTACACATTGACCACCGCAGCTCCTCTTGTGGAGCTTACCTCTGCCTTCACTTCTACGCAGACTGTTAGCTTGCACACACAGACCCGTGCAAAAGATCCACCCCTCTAAAACCAGCACTGGATTCCCAGGAACTGACACTTGCAGTATAATAATTACTTTGATATTATTTGACCTTTATATATATATATATATATATATATTCTAGGACACTCTTATCAGGGTTAATGGCGCACACTTCTCCCAGGACGTGTTAAGGATGAGCGTTATTCCCAGTTTGAATGTAAGGGCAACCCTGAAAACCATTAGCAAGTTAGAATGCTCCAGTCCGGAGGCTCGATTAACCCTCAGTGTATTACTGATGTGGTCCACCCCTGCACCTCCAACCCGCTCTTCCTGCACACCACACGTGCAAGAAAAAAAAAAAAGCAAAATGAGTTGGATTCACCAAACTGCACTTCAGAGACATTCAAAGTGACCCCTCAATAGCAATGACGGGGGTAAAGAGGGCTAGCCTTACTTGATACCTCTGCAATGGAGGAATGACACAGTGTTAAACAAATCTGCTTGTAACGTCCATGACCACTAGGTTGCGTTGAAGCACCTCAGCCAGCCTGCCTTTACACCCCTACACCACCGGGGGCAGCACTGCTCAGGGCCCCGGCACTAACCCTCACACTAAGTGACAGGAGTTTTCTATGCCTGTGATTTCTTTACTCTCGCTTCGATTATTATTAAGCTCGTCAGTATAACTTAAATCCTTGCAAGGTGTTAGAATAAAGCTAAAGCACATTCACAGTGTTAGTAGTGCATTTAAAACTATTGATTTTCACCTAATACTGGATACCAAAGCTGTGGTTCTTTTTGATCTCTTTCTTCCTCACTTTCTTCATGTCCTGCTCCCTTGCCTCCTCTAGCAGCACGAGGGGACGGAGGAGAAAAGAGAAAGTGCTTTTTAGCAGGAGGCAGCTGTTATAATTGAATCCTTCCTTGTGGTGGTGTTTTCAGTCTGTGGCGTCACTGCTGGACATTGCCTTCCAGTCCTCTCGCTGGAATCGAACATGGTGCTTCAGACACAATAAGACAGTGTCCGCATGAACACACAGACACACATGTTATGTTCACGATTTTAAGCGTCTGTCTCGTTGTTCAGTGTTTACCTGCGATGAACGTGCGGAAATGTTATGATGGTATTCAAATTTGACACATGAGCATTTTCTAATTTTTCTTCTCCATATGCTAGCAGTTTGTAAGAGGTCATAATAGGTCAGTGCTGTCAGAATATGTAGATTTCTGATTTTATGTACAGTGGTTACAACTTTGTAATGTCTTTTGTATTCCAAAACAGGGGATGTGTTTGATCATTTACTTCAGATTGAATTTGCAGTCGTGAGTGTTGTCTCAAACGGCTCGATATATAGCTGCATACGAGAGCAGGTCTGACTTCTTCCGTCATGGGTGCTAATTTCTTTGGGCTTTAGGACCGAATGTGAAAACGAGACCTTGTGGTGATGAGATTCTTTTAGCACGTTGTTCTATTTGTGGGTTTGCGCCCCTCAGCTTTGCCCAGGCAACCAGTCTAGGAGATAGACGGATTGTGTGAAACATGTGGTGCGTTCTGCCATGGTCCACGGGTGGCGTGTTAAAGTCATTGTCAGCCACTGAAATAGAAGTCAGCGAGGATCTCACGAGACCCAAGTGAGAATTGAGCTGATTCCTCACTGAACTGAGTGAAAGTGGGGTAAAAGAGAACAGTCAGCGTTTCATGCGGCCCACATATTCTGGATTTTCTGTAAACTCATCCCAGTGCAGGGCTTTGGGAATTTAGAAATGAGACCTAAAAAAGAGACGGTTGGATGGACTTCCATGGCCTCTTTTTTTTAGAAGGGATGGCTATTAGATTTGTCTTATTAATAGTTGGTGTGACCCATTAAGCCTCTTCTCTTGGTCTATGTGCCTTATAGTTGGGCAAAACTAAAAAGTAGTTGGAATTTCAGTTGAAACCTGCAGACAGGTTCTGCAGTGGTTGACATGATGGATACAGCAGACAATGACCACAATAATCTTTTAACTGTAAAATGGATTATGGCTTTGATTTTTGCACCCTCAGCCATGATCCTTCTAGAGGGTATTTCTGAGCCATGCCTGTGGAGAATCTGTAGGCCTCCTGCTTGTTTTTATGCAGACAAACGGCCTTGAATTAAAAAAGTAGTACAGTAGATTGGTCTAATCATATGGCCTTTGATTATTATGTTCTAGATTGGTAATTATTAGGATGTAGAAAGACTCACATCATGGTTGGAAATCTCCACTGACCAGGTGAATGAGAGGTAGGGTTGATTCCTGTGGTTCAACTCCAAAACCACTGACTTTGAGAAAACTTTGTAATGAGCACTGGCTGGCCTGTGTGCTGGGAGGGTGCAAGAATGTGGTTGATTTGCATGGTGGCCTAACTTTTTGTCATTATAATGACACTCAGTGTTGGAATGCACTTTCTTCTTTTTTTTTGTCTAGGACTCTACCTTTTCTGTGCTTAGCATGAATTGTTCCTTATGTAAGATTGTTTTTAAACATGATGATTGTAGCATGAGAAGTCTTTCAAATTTTTCCCACAACTTGCTCAGAGAGGAGCTGAATAACGCAACTTGTCCAGCTTCTTGTTTAAGGTCTCGTAGGCACTGAATCCCACAGTAGCTCTCTTCTTGCTATGTGGCTTTATGCACAACTCAGTTTTATTAAATTAGCTCAGCACAGCTTACGGTAGCATCACTAAATACACAACTTATAATATGCTGGGACATTTGCTAGGAAAACTAATGCAGAGTATCTGTTGCTACTGTACAATGTTACAGCTTTTTCCTTTTATGCTGTTACTGTAGTTAATACAATCAATCAAACATCTTCTGATTTTGAAGAGTTTGGGTAGAGGGCATAATAAAAAAAAGCATAAAAAGCTAAATTTGATCTGAAATCCAGTGTTGTCATGCAAATATTTTAAGAATGTCCTAAATGGCTGAAAGCCAAGTGCAATGTTTGGGTTTAGCCAGCATGTAATGACAGAGGGATTGGATAAAGCATGTTGCATGTCTCTGGGGTTCTTAACCTTGGGGCCAGGACCCAATCTTGGGTCATTTGGTATGCACATGGGGTTGTGGGAAATTTCTAAAACTGTAAAAAAACAAAAAAATAAATAAAAAAAGATAAATTAAATACTTTCAGTTTGAAATATATGCAAAAATCACTATTATATTTACTTGGGTATTTGGATACCTTCAATGAATGACAATATGAGTATTATCTAATTATTGGGGTGAATTGTGGGTAATAAAAATGGAGTCATGGGCCAGAAAAGGTTGGGAAAACCATATATACAGAGAGGGAGAGATGGACAAAATTAAAAAAAAAACCTTGTTAGCTTTATCCAGCCCTCAATATTTGCTCTACACTGACCCCTACAGGCCAAAGTTACATTTATTTGGATTGTCTTGTTCTACATCTTATCACATCCTTTTTACTCTCACATTCTCCTCGTTCGTTTTCAGGCCTGACCCTCCTTTTTAAATGTGAGGCCAAGTGACTGAGAGAACACCTTGTGTTTGGTAGTCTTTGGTGTCTCCTCTCCTGTGCCTTCGGTGAAATCTCACGCTTCTTGCTCAGTAACGGCTGAAGGCACTGCACCTGCAGCCTTCTGGGGTCAAAATAAAGTAGATTAAGCCAAGAAATACACACATGTGAGCACAGAAAGAAAAGTAGGCAGCTTTCTTCAATGTACAGTATCTTAAGGTAGGTAGCTGCCTATTAGGGTCGTAGTGATAACTTGCAAAGATAACACAGATATGGAGCTTTACAAGCTTAGTATAATATCATCTATGCTAAAGCCACGCAACAGAAAAGTTATGAGATGACCAAGAAACCCAGCAAACCAGCAGTTTTAAAATGTTTTCGCACTCTTTCAGGTGCCTGCACTTTCTCTTATGTAGCCTAATATGACTTTTTTGATAAGTATGCTGAGCGTTTATATTTACTTATTACTTTTCCACTTGCTCATGAGCTCTTTCTCTCAAATTCAGTTCAAGTATATACTCTTTTGCTTCCACTATTTAGCGGCAATTTATGTTGCAATCATACACAAAGTCGTGTATTCTAAGTTGGGGAACAACATCTGTGAACTGCTGGTTGGATTAAAGGCAGATATTCGCTGTGACGACTATATATACAGTATATCATGCATTAATGAAGATAGTTGTTATCCAAAGTACAGTCCGGTGTTGTACATTCGATATTATTCCCATCTGGAAATAACCTCTCACCTTATAACTGCTCACTACACTGTATCTATTAACTAAGCTGGTGTATACATAGGATTGTATGCACAGACAGACCCAGGACAGGGAAGGTGTTCATATAGACAGACATGGTGTGATTAACCCCTGGTCTATACTGTAATTTTTAAGTGGATGGTATATACTGTATAGTATTGTTAAGCACTTTTGTTTCCATTGACTCGTATGAGTTTCATTAACATTTACTGCTCATGTAATTGTGTGTTTTACAATAAAAGGCAAAAGAAAGAGCACACCACACTCACAAAAAAACAACTATCAAGGGCTTTCAAGAAAATACACAACAATCAGAATGTTTTGCTGCTTTTGCAAAAAATGTTTTGGAACTAAAAATTTGTAATATTTTTGAACCACTGTGATTTGTACAAAATTAAGAAAAAAGAAAACAAAAGTCGATTTTTTTTTCTTTTTTTGCCATTTCAGTATTTTGATGTTTGACATGGATTTTATTAAAACTGTTAATCTTTTGAACTTGTCTCTCATGGTTGTTATTGTGTGTTTTTCTGTGTAATTCATAGACTTTTCTGATATCTAAGTATATTCTTCGTTCCATTTAATGCTGCTCAGGCTCCAGTGATACTTGAGTTATACATTTTGTGTTACTTTATGCTTCCACTCCACTACATTTGGAGGCAAATATTGTACATTTACTCCACTACATTTATTTGATAACTTGAGTTACTAGTTACTTTGCAGATTGCAATTTATTTATCAGCAATCAGGAAAAAAACAAAACAAACAAACACTAATTGTGATAGTCAGAAAAATGCTCAATAATCAGCCAGGTCATTAACTGGTCAACAGCTATTATACAGTATACATACAAATATAAATATATGTTTAATCTGCTTTTACTTGTACTTTTTGATATATAAGTCTTTCTTGCCAAACAATACTTATGATACTATAGTACATTTAATATCAGATAGTTAAAGACTTTTACTCAAGTACTATTTGTATGGAGGACTTTTACCAGAGTGATATTTGAACACAAGATCTTTACTTTTACTCAAGTATGACTTTTAAATACTTTTAACAACACTGTCAATTTCAAGATGGAACACCAGGTAATGTAAATTTCCAAAATAGGTAGAAGGATGCAGCTACTAATACTGTTTTGTATTTAGAGTTTGTAAAAACAAAAATAGCCTAGTTTCAGAAAATGTACACTTAAATATATTTTACAGCACGACTAGACTCATCGAAAAGTATCAGTCAAACACATAATAATTACATTAGCACTGAAACTGAAGATATAAGAAGTGATTAATGGTAAAAAAAAAAATGTTTTAAAAAGTCTTAAATACAACATTGGGCACTACAAAAACAGACAATTTGAAAACAAACTGTGTCTAACATCCAGATGAACTTAACTTTGATAGATTTTCTGTTGATGGTTTCTATTCAGTCATCTTATCAGAATCACCAGTTTCAAGATGGATTATCTCATAACACTCACCAGCATCAAATTATCTAATTGTATTATTATTATTATACATTAGGTTTGGTGCAGGGTTGGGAGTTACAGAAAATGAGGTACAACCTGCACTGCACTTTGACACTTTGGCACTCACACAAGTCTCCACTAAGAGGTTTACATTAAATAGTAGATTTAGAAAAAGGGAACATAATAATCTATCAACATAATCTATATTCCATATAAATATTATCTGTTGTCAGTGTAAAGTGGGACTAGTTGCAGCGCATTAATCTACTGATGGATTTTCTACACTAGATGACACATTATATTGTAGAAAGTTAGTCTATTTAGGTCTCAAAGAACAAATAAGAGGAAAGGAGTTATTTCATTCTTTCTCTTCTTTTACTGTTGTCTTCCTCAACCCTTTGTTTCACACAGCGTGCAAACTTTGATGTGTGATGCAGCTGTGCCACCTAGTGGAATAAAACACTTGTGCATCTTTGGACCAGACTCAGGTTTGTTGCCAAGTAGGTTTTCATTTGCCTTGCATAACAATAAACACGGTATGAATAAAGATGAAAGAAAGTAATGCAATTCAAGATGCATAAATAGAAAATAGAAATTGACTGTAAAATTTGAAAAATTATATAAAAACATTAAAAAAAACAGCTGTGTGAATTACAGAAAAATATATTTAGACAGACATGGTTGTGCACCAATTTCTACATGTTAAAGGAATCCATTTAGTTTTTAGGTTGTAGTAGTTTAAAGCTTCTATTATGTTTGTGATGAAAAATTCAAAACATATCACACAGAACTGAAGATTCATTCTGTCCCTGCGTCCAGCAGGAGAGGCCCTCTGGCAGACTCTCTATACTAAGTGTGGGATTCTTTGAATGATTGACGAGAAGACCCAGAGTTTGGTCGGGGCCCTAGGACAGGCCAAAGATCATTGATATTTACTGTTGCGGGGCCACAAACTGAGCTGCTGTCAGGATGTGTCTGCACTAACTCAGCACGCAGAAATTGGCATGTTGTGTCAACACGGGTGACCCCAACATCATGAACTGCAATATAATGTTGAGCTGAAAGACGAATCAGTGCTGCTCTTACACTGTGTAAAACAGAACTGAACGTCATATGCCAACATTTATGCATGGCTGTTGTATTGGAATGCATAGAAGATAGAAATTACAACCTGTATTTTGCGTTAAGATTTTTTGGTCTTGATTTGAATTTGAAATTGCTCAAAAAAAAGCATTTTGTTACAGCTTTTGTGAAACAAACTCAGCCCCTGCTTTTACTTGGACCTTTGGATGAAAGGGAGACTAAGTAAGTGACTAGCTCCCTGAGCACATGCATCATCAAGATCAACATGCTGTGAGCTGAGACTTTTAATAGAGTAAGTCTGGTGAGGGATCACAGAAAACCACAGAAACATGGGGGGAAAGGGCCGAGTGTTTCCATGGTGACGGTAAGTGATGTGGCTGATGATGGGTAACTTTAGACGAGAGACGAGGGAAGGTGGCAGTTGCGGGTGGTGGAATATTTGTGTTCATATGCCATCTTGTGAGTGTGTGTGTTACAATCAGACTATTCTAGGAAAACACACCAGTCAAACTGCTCACCAACAAACCTTTAACAGTCAATGACGTACGTCAGTTTTCCTTTTATTCTCTAGTAAATGGAGGAATTTACTAGCGTGTGCCCTCAGCGTCATCCACACTCACGAGCATCGGTTTCAACACTGATTACAGACCATTCTGCTGCGTCAGCTGCTTGATCTGTGGGCTGCGTTCAAATTTCCCACCAACCTTGGCCCTGTTCTTGCACCGCAGCCTCGTAGAACACAACTTGAGAGTCAAAGACACGCGCTGACATCACCACATCTGGCTCTCATTTTCCAGGGTTCCCTCTGGAGCAGATAAGAACATCTGAGTGTGAGAGCAAAGGACTAAAGGCAGTCTTACACTTGACAATCACACAATGTAATAAAAACAATAATAATACTAGTAAAAGCTGATAAAATAAGATAAAACTAATGATAAAAATAGAATACATAGATACATATCATAAGATTAGACAATAAAAAGCACTGAATATATATTATATATATTATATTATAATATGATAATATATCATGATATGATATGATATGATATGTATAAAATTCTGCTTTAAAATGTCTAAAACCACTAGACCTTTGCAGTATATTTTGTTGAGTTATGTACTATGTGTTATTAATTTGAATGTTTCCAACAATGTTCAATCTCAGAGAGATCCACAAGTTTACTCAAGATAACAGTGCATTTAACTTGGAAGCCTTTGTCTATAACTTCCAGGATGGAGTGAGGAAGTGAGTCCGTGAATATGATGTAAAATGAATAAAACTGAAACATTACCTCATCCATGAACGTGCCTGAGTCACTTCAGATAGATTTTCTCTTCTAAAGGTGGTTGTATAATGATGTTAACCAACAGCGAAGCTAGCAAGCAAGGACAAGCTGAGGTTGTGTACCTGTGTGTTTGCATTCAGGTCAATCAATGCAACATTTCAACTCCATCTGCAGTCAGCATTCAACATTACAGTACAGAAACACCCGGCGATGGTGGTCACCTCCGCAGATCGCTGCTGCAGTTGGGGTGGTAAACGGGAGTGAAGATAAATCTACTTTTAAACCCTGAAAGTTTAAAAAGTCCAGAAGGTCTGCCTCCAGATCAGCTGGGCAGCAGCTGTGCCCCCCCCTGCTCCACCCTGCACTCCCAACACAACACTTGATATGATGGGGGAGTCGACTTGATCAGACAAGAAACTATTTTCAGTGCTACAAAACTTTTAAGGGTATAACTCACACACACACACAAGCACCTACATGCCACGGACACTTTATGAAACAGTGGACCAACTAGTAACACCAAACATACAAAGGAGGTTCATTGATTGAGGAGTGACAACACGTTCTTTTGTATACATCAACCTCCTCCAAGTGTGTACCATGTTGCTTGTCCGGACCTCCCTAAGGTCTGCTCCATAAACCAAACTGTCTGCCCCTCCACACACACACACACAGACACACACACACACGCATATGCATACAACACTAAATCATGGCCTCTCAAAGCAAAGTTTATGAATGCTTTATCATCCTGACGCCATGGTCTAATTTAAGAGCTGTTTTGTATGGGAAAGCGGACGAGGAGCTGCTCTTTTAAACAGAGATTTGTGGTCTCTTTATTTCCACATGACCCTGCCTTTTGTTTATTCTTGTCATATTTCACCGAAGCAAGGCACAGATGAGGAAGTCAAAAGCTTCTGTTTATTTAGTTTGAAAGTCGAGTCAAATGGAGACAAAATGGGGAGAGAGCGAGAGGCGGCTTGTTTTGCAGTCCTTAGTGTTTGTGTTTACAGAGCTAAGAGTGTGATTCAAAATTGCACACAGCAAACAGATGCACACACACATTCACACACTGAGGCTCAAGGGGAAGATATTTCAGGGTTGTTGTGAGGGCGCATAGCTGAGCAATGACCTCACCTGGAAGCCTGATGAGAAGACACCCAGATTTCCAGAGAATTTGCAAAACTCCCTCTTTCTCTCCCTCTCAGGCAAAGGGTTTGTTTGCATATGCATGTGTGCACTCTGTCTGTTCTTTCTCTTTCTCTTTCCAACCTTTTGTTTCCAGCTTTGTCACATATCTCTGTTGTTTCCTTCCCCGATCATGCCTGTCAGACACCTCTATTGTCTTTCAAGGCTAATCCAAATAAAACCAGCCTCTGGTATGTTTGTGCGTTCCGCTGACAGATTAATGTGTGTTCACCACTGGCGTATCACTTCTGACTAGCTCACACTCACGCTCAGCTGTATCATCTGCAGTGGTGAGCCTCTCCCACATCACCTCATTATCTACCTCTAGGACAGCAATAACATGACTCCTCCACTGAGCTCAGCAGTATCACCACAGGAGGAGGGTAGACGGAGAGGCCCAAGTGTCTTCGGTCTGTTGAAGTAAAAAAACACGTCTTCTCTCACTGAAACAACAGGTAATAAAGCAATTTGACTTAGAGCATGAAACCTGGTGTTTTCAACAAGTCCTTGAACTATCTCCAGCCATGTTTGTGGTGACCATAACAGGTATTTTAAGCCAAAACATGATGTTTTCCAAACCCTAACCAACTGGTTTTTGTGGCTTGACATAACCAGAGCATAAACCCAGCGTTATGACAAGAGAAAATTTGGAAATTGAACAGTATAAACAAATGCAAAGTATGAACCTACCCGTGGTTTTGCAGACACATACTTTGCCAACATTTCTTCTGATGATTGTGTTTAATGAAACGCACCCTTACCTTGATTAAAATTACATATTTTTCTGGGTTTGACATAATGTGATGTAATGTAATGAGCATTTAAACATTCATCTTGAATCTCACCTAAATCACCAAATGGTCAAGGAGGCCATTCATGGTGCATGTTTCTATCGCTATTGCTAATCTATCTGAACGTAACTTTGCACACAGAGATCTTCGACTTTTGGTTACAATCTATATTTTTAACTTCTATAACTGACTAATCATTCCTTGCTGTTGGCTTACAAACGCTACATCGCCTGATGGTTACTATGGGATAACAAAAGCAGTACCATGCACAGCACAGTTTGACAGGTTTGAAATACAGCTCTGACACAAACGGCACTTACTGTACAGGTAAAAATGTTGGACACATTCCAGCAGCTCACACTGTTAAACAGTAAATTCACGAGACAACGGGACAATTTCGTTGGAAAGGCTATATTTATGACAACTCGAACAGAAGATTACAACCATTGCAACTGTTCATACACACGCATGTATGTCGGCACATGCTCAGTAAGGATGAAGGTATAGGTCCTGGCCTCTCAAAGCGTGCAGAGAGGAGCAGTGGAAACCATATTATTAGTGAAGTGCAGGGTGTCAGGAGGACAAAGATCAGGTTGTGACCCCTGAACCCAAACGCATCTCTGGTCCATCAGGTCTGAGCACTCATAAACCTGCCACACAAGCCTCGATACGTCCCAGGAGAACAGGATTTGGACTAATCCATGCATACAAGGAAGTGGTTTGTTTGGTAGCAGAAGTTTATTTTGTCAATTCAGAGTGAGATTATCTTTTGTGTGTTGCGCAACACCACAGATCAGTAGATAGTGGACACATGAGCCAGGACTTGTTAAAATCAATGTGTTATCAGAGATTAGAGATAAAGTGCTCTGAGCGACTAGAAGAGGATGTTGCGTGTCACTGGACCACTCAACACTCTGTCACCCACACGTCGTTAGTTTAGACTATGTCAGGAAGGCAGGAAGCTGAATAAAAAGCCTGTGACAATTACAGAAGGAGTTTCGGTAAATGAGGAGAAAACCCCCCACTTGCACACACACAAACACACATGTCCAAATCCCCACTGGACACACAATCATTCCCACATTTAGACCCCATCTCCAACAACAGCTGCCACCGCACCCCAGCAGAGGAAATGCCAAAGTCGTCTGAAGTGGAGCATAACAGCTCTGCAGCTCACATCCACAGTCAAGGGCTGAGAGGCTGGAAGGGCAGGAGAGCCTCTAATAGCAGGAAGTCTTAAGAATAATAGCGGCATGGGGATGTCATGCCCCTTGTCCCTTTGGCATGTTAGCTTTGGCCAAAGCAGTTGAGTCTGTCTGTGCTGCATGCGTACTCATACAAGAAACGCAACATTTTTCACACAACGCACAGTAAGGGTTTACCACATGTGGGCTTTCTGGGGAGAAGTGTTTACTTTTCCAAACAAGAAATGAGACAGCCAGGCTTTACATTGACATGCATCATGCCAGATGGCATCTTTACTTTCAGTCTTTTTCAAGTTCATTTTATTTTGCGTTACTATTAGAATAGGTTTACATGCGTCAATGTTCACAGCTTCACTGTATCCCGCCTCTGTCTGAAATGCTCTGTTCTAGCTCCTGTCTCTTTAAGGCCCCTCCTCCCAAATACCAAGTCTCCTCTGATTGGTCAGCACGCACATGCCTGAGCCAGTACCACTAACAACAACAGAGCAGCTGTTCGAAATTATTTTTTGGGGAGAGTACTGACGAGGCGTTTCAGGAGCAGTGTTCTCTGTGGGAAAGAGGAGCTTCTAGATCTTTTACATGCACAAGAACCTTAATAACACACTGAAGGAAATAGGTCACCTTTAAAATATTTGCAGCATAGACCTATTTATTATTTCCTGACTATGGCATTATTGAAAAATAGTTGCATCCCTGACTGCTAAAAATGTACCCAAGGACATGGATTACAAAGTTAAAATGGAAACTCTTTTCTCTCTTCCTCGAAAGGAAGTGGTTACACTCGCGAGTGATTACGACGGGGGTGACTGTGTCAATCCAATATTCACCAGAGGATTAATCACTGTAAACTGGTTCCAGGTCAAATCTTAGCAGTTAAAAGCATGGCATGGCATTTTACACTAAATGTTAGCAGAGGTGATCTGAAATCAGATTTCATGAGGTCAAGTCCAGCCTGATTCTGACACATCGGGAAGTAGAAACCTGTGACTTTTACCCTCTACATCTGTCCTGGATTATCTAAGAATGGCTGCTAAGTAAATTACAGAGCTCAGGAACGTTCCCATAATCCAAGATCTTAAACCCTCATGCCACTGACCCACAGTCAAACACCAGTTCACCAGTGTGTATGTGTGCGTCTGGAGCGAGTTTGTCTGGAGTTCACAGCTTGTATGCATCAGCGCATGGCAGCGTTTGTGTGTGTGACTGTGTGGTCAGTTTGTGTGTGTCACTGCTGGGCAGCCATTGAACAGACCCCCAGCCGCTCTTAAACACTGAAACAGCCTCCCCTGCTCTTTTTTTTTTTAACGTGCTGCCTGCTTCAGACTCAGTTCCCATGAAATTGGCCCTTCTTTGGCTCGTTCAGATTGCCTGCACTGTAAATGGCTTCTCTGGAGTCTGCCAAGGGCCAGTGGGGGCCGATTCAAGGACAGAAAAGAGACAAAAGGAGACTGACAGATCCAAAGCTGCCGCTCTGCCCCTGTAGCCCCTCTGAACCACACCAACAATTCCTATTGTTGATTTACGCTCCAATGAAAGCCAATCCATCACAATTAATGAGAACAATAACAATAACTTATAAAATAAATATTTCATTGGATTGCTCCATGCTGTTTACCCTCAGCTATCACTGCCTTGCCAGGACTATTATGTAAATAGTGGTGGTGTGGTGCAATGGCTCCAGTGCTTTAACACAGCAACATGTCAGCTATATTAAATGTAAGATGAGTTAAAGGCAGGGAAGTTATAGGAGAGCAGGGAGGATGCAGGAGACATGATCTGTACGTGCTGCTGAGCGGTTGCGTTTCTTCCAAGTGACCCAGCTAGTGAGGTCATTATGCTTTCCACTCTCTCAACGGGAGGTGGGGCTTTTTGGTGAAAACTTATTCTACCCCGCTGCACAAAGACCAGTGTGCAGTCCCGCAGTCTCCTCCACGCTGTGAGTGCGCGGCGCCCGCACGGATCGCTCCAATTCGGACCTTAAGCCCAACACCGCATGAACCTGCACACCTTCGCTGCTGTTTGCTCGGCCGTGAACGACCCTCGGTGCTCCGCTGTGGCTTTTCTCCAGCAGATACTCCGACCCCGAACACCGTCGGGACCAGTGAAGAGAGAAGCTGCGGGAGTGGTCTGGAAACTTTTGCCATCATGAGCACGCGAACGGTCAACCTTGATACCTACAGCCTGTCGCTGCTCACGGCCAAGGAGGACATCCTCAACCCCCGCTCCTCCACCAACTGGTAACACACAGTGCTCTTGAGCAAAATTGCACCCGCCTGCAGCAGCAGCAGAATCTTGTTCCTCTCGTTGAACTGCATCATAACATTAACGATTGAATGTCAACTTTATAATTCTGCGGTATTATAATGAGAACCAGTAACTTTCGTGAAACTTTCATGCTCTTCGTGTTGTTTTACTGAGTGAGTCGTAGCCGTTTACGCGTAACCAGGTTGGCTGTTGCGTAATTCATTTCAATTAATCCAATGAGGGCTCCGGAGGTGGCCAGCACAGGGACAGCACGCAACCTGGACCCGCTATGACAAATGCATGCAGGCAGCTTTCCTACTAACACAGCCATGTATTGTTCCTCCCCTCCTCTCGGAGTGGTGATGTCCATTACGCACGCCAGGCGGTCGGTGTGGCTCTCCGGGCGCAGCACCTGGCTGGCGGCCCGCTGCCCTCACCCTGGCCTTGCGCTCCGTGACTGTGCTGTTCTCCCTGAAGAGCTGTGAGGCTTCATTCTTTGTGCTGAGGATCATGTTTCTGCTGATGTGCTGATCTCTGACACGGGTTGTCTTTCAGGGAGAGGCTCTTTAATTTGACAGACAGCAGAGTGCGCATGCATGAGCAGTGGTGGAAAGTAACTAAGTACATTTACTCAAGTAGTAAAGGCTGTTTAAGTACAAACTTGAGTTAACCCAACTTTTTGTAAGTATATCCATTTTTCCTTTTTTTAAATTAGCATGCTAACTTCAGCCAGCCCCAACCCATCCTGTCTCCGAATACTTCTCTGAGCTCCCTAACTGCAGGGCTAACTGAGCTAATGGCAGCTAGAGTTATCAGCGGTTGGCAGTTACTCTGCTCATATGCTGCCTCCTGTTTGTTTGGAGTGACCTTCCACAGGTGGCCAGTTCTTACATATTGCACCTTCAAGAATGATATTTAAAGGATAACTACCGTTTTTTACAACCTGGACCTTATTTCTAGCAAACTATATGGTCATTTACTCACCTAGATAACTTTGGTGTCATTTGAAGTCGTTCGGACGAAATTAGATCCAGCGTAGTGCCGATATATCCATATAATGCGAGTGACGGGGCACCGACACACAGCCTCTATATAACGCATTATCTGCCACGAAACTAGTTCATTTCACCAATATTTTGTTATGATATGCTAGTGCTATTCCCCTCTGAGTCCAGGCTCGTCCATTATCAACATCCGGGGTCAAACTAGCAGTAGCAGCTACAGGTAAACAAGCCGGCTGTCGCGGGTGCGCGCACAGCTCAGAGACGACATCTTCCAGGTCAGAGGTAGTAGATCAACCTACAGACCCCGGATGTTGACAACAGACGAGCCCGGACTCAGAGGGGAATAGCGCTAGCATATCGTAGCAAAATATTGGTGAAATGAGCTAGTTTCGTGGCAGATAATGCGTTATATAGATGCTGTGTGTCGATGCCCCGTTACTCGCATTATATGGATATATCGGCGCTACACTGGATCTAATTTCGTCCAAACGACGCCGAATGACACCAAAGTTATCTGGGTGAGTAAATGACCATATATTTTGCTGGAAATAAGGTCCAGGTTGTAAAAAACGGTAGTTATCCTTTAATGCAGGAGTTTTACATATAACAGAGGATTTTACACTTTTACTTAAGGAAAACCTGTTCCACCATTGTTTATGAGTACAGTCTTCACAACTAACCAATAATAATAGTGTTGAGTAATAACTAAGATGTGTACAATAAACACATGGTCTTTAAACATGAAGACAGAATCAGTATTCAGACCACAGTTCACGTGTCTCACCAGAAGAACAAACTCTTTGTTTTACATTTTTATTTTCCAACACATAAAAAGTTGATTTATTCGTTCTGCTCTGGCACGTGACACTACATCAAGCTGTAACCTGACCACCTGAAACTTGGCTCACTATGTCCTTTTGTCATAGGGTTTGGCTGGTGTGTCACTATGGTGACCTATCCATCTTTCCCAAACAATAACAGTCTCCAACTCTGTCAGCCTGTCTCACCTCCTGTCTCCAGTTTCTTCTTCTTTTATGTTACAGACATGTTGTCACTGGCTGTACTCGGCTAGTACAGGCAGAATTAGATACTACACACATGTTTTCACGTGGAAGGAGAAAACTGATTCTGTCCATGTTTCATCTTCCCCTGCCACCCGCTGGGTTTCACTGCCCGGTTCTTCCTGGCTTTTCATGACGCCATGCAGACTTGAGGATATTAGATTCAGAACACGATGAGTTAATATCAACAAGCTAAAATCTGACATCTTCATGAAAGAGGTGGAAATAAGTTCCCCATCCAGGCAGAACATGCTCTGTTTCCATTCTTTCCTTCAGTCGGAAAATCTTTTAAAACTTTCCATGTTTAGTATCACTATGGAGGCTTTGTCCCATGGCAACACCTCCATATTGTTACTTTTCTGATCCAGCAGTTTCTTATTGCAGAGCATTTCTGTGAAGTTTCAGATCTGGACTGTGTCTCTGCCAACTCATGCCAGTCTCGTGTGCAGTTGAATCTATCGACAACAAGCATGGGTTTGCTTGTGCCTACAATAGAACAAAAAGAAAAAGAAAGAGAGAGAGAGAATCCCCCAGCATTCAGCGGGCCCACTTTACAAGGCTAAATACCTCCCGTGTGACTGAATGAGGAGGCGGGAGGGGGACACGATGATGTCATGATTCCCACTGTCAAAACCACAGAAACAGACACGCACCTCGTGTGTGAAGGGATTTTATGTGGGTTTGCATGTGAATGTGTTTGTCTCTGGATGTGCATATGCATCCTGCAGAGACTATTAAAGTGAGTCTTGGGCGTTGAGAAGTATGCACAGAGAGGGGCAGGAGACTGGTTTTGTTGAACAATCCCGCCCCCACTGTGTGGCCTTGAGGTCCCTGTGTGTATTATCTAATGACCTTGTGTCCTGAATGGGAAACAGACCCTTTGTGGGTGAGACTCTGAAGAAAAGAGGAGCAATTTCAATGCATCCTCCATTCAGATCTCTCCGCTCAACATACAGCCTTGGAGGTCTCTCCCTGGTCTCCCAAAACAACTGAGGACTGCAAAGTGTCTCAATCCTAGACTGGAAACCTACACTGTCTGCATGTGTTTTGTGTTTGTGCGTGCTTTGAGAGACAGAAAGAAAGAGAAACAGTGAGAATGCATGTTCCCAAGGATGGTGCCTAATTCTCTGAACAGGAAATACTTCTAATTCTTAGCAGCAGAGATCCTGATTTATGTCCAGTTTACGCCAAAGTAAATGATTCAGATTGGTACTTTCGGTAATGTCACATGACTTAATGTGGTCGTGCACATGGAAATGTTTGTAAGCACCTATGTTGACATCTTCAGTATGAGTGTTTGCTTTTTATTCTAGCACAAAGTAAAAAAAAAAAAAAGTTGTCTTGTTTTTTTCCAATTCAAAACAATACCTCAGTCAGCGGTTTGTTCTGCCCAATTTACACATTTTCAACTCAGCCAATGAGACAGTGCAAATAAGAGCAATTTTCCAAAGCAGCGTGCCTTAACAGAGGTGTCTTCCTGCCAAGTATCAAATAGAGTGCAGCACCAGCTTAGCCAAGCATGTAAAAGAGGGGGAGAAATCAGTTTAGAAAAATGTTTACAGCATTGTTTCAGCCCTGCAAATCATATCAGATGGGAATTCCTGCTGTGCTGTGGAGCAGTTTGACCTCTATTCATTAGAGTTGGGTGTGGGCTGTATCCAGACATCTTTGGGCCCTGGTGACCAGCGTTTCTCCTCGGCTCAATTTAAGCAGAGTTGGTACCATCCTGATCGTGTGCAAACACGTCCATGTGTACCGTGCTTTCAACTGGCTCAGGCACAAAACTTTTTACAAGGAATCTATATTCAGTAGAAAAAATAAAGGTACCCTCTGCAATATTAAACTGAATACAACAAAAGCTAATGTGTTGATTCAACCTTATGCTGCCACGTAGTTCGTTTTCATTTACAGTGCAGGTTTTTTCTGCTGTCGTGAAGATGAGTGTAAATATTTTATTGAGTGGCCTGTTGGTGAAATGTTCCATGTGAATTTAAGTTTCGCCTAAAAAGCATTAAGGCAGTGAATACTTGTATATTCGGGACTCTTATTGTGAAAGGTAAAAGCCCAAAGAGTCTGTAATGCACTAGTCTGACAGATGTATACTGTTGACTGCCACTGGGCGCCTATTTCAGTTCGCCTCTCTCTAACTTACTAACACTAATCTGGTTTCTTACAATCCAAACGTAAACAAGCTAGCAGCTCCTACCTTTTCTTTTGTTGGGATTTAGCCATTTCAATGGCAAATGCAAAACAAGGTCACCCTGACACTATTTTGCATGGGCACCCTGGCTGCATCCTGGATTCAGCCCCACCCAAGGCGATTGAGATTGGTCTAAAGAAACACTCACAAGCCAGGGCGTTTTTTTCCCGCTATACCAGAATGATAGTTGGTGCAGCCAGACCTTTCTCCATCACTGACACAGTGCTATGGAGACTAGAAATGCACTGCAGCTGACACGTGAGCATAATAACAAGTTGACAGCACTAGTTCAGACAACAGAGCCTCAGTGTTGTTATTTTATATTATCCTTTAAGTATAGGCGCAATTTATAACCTACATGACTAAAAAGTGATTTTAAATCAGGTAAACGTCAGCTTTGTGTTGGTACACTTCTAATTACTCGGCAACTGGAACCCTCACCTTGTCTCTTGGTTCTGACCGCCACAGTAACTCTGACCCTCTCCGTCACCGGTCCTGCACTACTTTCAGTCCCGACAAATTTACAGCATTATTACTTTTTTTTATCTTCCTGTAATAATCAGATGATGTCTGAACTGGTTCACCTGCCCTCATGAGTGACCTCTTGTCTGCTGAACGCATTACATTGATGGGATGTAAAGTCAACTGAGAAAAACTTTTGTTCAGAAATCGGCTGTGCTCAACCATATTCACCTGTTTGAAAGGACACAAAATATCAGAGTGTCGTGCGACACAAAAAGCAGACGAGAGGTAAATTGAAGCTCTATCCTTCCTCTTTGGCAGTTTCGGCAGCGCTTTCCCTGGTGCACTGTGCAGATTATGATCCGGCTCCATGCCCACTTTATCAACATAATGTCCGAATTGCAGTTACAAATGGCCGAAATCCACACATTGCAACGCTTGTTCGAAAAAAGTGTGTTCTGTTCTGTGAAGACACCTGTTAAAGTCTTGTCGAGAGCTGGAGGCGACAGGAAAAACTTGTGTGTCTGCTGGTGTTGTGCTTGTGTGAACTGTTTCACTGTGTTCTCTTGCAGTGATTATCTCAGTCGGCAGGCAGTGACACATCGAGTAAATACATGATTTCATTGACGTAACATAGTGACTCAGTTTCAACAGAATTCCAACCAATCTTGTCTTTATTCATCCTGGGTTGAAACTTTACTTCTAGACTTCGGTCAGATAATGAATTTAAATACTATATGAATGAACATGTGAAGTAGCCACATTTCCAGGAAGAAAACAAGCTGCTTAGAAAGTGACATTACAGACCATATTATTACATCATTAAATTGGTATTTACTTTAATATGATTGTTCCTAGATTGCGGGTAGAGACTTACACAATGCACAAATCCTCTTTTATGGTGTTTTATTATTACTGGCCTGGGTTTTACTTTACCAGGGAGAGGCAAATAGTTCCTCATTGATTTGAAAGTGTAAGAATTTCCCAAGAAGTAAAGAAGAAATTACTGTTCAGTGTTAAGTTCTTCATTTGAGACTTGTTAGTGTTACTGCAAAATGATCTGGTATAGTTGTGGAATTACAGACAGAGATTCATCTCTGATAACACTTACAGTATGTTGTTCTCTTGCAGCAGTAGGAAAAACCCTCCACTAGTGTTTGTGATGCAACATGTCATTAAACCTACTGAATTCATTAATTACTCGGATTTATTTTTTTACCTTGGTTGGTCTTTTGTTTGATTCTGACAGTCTGTGGGAGACTTAATCAATCTTACTCATTTCCATGAAGAACGCAGCACGCTATCCAAACCTCTCCAGGCCTCATGTCTCTTGAGAAGGGACTCTCCTGTTGATGATAAATGGAGGAGCCTTTATTTCAGCATAGGCCCGAGGTGTTTGTGTCGCTGCTACTTGCCAGAATTTCCACAGGCTCATGCATGATTAACTGAGACCTAAAAAGTTCCTGGGTCTAAAGTTACGCGCTGCATGGAATACACCTGTGGCTGCGGGGAGAGGATGGGACGCAGCTATTGTGTGTGGATGCATATGCTTAAGTGCTCCTGCTTGTGTATAGGTGTGCAGTACTACCTGACTGCTGACTGCACCAAGTCAGTTATCTTATTTGCAAAGATAAACAACCATTATCTTCTGAACTTCCTAGCACAGGTTCTGCTTTTTCACTTCTCGTCAACTGTCAAATGGCATTTTAAAGCTCACTGTGGACACATGAGCTGTTGTGTAGCTCTCTTCTGGTCAGCTGACTGTGGAATGACACAGGAGGAAAACAAGCAGTCTGGTTGGTTTCCTCTGGCTGCTCAGGATAAGGCTTCAAAGACCTCACACAGTGTTGTTGTTATCAGGCTGAATGATAACAGGACACGTTTCATCGATTCTTTATATAAATAGCCTGATATTGTAAATCAAAGGGCAGTGACACTGGACCATTGCCCAGATCACTCTCTCTCTCTCTCTCTCTGTCAACCTGATCTGTTTATCTCTTTGTTTGCTTCCTGTACAGTCTTTCTGAAATGGATCTCCATTTGTTTCCTAAGAAGCATGCATCTTATTGCTTATCCCACGTTTGTTGCATTGAAAGCCTTGCAGCACTAGTTTTTTTATTTAATTTGTTAACTAAAATGCACGAGCCCTAAAATCAAATATCCTGGCTGGCTTTTGTACCGTGCAGACTCCGTAAGGGGTAACAGGGAAAATGCTAAGGATTCAGGATTAGGGGTAATTTTACTCTGAGGTCATCACATCAAAGTTGCAAGAGCTAGCAAGACAGGAACTTGGCACGAGAAGAGGGGATTTCATTCTGAGCTGGACACTGGGGCACTTGAGCACTAACTTGGGCTGAGCGGAGTGGTACTTGGACGATTCAAGTGCTTCTGGTGTGACATTAGCGCAAAAGATTAAGCACGAAAGTGTCCCATTAGGACATATCCTGGTTCGAGAAAGGTTTATAAAAGCTACCGCGCGCCACTAACATTGTTCCCATTTCAAAAGATACCAAGTTTATACCTGACAACAGAACTATCGGTTGTGCCTCCTGCAGAAAAAGTCCTCTCAGCTTAGCGAGCTGCTTGTTTGAGCATGTCTGTGTGTGGCATGTTGGAAGATGATGACAATGATGGCTGTAATGGCTGTTATATGCATCTCTGTTTTAGAATGATTCTAACAGTAATCACTAAACAACTGCTTACTACTCCCTTAAACATTGTTTAGGTTCATCTGGGGTCTAAGATGAAGCTGCAGAGTAATAGTAGGTCTCAGGCATGATTAGACATGACTGCAGAGGGTTATACTGTATGTGTGTGTTGTGTGCGTGTTTGGGTACCTCAGCGTGCAAACTGTTGGGTGCAAGACCGCAAGTTGACACCATGTTGAGGTGTGACTTGTAATTGCCCCATAGAAGATGCAAAAGGCTGGTAATTAATGTTTCATGACTTGGTTGCTCTGCTTATTCTTCTCGGTGTCCATTTTCTATCGGAAACAAAATAACTTCAAGATTAGTAACACAAAAGAGCTGCATCCTTTCGATAAAGCACCGTGTCCAGCAGCTGCGGCACCTCTGTTTTTTTTGTGACAAAAGTTTTATTTATAACCCTCAAAGTATTTTGTCAGTCGTCCTCACACCCGACCTTTCTGTCAAGCCCTCCTTTTGTTCGTTCAAGTGCCTCGGCAGCGTTGACCTTAATCCAGATGCCCTCTGCACATTGTTTCCACTGGAAATCTGTCCTTTTTATGCCTACAGCAGTGAACACAACAAATACGTTATTGTTTCCCGTTGCAGTTCAAGATCAAGGCTGAGACACACCAGATGAATCTTTTCAAGCAAATGTGATGAAAAATAGGAGCAGGACTGAGGTGAACTGTTTGTTTAATTTAATTAATGGGCCTCGAGTTTAGCAGAGAGAGTGTGATTTTCAAGGGTGTGTCGGATAGCTGTCTAAAAACATCTGTATTTTAGTGTTTTCTCAAGCATTGGCAGGAGGATGAATACGGTGTGTGTGTGTGTGTGTGTGTGTGTGTGTGTGTGTGTGTGTGTGTGTGTGTGTGTGTGTGTGTGTGTGTGTGCGTGCGTGTCTTTCCTAAGCCCAGCTGAGGCACTTTAAGGGGATGTCTGAGCAACAATCCGATATCACAGATATAAATTTTTCTTCTATTATGCGTTCAGAAATGCAGAGTTTGCCAAAGATATAATCTGTGAATCCAAGACTTTGGCACTCAGGTATATTGAAACTCATACTAGTATTGCTGATACAGCAGAACGTGACATGCCTATCCTAATGTTGTTGCCAGCATGATCTTATATTGCTGTACTGGTGTTGTTTCAAAGCATCATGATTTATTTTATTCAGGACTATCATTGCAACTGGCTGATCACATTTTTGTTTTGATGTTTTGGGAAGAAGACCAGCCCTAACCCTAACCACTAGCATGTGGTTAAAGTTGTGAAAGGGTCTATTTCAACACAAACCATGATCTTTCCTAAATCTAACCAAGAAGTTTTGTTGCCTAAATCTAACCAAACTGCGACAGAAAACTGTAAATAAAGACAAAAAAGAGAGAAAATAATAAGTCAACTAAGTCTCCAAGTATGATTCAATAATATGTTATGTTTTTAGAAAAACAGTGACCCAGAATGCAAACATTTGGAGGAAAGTCCAGGTGAAAACAAGTCGAACAAAGAACAATCCAAATGGGTAATCCAAGAAAAATAAAGAAAACCCATTCATTGACTGAAACCTGCTCTTTCTGCAAACTCTGTTGCCTTTTGGTCAGTTTCAGTGATCCTTGGAGCCTTGGAGCACAATTATGACGCTGTGGCAACAACACCAACATGATGATATCAGATAAACTGCTTGCTTTTCAAAGTACTGAAGCAGGACATAGTGAGGCAAATGATTCTCTTGTGTTGCTTCCACATCCTCCAGAGTAGCTCCCACACAGCTGTTTAAATGCTCAAGAGTCATATCAAAGAAGGGTTAATCGCATTAAATCACTCAAAGATCCTTGTTGTCAGAAACAAATCAAATACTTGACATCTCTATATTCTCTATTTCTTAAAAACAACAACTTAGGATTAGTTCTGAAGTCCATGTCTTCTCTCTGGCATCTTTAGCTGCTGAATTAGCCAGAGCCTGAGTGAATGTTGTGAGAAGAGAGACCAAGTGCACGCTGAAACATCTCATCATGTTCTGTGTTGCCGTGGCTCGCTGTTTTTGTGAGCGTGCCAAGCACAACACAGGCAGCCACAAATCTTTTGACAGACGCTAACACACTTATTGTTTTCTTTCCTATTAATTACAGACCATCAGACACCGACACCGACACTTTCATGCATATTTTACAGAAGTGTGCAACGACGTATGCAAATACACAGACAGTCACCGGGCCAATTCAATGAGGACACCCCTCTCTGTCATTCCCACAGCTGTCCTGACGCTGTGAGGTAGCATCAGCTGTGTTTGCAGAGGTGCTCAAGCAATTGCTCCCTCTTCACCATGGTTACGAAGGAGCACCATGGCTGTAATCATGACGGTCTGAGGGTTGAACGTGCAGCAAAGTCAAAGTGGATGCAGGGCCTTGACTGGGAACTTCACTTTCTTTTCTGTTTGTTCACTTGCTGGTGGTGGGATTGGGGTGTGGGCGGTTGAGGAGAGTCGGGGGGCTCCGTAGTCCTGACAACCCTGGTGGGAAAGCTGGGTTGTTTGTTAAGGGAGGCTGAATGAAGCGGGGGAGATGAGTGGAGAGGGATGGGGGAGGCTGGGGAGGGGGTGCAAATGAATGGGCAGAGCCACTTAAGTGAAGAAATATAGCAGAATAACAAGATGAGAAAGGAGGACAAGTGAGAGGTGGAAAGAGAAAGAACTGCAGCGGGTGAAGACTTCAGGTTGACAAGCAGCGGATGAGTGAGTGGTTAAAGTTGGGGGAGTGACAGAGCTGAGAAAAAAGGGAAAGATGAGAAGACAGGTGGAGGGTTAAAGAGGAATGAGAGGAAGATCAAAGCATGAAGAGAAGCAGCCAAATGAGGTCTAAGTGGATATGTGATACTTGGGAGGGTTTGCTTTGTTTAGCTGAAGGAAATGGCTGAAGATAAGATGCCATCATGCTTTAATGTTCCCATAATAACAGTGATGTAGAGACAGGAGGCTATTCCTGTGTGTGTGTGTTTGAGTGAGTGTGAGTGTGTGTGTAGCAGTGTGGGACAGCAGGCACAGGAAATGCCAGAGTGATCCCAGTGGATCACGATTTAGAGGGTTTATCTCCTCTCTTCTCCTCTCCATTTGTTCCTTCTCACTTCAGGTTTAGGAAAGTAAATTCTGTTCCCATCCACTCCTCTCTGAAGCTCCTTGTAAGAGTCATTACAATTTACCCCATAGAGATGCACGACAATCCCCCTGTAATCCTTTCTTCAAGACACTTGCCCCCAATAACCACATACTCTTCTGCCCCCTTGGAAACCTGCTGTAGACGCTGGCTGTTTCCCATTGTGGACCATTGTTAAATGTGCCCCTCTTAGCCTCCCCATTTATACCTATTTACATCCCCTGGTGCTTTTCATCGCTTTTCCCAGTGTGAACCAGATCTGTGAGTGACTTTTCTCCAACCTGAGCATATCCCTCCCTCTGGTTGCCCTCTACACGTGCCCCCCCATAACTCATTGAACTTCATATTCCCATCCCATCCCCAGCTTACTTACTGCATGTTTGAGTAAAAAAATATCTCTTCCTCTTTACAGCATTTTCACATGGAACGACACCTACACACTAAAGAGGATGTCAGTTTTCTTTTGCTATAGCCCAGCCCTGTTCCTAGTGTTCCTCCGAGCTCCTTGTGTTCCCAGCGTTCATCCGAGAAGCTCCTTTTCTGCTCTTTTGTTTCTTTACATCATCTTCCTCACCTCTGCACCTCATCCCCTCGTTAGTTTAGTTTGCATTTAACCCCCTGACACCGACATCGTTGACGGGAATTTCCATGATTTAGGAATTTCATAACTTTTAAACCACAGGCTGCTCCCTGAAGCTGCGCCTTTCAAACGAGGTCAGTGTGATCATAGCAGTAACAGAAGTTGAATAACCCAGCCTGGGACTCGGTTGTCTTCTTGGGGTCTTTGTACAGTAAATCCATAATGTCAGATCCCATATACAGTGTCATCTGTCCACTTTTCGATGATCAGACCCCGCCGGTAAGTACGGCTAGGACCACCAGTTATACTTTTGAGTGTAAAGATACCTGCATCCTCTCTGTTATCACTTCTGACATATGTTGCACACAACAGAGCAGGTCTAGACTGTTTCCTCTCGCTGAATTGATATATGCCATATAGCTTTGAAAAAGAAGGATAGAGTTTCTGTGAATCTCTTTAAAACGAACAAGAATGAGCTGCTCCAAGCTTCAACCTGTCCAGGGTTTTAAAAATACTGCCACATGTCACGGTTAGGTCATAAATATTGCTCTTGCACTCTGTCTAGAGACAAAAATATGCCAAAGTAGCAGACACACACCTAAACTGACACACGCTTGCCTTTCTCGATCATGCAGATCAAATCACGCAGAGAGAAATGTGTCAGCAAAGTAATTAGTACGCGTGCAGCTCTGTTTACACTGGCTAATGCTATCAGTGGATTAACTAATGGCTGTAACACAAGGCCAACTGTCAATGCGATCCACCACTACATGCCTATCAGTTCATCGCCTGACAACATACTGCTCACTGCTGTTCAGCTGTTACATACAGTTTAAGCGTTAATGATGTGTTTTGCCTGTACTTGTTGCAAGTTTGTTGTTTCAGGACATTTTGAATTGACATCTACATTTCAGCAGCATACTTTGTGTCTGTCTTTCCCTCTTTGTCCATCCCCCGCTCGTTTCCATGTGCCTCAGCACGGAGTGGGCTGTTTCCTCTCTCAGCTCCTTGGCACTGATTTAATTACTTATTTGTTTAGTTTGTCATATTCTAAACTTCTCTCGCTCCGAGTTTTGCTGAGAACTGACATTTTCCTCCCTCCCCTCCTCCTGTCAGCATTCCATCCAGCCTCTCCCTCTGCTCCTCATCACCTCACCCCCACATGGACTGATACTGCACGCACGCTGTTGATTTACTTTCTTATACCCAGGTTTTCCTGCATTTCATTTAGCCACCTCTTTCTGTTCATTCTTATAATTTTGTCCTCCATGGCCTCTGTCATTTCTCACTATTTACCATTCTCTGCAGGCCAAATAGCTTCAGTGGTCTGTAATAGTCTCCAGGGGAGTCTTCTGTGTCCTCCACCCAGTTAAATACTGTACAGATCAGTCAGTGTTAGTCAGTGGGTGGATCTGAGCAAGTCCTCAGTGTGGGTCAAATAGGCAGCCAGCTTACACTTTAATTTGACTTGCACAGCTGTCATTGAAAGGGGCGTTTGCAATATTTTTTTTTATCAGTATGAGCATTAGTCCACCGTCAACACGAGAAATATTTTAATGGTGAAAAAGAACGTTACATTAAAGGATAAGTTCACCCAAAATGAAAAATCTGAATTTTTTTTACTCACCGTCATGCCAATGGAAAGTCAGGTGAAGTTTCCACAAAACTGTCATGCTTTATTTGTTATTGGTGAGTTATTTCCTGTTTTATTTTGTAGTTATATCCTCTTGTCACTCACATCATCCTAGTTTGCACTATCCTGCTCCCAGTGTCTCTCCACCTGCACCTCGTCCCCTCATTAGTTCAGTTTTATTTTAGCTTGTGTTGTTCCCTCACTCCCTGTTGGTTTGTCAGTCCTGTTTTCGTCCATTTGTCTCCTGTGTTCCTGTGCCTGCTCCAGATAGACTCAAAAAGACATAATTTATACCCTCGGGCACGGTCGAGCTTGTGCACCCACTTCAGAAGGGCTGTATGCTAATGCTTTTAGCTGAGCAGCTACAGTGACAATTTGGTGAATAACATCTTTTTAAATCAATTGGGGATCTTGGGGCTTACAGAGACTTGGATTTTCATTTTTTTTTTTTTACAAGCTTTCATCTACTTCAGTTGTTTTGGGTTATCTTCACCTGGTGTGTAGATAATGACTGACTTTGGTGAATTTGTCCTTTAAGTTGTCCTACTCAATACATGCACAAGAAGCTTGTCATTTTTATTCTATCTTGCATAAATAATCAAATCAAGATGAGAACGGACACAGCAGTTGTGACTTTGGACTAACATCCAAAGGTCACATTTCCAACCCCAACATGTCTCTACATCCTGTAGCCAGACGGTCAAAGTTTTCAAAAGTATTTGAAGCATGTAAAGCACACAGTTGTTTCTGCATGACTTTGATGCTCTGGGGTAACTGGAGCCCAGCAAATATACATGATCGGTAGTTTCCTACTGATAAAGTTAGCTTTTTAAAATGGTCAGAGGTACATTAGCTCAGCAGCAGAGGGTCACATGGGAAAATTAGTTCATTTCAATTCTCTTAGTTCAAAAGTACAAACATAGATTTATGTTTGGTCCAGTTTTGTGTTCGTGAATTGTCAGAGTGCAAGGTGAAGCTTTTCAACAAGGTTTCTATTTGTTGCCATTATTTAATATCACAGCAGGCGGCTGGATAAAACATGAGCTGAAGATTAAGTCTCTTTGTGGTGAAATGTCACTGAAGTATAGTGAGTTTTACAGATGTAAACTGTCCCTTTTGTTGTATCATTTTCATTATTAAAATGGAAAATCCTAAAGTGTTTATTCTCTGAGAATATTTGCATGTCATCTACAGAAACACCAATATAATTTACTGCTTTTAATGCCCCTCACTCTCCTTTACTCTGTGTGAATCAGTGTGTGTGCGTGTCTAGTAGGATATCCTTACAGTCTGTTTGGCCAGTGTTAATGCTGATGATTGGGACTTGGCACAGTTTGGTGATTGGATCAAGGTTTCTGTGCTAGGCACTACCATCACATCATAACACTAATGTAGAGCCTCTGCCAGAGGTTTACATAAGGCCTTTTCCCCAAGCCAGCTTTACTTCTGACACAATAATACACATGGAATAGATCAGACGTGATATGGTGGACTGAGGTTAGTAGGTTGGTTTATGTTTTATAATAAAAAAATATGCTTCGAAATAATCAGTAGGAGGGTCAAATCTTAAGCATTGTCTTCAGTTGAAATGACTGCAAAGCGATATTACACCTTACTTCATAAACACACTGCTCGAGGGTGTTTGGCTTGTTTATATGTGACTTAACCCTAGAGTCACACACTTTGTTTTCTATCAGCTTGCCACTGTTGTCTTCGAATGAGCAAATGTTAATTAAATTTCTCAATTCAATTAATAACCAAGATGCATTTCATTTGTGGCTTATTACTTGTCTGCGGGGAGTCTTCTGTGCAATGTGTTTTATCCTTCCTGCTCAGCAGCTCTTATTAAGGGGCCCTGTTTCTCGCTCCGTGGGGATTACAGTGGTTAAAGCCCTCTCTCTACGGGGCACCTGACTGACCAAGCCATGACCATTTTAGCGTGCTTTTCCTTCTCTGTTTTCTTTGCAACGCTCCTCTTTTCTCACCTAATTCTCCAGACACATCCTTTCTGTCTCTTGCTCTCTCTTTAGTCTGTCTCTGCTGTTCTTTCTGGCACTCTTCCTCCGAGTCAATCTGGGTCAGCTCTGTTGTGGGATATTTAATAAGCACAGTGAGGTGTTCACATAAACACCATCCCTCAGCAGCAGCCTACATCATTTTGACATCCACGTTTCATCGCTTAACGAGGGGCCAAAGAGGAAAAACACCGGGTCACTGCAGTTTTCAGTACCGGGGATTGTGAATGGTCTTGGACAGCAGCTCAGTCACCAGGATAATAATGTTGGCAGTTAACGTTTCTGCAAGCCACGGATACGTTTGTGTCATAGGCTTCTTACCATATTGACATTTCTACAAAACGTGTCTTATTGTGTTTACATTACATGTTTATGACCTGACTTTCACATCAGGTGATGAAGGGGATGGTGGTGGAGTTGCAGGTCAATCTGTGATCATGGCAACCAAAACAGGTATTTTAAGCCCAACCATGATATTTTCCTAACCCTAACCAAGTCATTTTGGTGCCTTAACCTAACCAGAGTTTAAGCACAGCGTTGTGACAAGAGAGAAACAGACCTAAACAAAGGTGAAGTCGCAACATAAATAAATGTTCAGTATGAACTCATCTGTGGTTTTGCAGAAACGTACCTAGCGAACATTTATTGTGGCGATTTGGTTCCCACTGGATATTTTTTAATTTAACATTTGTAACCTGGCTCCACTGGATATTTTTAAGAAGACCTCGGGGCAATTTCCGGCCATGTTTGTGGTGATGAAAACAGGTATTTCAAGCCCAAACATGATGTTTTCCTCAACCTCACAAAGTGTTTTTTGTGCTTAAACCTAACCAGAGCATAAGCCCAGCATTGTTACAAGATAAAATTGAAAACTGAACTGAAAGAAACTTTATCCCAGGTTTGCCAAAACATACTTTGCAAACATTATTCTCGCAGTTGGATAGTAGACAGCCTTGTGCAAGCAGAACCTTAAAACCTAATAAAACTCCTCCCTATTTAAATTGTGCTCCCTAGAAATAGTTTTCACAATGTTTTGCGATTCAAATGTACTTGTGGTTTGCCAGCCACAGTTTTCGGTCATGATGTTTACAGTGTTGCAAGACCTTTCGAGCACACTGTACCACCCTGCAGGACACAAGCCAGACAAACATGGTGCCATACTCTCTTTTTCCTATTGTCCTCTTCTTTGGCTGTATCAACCTCTCATTCCGTCACTTCCTCTCCTTTACTCACATTTCTCAAACTCTACCCATAAACTCCACATGTCTCTGCAGTCCAGGCAGACGGAGGAATGTGTGTACCGCTGGGGTCGCCGCATGGACACTATATGAGTAACATGCCGGACAGGGGGGGAATGACTTTTTCAGCAGTGGGGTCTGGCTAGAGGTTTTTTTTTTTACCATGTTTGGCGAGAGGAAATGAGCGCTGTGTGCTGTGGGGACGTCTCTGAGTTCCCCCGCTCCAGCACAGACAAGAGGTAGACATTGAGACAGGCTAAAAATAGTGCCGGGAGCCCAGGTCAGCTCAGAGCCAAGAGTATAAGAACTTGAGGGTCTGGTGGGGGGAGGGTAGGAAAAACAGATGATGTAAAATGAAAAGAACAGAAAGAAGCTTGTGGAAAGGTAGATGTGATGAAAATACAAATCTGATCGAGGTTGGAGAAGCATTCACAAGACTACACTGTTGAAATCACAGGTCTTGACAAACGCTTCATGGGAGTTGGGAGCACTGGGGGACGTGTGTGCAGTATGTGAACGAGGAAGAACGATCTAATGGAGAGCCTAATCTGGGCAGTGAAATCTGACGGGAGCTCCCAGCCTCTCATCCGTTTTCTCATATCTTTCTCTTCATGTGCAGTTTATCATATCGCAACAGCGTGCATAACCGAAAATCTCTCATATCTCCCCCGCTGGCAAAGATGGAATGAATAAATGACCTATGAGCCCATAAGATCTTGCTGTCAGAGAGACACAGAGGGAAGGAAGTGTGGAGTCGAGGGGGGGAAAGATGAGGATGAGATATTGCTTGTGAATGAGGTATGTTGTGCTACAGGATTTAAAGTAGGAGAGAAAGAAATATGTGTTGTAGGAGACCGGGGTCAGAATAATGAATTTAGAATAGTAATGATGGCGAGATATCAGCAGAATATATGGAGAGGAGGGATGGTGAAGTGAACAAGGAATATGAGAAATGGTTATTGGTTCTGGGGCCTAAGATATTGTATAACAATGCACAATGAAATTCATCCCCTGAGAGCTTCAAAACAAAATTGTGAGCGAGTACAAGGGAAGAAAATCTCCCTTAGTCTCTTTAGAATTACAATACAAGAGAAGCGTGTGCGTCGTGCCCGAGTATTTCCTGCATTTTACCACTGAAATGGTTCGTAGTTTAGCCTGGTGTAGCGGAACGCCTGGATAAGTGAGAACAAGGCCTTCTCCAGCAGAGCTCACCATCTGCTTCTGTTATGTACATCTTGAAATGGTAGAGCGCAGCATGTTTGGAGGTATTACAGGGGCTCTGGTAGTCCAAAACAAACCATCCCTATTGTTCCTGGCTCAAGCTTATAGTACACTGTGTGTGCTTGTACTTGTGTGTGCATGTCAGTGTTTATGTACTGCATATATGCTTTTGTCTTTGTGTACTCTGAGATGAATGGTTGTTTATTTGTTTCATAGCTGCATTGAGTGGCTGGCTGTGGTAATGATGCACAGATTTCTCGTTGTAAAAAAAAGAAAAAGAAAAGTTGATGCTTCGCATTGTGCCATCATTGTTTTCTCACCCTCCCCCCTTTTTCATGCTCCTCAATCCCCTTTATGATGGCCTTCTCTTCTCTTCTCTTCTCTTCTCTTCTCTTCTCTTCTCTTCTCCACCCTCCATCCCTCCCTCTCTCAGAGCTGAGGTCATAGCTGGCTGAGTCTGGAGGTGGGCTGGAGTACAGACATAAGAGAGTCTGTTTTTCTCATCAGTCACAGCAGCTCTCAAGAAACCTACATGTGTGAAGGAATGGGGGTCTATCCACTCTGTTAGTTAGGAAAGCTTTTTCTACTACCACAGTGTTTCACAATCGTTTGAGGAGCATGTCCTAAAACTATTGCTCAATTTCGCAAAACCCAAAAACAATTTTGTCAAAACTCCAGAAATCTCTTGCAAAATGAAGCACTGCACCCAAAACCATGTTCTCTCTTGTCAAAACTCGACTGAACCGACAATGAAAACAATCTAAATCACAGATCTTGATCATGCCAGAGGACCTTATATCTATGTCGTAACCTTCAATTTGTCATACCTTCCGGTTCAGCAAAAACCATGTTTCTCCAAACGTGGTGAGTCTTCCTTTGTGGGATTATCAAATTCTCAAGTGACTTTTAAAAACCCTCTTGGATTATTTGAAAAGTTGTAATGTTTTGGGTTTTTGGTTTAGTTATTTTATTTTTATTTTGTAGTACTCTCCTCATCTGACACGTTTTACTTTTCACTTCCTCTCTTTGTCCATTTCCCACCTTTTTTCCTGTTTGCCTGTGTTTCATTAGTTAATTAGTCCCTGTCTGTTTAGGCCTGTGGTTTCCTCTTATTCTCCGTCAGTTCGTCTGCATTCGTACAGCATCTCCAGTGTTCCTGTGTCTGTTCTCCGTTCCTCGTGTCTTCCTTGTGTTCTGGATTTGTTCCCCATGTTTAGTCTCCTGGATCCTACTCGTTGCTGTTTTGTTTCTGCCTCGTGGATTTTTGAATTTTGTTGTTTATCATTAAAGCTCACTTCTTGTTCTTTACTCTAATGTCTGTGTGTGTGTCTTGTGTTTGGATCCCTTTTTGTTAACCTTGACAAAAGGGCATCATCACAAAGCTGAAGACAGGGCTGTTTTTCTCAGCTCATGAAAAGTTGACCCCCCAGTGTTTCACTGTGGTATTACTGTTGCCAGGCTTTGCAACAGCGTTAGCAACATGGCTACCATTAACGGCCAACAGTCCCAGTTTCACCTAGAAACCCCAATCTCTAAAAAGGCAGAGTAGTCAGTGTTAATAAGTAGGCAGGGTTTGTTACTTCCAGATCTAGAAAGACAGCAGGTTTTGAAGACGCGCTAATAAGAGGAAACACACATCAGCGAGGGAACACACTTTGACACAACACCAGTGTGTTTGACACCACCACTCCTCCATCAGTGGGGTTGTTTTTCTTTTGCAGTGTAGAGTTTTCACAGTTATTCCAGTTATTCCACCGTTACCTGGGGATAGTGACCAGGGAAAACAATACCTCTTACAGACAGGCGTCATTTTTTTTATGTTGAGTACCATGGGCAGGCGAAGACAATCATAAGTTAAAGCAAAAAATGTGTCTATTGCCAGTTAAGGTTTTGAATACAGGACTTTTACTTGTAGTGAAGTATTTTCACAGTGTGGTATTTGTACTTTTACTCAAGTAAAGGGTTTGAATACTTCTTCCTTCCCTGTACACTTGTAATGTGAATTTGAACTGTAACCGTCTGTGTAGTGAGTAAAGAGAAGAGCCGTCCCTCTACACTCGCTACACCACACTGCTGGCGCACCCAGATTATCAATCAGTGGTTTACCACAGGCTTTGACATTAGGCTCTGTTACAGTAAATAGCAGTGTAGAAGCACAGTTTTAAAAACATGTAATATCCAGAACTGTGAACTTTTGCAGGCCGTCTCGTCAAAGATAATTCATTTCATGTCAGCAACAAGGATTTCTTACATGCTTTGGCAGATTCACTGGACCAAAGAAATACTGTAATAGCAAATTTCATTTAAACGTCAACCATGCAGATAAAACCATCGTAGGGGGGGAAGAAGTCCATAAAATTAGACCTCCAGAAAAAGTAGAAAAAGGTTCTTGACTGTATTTTGATCCCCTCAGTAAACTTTATTGTGCCAGTGCATTTCAGAGACAAGTCTGCTTCCTGGAGGCAGACAAAACGAGAGATATGAATCTTTCAAATAAACTTTATTAAAGGGATCAGATGCTGTTCCTTTTTATACTTTTCAAACACAGATTGCATAGATTTCGATCATTTCTTATTTCACGTAATCACTCTATGTGAAAGCCCCCAGGCCTTGTTACATCCAAGACAGGGATTAAGCAAAGTCCTGAGGGGGAAAATGCCTGAAAGCACGATCTTTGCAAACTCCATCGGAGTGAAAGCCCTGGCAGGACAAAGAGTCTCATACAGCACAGTGTATCCTCATGTGCAAGCCTGTTCCCTGTGGGTGGAGAATTTGCACATGCAATTAAGACTCCTTCAGAGGCACAGTGACCTTTGACCTTGACTGCTGGTGAATGCTGACCTTTGAGAATGTTATGAGGACCAAGGATCAGTAAATATGGAATGGTGCTAAGCTCAGGATGCTGGTAAGGCTAATGAGGGAGTCACTTACTGTTCCTAGACTAATTCCTGAAGAGATGTGTGAGTGACACAAAGATCACATAAAGCTGGAATGCCCTGGAGAATTGCATCTTGTTTAAATAATACTTGCTTTTGCTTGCTGACACGATAAATAGACAGTAAACATGTGTCAGCATTAACAGCGCAATGAGAAAGTGAGAGAGCAGTGTCAGTGTCTTCTCACACATGCAGCTTGCACAGTAAGCCACACAATATGGTTATTGTGTCCTCAGCACACTCACACAAACACATGCTGATTGACTTTGGTCGCTCTTTGTTCTCTGTAAAGACAGAGAAGTTTTTGTATCAGGGAAAAAATAACACAGTGATTCAGAGATGCTAACTGAGTTAGCTGGCCTGCTGTCAGCCTGGAAGCCCAACTGCTGCTGTCATTTCTGTAGATTTTGTGAAATGTTTTAAACTAATACCTTCTCATTTTCTCAGCCTACTGTGTCTGACTCTCCCCTCCTCCCGACACACATCCACAAACACACACACACACACACACACACGCATACACACATACACGCATTGACATTCACCTTTGGCCCATTGTAATAGCTGCTCATGACCTTAGACTCTCGCTACCCAGCTCCAGATGTTATTGACACACCCCCAGGAGTCCGACAGAGAAAAATCTACACAGACACACAGGCAGACACAGAGATGTGCACGTGGTTGTGCACACACACACACACACACACACACTCAAAGGCAGACACCGTGTCCTATAAAGCTCTGACAATTCATCTCTCTGCAGGCCACCTCGTAAACTCACTTAGACTCACACACACATTTACCCCCAGCTGTGCTTCAAACACACACATGAATCAGGATTATGTTAGAAGCGTGTCATGTCAAATAGCATGTGGGTGTCATTTTCAAACAAGAAGAATAGATAACAGCCAGCAAGATGCGTAGCATAATGAGAAGAAAAGTAAGATCTATAAGGATAAGGTCTTTTAGTTTGTTTTCACAAAAGCAAACATATTTATACATGTATCCACTGAAAGATAGCTTCCGAACAATCACTCACTGCTTAGATTGTTAAGCAGTGGAGTTGTATCTCAGTGGTCTCATGCAAATACATCATGAACTGTGGAGTTGCCACAGTGACCTGCAGTTTGACTGAAGGGTGCGGTAGGACAGGTTTTCACCTGCAAAATGTCAGAAACCCTGTAGCTATGAACAGCGCGCCCGCTGCATTTATTGCACACTCAGGAGCTGTCCGTCAGTGAGGCAAACACTATGAATGAAGATTATTGTGCTGCTTCCCGTTTTACACATGTCCTGTAAAGGCCTTTGTGAAACGACGGCAGGGCGGGGGAAAAGAAAGGAAAAAGTGAACAAGTGCGTGTGTCACAGTTGAGGAGAATTGATTTTTGTTGGTGCACTGTAGGGAAGATTTTTACGGTTTAGGCAAAGTATGTGCAGTAAAACATCTGGCCATGCATGTGTGCGTGCCTGTGTGTCCCCTGTGCACACTGAAAGAGTGAACACATGGCGCACCCAGCTGTCCACATGCTTGGATATGAAAGTTTTGGATGAGCGTTTACTCTGGGGCAAACAGAAATCAAACAAGCAGTCGTTTAGTTCGTCAAATTCAACTTGTTGACATTTTTTTACAAGGCTTAACAAGCTTCTCTGTCATGTCTTTATCACCAACGTTTCTTAGCAACTGACCTGTGTCTTTGTCTGTATGTCTACAGGGCAATATTCACCTATGATGGATTCACCAACAAGCTGAAACTGGCTGACTCAGGAGGTAAGACAAAAATGTCAAATGCACCTTGTGTTGAGAGAATATTGTAACACTCTTATCGCATGGAGCATATTTGTCATCAAACTCCATCAGTCTCCTTTGTTCCTTCAATTTTCTCCCTGTCTGTCTCCTTTCCAACAGCGGGTGGTGTGGCAGAGCTGGCAGGGAAATTTCACATTGCCAAGCCTCAATATGGACTGTGCAAAGTGGGAAGTGTGGAGACAGGAGGCCCCCGGATTGCTCTGATCAGCTGGGTGAGTGGCAGACAGGCTCATGGGGCTTGGCTCATGTACGTACAAGCAGCATATAAATACCAGCAATAAGCAACAGCAGTTAGACACATAGGCGCTCACAGACTTGAATTCATTTAGACACAAAAAAGTCATTGAGCAGTTCCGAGATCATGGGTTCAAACATCTTAAGCAGTCACATACAAAAATGCACAATTTAATCTGTTAAATTCTCTGGAGAAAATCCTAAGCTTCTTGGCTTATTCACATTGTATGGTCCTGTTTTGACACAGGCTTATTTGGCATCTGACATGTGGGAAATGATGTGAGAATGTGAGACTTGCGTCATTGTAGTAAAAAAGCTTATGAATCACAGGGCGAGAAGAAGGTGCGGATCGTGCAACACTCCTCGTTCAGGTTTCATGTCAGAAAATTGTGGGAATTTAAATGACTCAGAGCGTTTACTTTGAGTTGGCATAAACAGGCCGGTTGGCACCATACTCTACCCATACCCTTGAGGCCTCAAAAATACGGAAGATTTTAAAAGCACTGTGATTCCTGCATTCTGGTGACATTTAAAGAATCTAAAAGTCAAAGTATTTTAATTTTACTTCTAATTCTCAGAAAATAATGCAGAATAATTTGCCCTCTAGGGTGAACTTGTGGAAATCTGTGGCATAAAGTAACATTTCTAACTTTTCAATCATGCCACTGCCCTGGTTGTGGCAGATATTGCAGCCCCTTTCCTTTAAAGAACTGGAAAAATTCTCTTTAGGGCGTCTGAAGTTTGTATAAATATTTTCTCTCCGCTTCATTTCTCTGTCCGTCTCTCGCTCACTGGGGAGGATGAGCCGCGACGCTACAGCAGACTACACATTGTACAGTGCCAGAAACAGGCTATGATGACCAAAGAGGAAAAAGTGTGACAGATTGTCAAAAAATCGGGTGAATAACGGGGGAGTTGTGACACCAGGAGGAAACCTGGCTAGGGCAAAGAAAAACGGGAGTCTCCCGGGAAAATCAGGACGGTTGGCAAGTATGTCCGCAACATACTGCCAACATACAGAATCATAGAAAGCGATAAAGGCTACACACACGTTGATCAGGAATAGGCGCTGGGAGAAGGTTTACAGTGTCACACGTCTGCACTGATGGTGGCAGCTTTCACATTCACATATCAGGTTCATGAATGCACATGATAATGCTTCATGGTTCTGTGATGCTGTAATGAGCTTCAATGTTTTCAGTGAGTCATCTATTCAAATGGTCAGTTTTATGAGACACAGATTAGACTCAACCACAGCAATGTGAATCCTATTGTTCCTCAGCTTCTCTTCCTCTTCCTCTGCTGCTGGTCTCCTCTGAGAGAGGTATGATATGAATGTAAGTGTCTACATCCTGTTTGTCCGCAGGTCGGCCAAAATGTGGAGGACTTCCGGAGGACAGAATGTGCCAGCCACATTCCAGCCATCAAAAGCTTCTTCAAGGTGCAGTAGATCAAGATGACCGCTTATCATTGACCATTTGAACTGATGTAAACTAATGTACTCTTTCTCCAGTAGTTTGTCTGTTTGTTTGGTTTCCACACTAAACTGTGCAGTCAAGACGACGTCAGCTTTGACATTTCTAAAGCTGAGGAGGATCATGTCATGTTCTGTTGTCTTTAACCGTGGACTGTAGACTTTGTGCTCACAGACTCTATATTTACTCACGGAAGTTTACTTTGTATTGTTTTGAGAGTTTCCTGTCCTCAGTCCACTTCCTGTTCTATTTGAAGTGTTGGTCCTGTGTTTGAATGGTCTATCTGCCTTGTCACTACAAGGGCTCGGGGGGAAGGTTGGTTTTGGGTTGAAAGCTCCTTTGTTTGTAGTGCAACTCAAAGTCACGTCACAAACTCAAGTTTGTAAGATAGACAGGAAGTCGAGAGCAAAGACAACATTTCTATATTTCAAAGATTCAGGTGCATGTGTGTAAAATGTATGACTTCTCTCCATCTGTGCCCCTCAGACTGTTTATTTAGCTTCAGTCTCACTGGGAGAGGTTCAGCTGACCCCTGGGTTTACTAGTTTCCATATAAAGGCATCACCCAGTCGGCTGCAGAAGCATCTGTGGAATGTTTGTTGTTTTTTTTTTTTGTCTTTTTTTTTTTTAACACTGCGATTCTGGGATTTTGCGAGCCAATGTATGAAAGCCCCTAACCCTTCTGTGAGACTGTTTGTGTGTGTGTTTATGTGCGTGCGAGCACCCATGGGCCTCTGTACATTTTCATGTGGGGTTTCAACATTGTCGAGAAATGATAACATGGCCGATATGGAATGGAGTGAAGAAAAACGGCTGTTGTGGGAGAATTATGACCTCTAACCTGAGCAAACGCATATAAATTAACGGCCAGACCTGTGTCTAAGTTGAACATGGACACTACTGTGACTGCTTACCCGCTTCTCTGTATGTGTAATATGACAAAACAGGGAACAGAAACAGTTTATTTGAAATCAAGTCCAAACTGATGTTCTGACATTTGTTAGTGTCGATAAAAAATAAGATTCATTTTCCATTACTCAGCATTTCAAGCTTAAATTTACTAGCTATCCAGACTTAAGAGATCATACTGTATCACCTTGCTGAGGCATATGGTTTTCATTTGCAAAAATATCCTGACCTAAGGACTGTGGTGATGATACATAACTGAGCTATCCTGTCTTCTGTCCATTCTAACTTTGCCAGCAGGCATGACGTTTATCACATTTCATGAAGGCCACGTAGTCATCTTTAATAACCTTTCCCATCATGTACGTTGTTCATTAACAAAAAGGACCTTGCATCATTTGCTGGCAAAGACTGATCTGAGCATCATGGGAATCTTGTAAAACAGCGCAGCAGTCTGCATCATACCTCCGTCTGGGAAGTCATCTGGGATTGGTGTGTGATAAATTCTTTTAAAACGATTACTCAAAGCAGTTTGTTTTATAGCTTCTGTCTATCTTTAGTTGTGAGGAATGTGGCATTTTCAGCCAACTTGCAAAAATAATATATATATATAATACGGGCAATATATACTGTATATATTACAAAAATAGCATGTGAATTTATGTACATGTCCAATGTAAAGTAGCATTAAAAACCTGTAACTGTGAATAACCATACAATTCCCCTTTTTTTATTTACAGAAAAAGTGTTTTTTTCATCTTTTCCACATGAAAATAGGTTAATATAGTAATTAGATTTATTAACTGATTAGTGACCATCAACACTAAAAGACGTATTGCTTCTTGTGTAGTTACATAGATTTGCTTGTTAATTAATTAATATCTTGTATAGTCCACAACATAAACTTTGAATAACTGTGTTTTATCAGCTTTCTAGAGATGTATTTCACAAGCTAGTTAGCAACTTTACTGCCAAGACACCACTTGATTGTGACGTGTAAGACAGTGCTGAGAGCATTGAATTCACAGTTTTTATTTTTAAACATTTTTTTTACAGTGTATTTTGTAATTGTTTTTATATCGAGTAAAGAATATAAAATCTTGTTCCATCAATGCTACACATTTTAAACAAAGTCACAGAAATGGCATTACATGATTCGCTGCTAAATTCCTACTTGACCTTGCGATGACCGGGGGAAAAAACTACTGAGATAACCTGCATACATACTGATGATAATAACTTGGTGCTCAATTTGTTAGTTTTCTCATAGTGTTGGCTTTTATTGCTTTGGATACACTTAGTTAGAATTCCCCTTGGCACTATGTTAGTTTGTTTTTCGCTCCTTTCCTTTTCTCTTTACTCCCTTTTTCCACTTTGTCTGTGTCTTTCTGGCTCGCTATGTTGCATGTCCCAGCTGGCTTTGAGGGGGTTTTGTCAAGGCGAGTCTGCAGCAGCAGATTTGGGTATGTTACGTATTGTGCTCCAGTGTGGCGTTACGCTGTTATGAAGGCTAAAATATGAATAGGGTGCAGATGTTTTCATTGTTCCATATTTCCACTGAGATAACAGCAGAGTACAGTTGAGTCAGAAGAGCAGTGTGACTGTGTTTGTGTGTGTAGGGGCATTAGACGTTGAGAAGGTGAATGGGAATGAGAATATGGGAGAATATGAGTTTTTTCTAACTTTAATAAAAGCCATTTAACAGTTCATCAGACGTGTTTCGAGCACAACCATATTTGGCCACCTGACAGCCTGGCACAAGCCCAGTGTCTTTTAAGGTGGCGCAGGAGATTTGGATTGCAACAAAGAACAGTACTCTTTTGTAAATAGGGACTAAAGCAACAGGTTTGGGTCAAAGCCTAAACCCTGAAGCACTTTAGATCATTCAAATCTGTCATCTTGCCCTGACACACTCTTGAGAACAGAGGCTTAATTTCATATCAATCAACATAACCCTCTGTTGCTCTTTCTGTCTTTCATCTAAGGAGCTCGCGTTACAAATTTCAAAGGGAATATAATCCTGGGAACATAATATGCTAATAATGTAACAAGAATCTCATTTTAATCTTCAAGAATCAACCTGCAGTTGTTTTTAAACTCAGTAAACTCTGAATTCTACAAGTGAATAATAACATTTATCATAAGTGACCCATCAGTCAACTGGGTCAGACTTGAACTGGGGACATTTGAGTATCCCCACATCCAACTACTGCCTCTCACAGTGTCAACAACTCCTGAGTAAGAGAGAGACTGTTTGAAGCAGTGTGGTTCCCGAGCTGACAGTTTGTGCAGAGCTGAGCACAATTATATCGAGCTGGTAACTCTCAACCTGTCACATCACCTTGGGTTCCTCTTCCTCGCGGAGAGGTTATATTGTTATCCCCAGAGCCAGTTTTCAATGCCAGGGTCATCAATGCCAGGAATCGTAAAAAAGATGGCCATTTTGAAAGTATCTAGGGCAGGGATAGGGGTGATTATGACACATTTACCTAAATACAGCCGTTTACTAGCTGAAATTAATTAAGAACTCAAATGGAAAGAGTGCGACGCTTTCTGTTTGGCACATGTGAAGTCATTAAATGTACAGCAAAACACTTTATTGGGTGCACTTTATTTACTGAATGCTGCTGAATGACTTGCAGCCAGAGGTGGCAAAAGTACACGCATACAAGCAAACAAGAGAAAATCCAGGCAGGCGGCTGCAGGGTCTCTGCAGATCCGAGACACTAACACACCTTTTCTCCCCATTCCAGTCCCTCTCTCTGTTTGTTTCCATCTTGTTGAATCTTTTGCGCAATGTCATCTTGCTACGTCTGCTGTGCGTGATATGAACTGATAAGTTGCGGTCAGTCTTGTGATGTTGGGAAGGCGGCAATGATGCAAAATAAAGATAATCGATAACTCCCCTCAAAAGCGTTCAAACTAACAAACCTGTTTTGAAAACGTAAGGAGTAGAAAGTACAGATATTAAGGTTCAAATGTAGGGAGTGAAAGTAGAAAGCTGTGAGAAAAATAAAAACTCAAGTAAAGTACAGATACCTGAAAAATCCACTTAAGTACAGTAACGAAGTATCTGTACTTTGTCACTTCCCATCCCTGCTTGCAGCCGTGTTGTCTGTTAAACCTACACACAGCAGGGTCGGTGTCACACTTGCACAGAACTGAGCAGTGCACTCTGCCACTGAGAGCTTTTTCTCTGGTTATTGTGGTTCTGTCTGTTTCCATGATTTTCCCATCATCCCTGGCAGCACTGTGGACTGCTCGCCTTGTGTGTGTGTGTGTGTGTGTGTGTGTGTGTGTGTGTGTGTGTGTGTGTGTGTGTGTGTGTGTGTGTGTGTGTGTCCGCAGTTGGTAGTGACAGCTAGAGTGATATGGATTATACACTGCACTGACATGTATTATAGGGCACGTTGAATGCTCTGTTCAGTGTCAGTGTCGGTGTTGTCACTCAGATAAAGCTGTGGTTTCCAGTTGGAGGCTGACAGACCTGGCCCTCCATCAACCAGCCTGGACTTACTCTCCATGGAAAGTAGGTCCTGGCCACATACAAATGCCTGTACAGTATACATGCATTGGGTTTATTCCATGTGTAACACCTATCTGTCCCATAGAGCAGCAGCAGCAGTGGAACACTATGTTTTGGTCTGTGGTTGTTGAATATGATCTGCTGCTCTTCCATATATGAACTTGTTTCCCGTAAAAATGCTGAGGTAGGGAAGGCCTTGTAGAGGATATTGCCCATAGCGCCGAATCAGAGTTAGTGATAAGAGGTCTGGCAAAACTTGTCAGCATTGGAGACCAACAGAGGCCAGTTTGACTGCGGGGAATACAGCACCAAGGTGGTTTTCTTGCTATTAGTTAATTCGGCCCTGACAGTTAGCCGCTTTCAGCAGTTAGCTGTTCATCAGGAAACTCGGCGAGTCACTGAGGGTTCAGGCAGAGCAGCTGAGGACATTAGAGGGAAAACCAGAAAACTTTGTCTTCATAAAATATGACCCAGTTTCATCCAAATCAATGAATAAAGTTACAGATTTGTGCGTTTGTACAGTAATCAGAGGAACGCTCCACTCCAGCGGCGTCTTTCTGACATGAAATCTTAGCTCTGTGCCACCGCTCACCACTTTAAGTTGAAGATTGATTGATGAGTGGATGGCGTGATATTATTGATTGAAATTGGTTGGTTCTGGCCTCCCTTATAGCATAGATAGATAGATAGATCTTTATTGTCATTGTACTTATAAAACGAAATTGAGATGCAACTCCTTTTAGTGCAAATTATAGATAAAAAACATAAAAACATTAGGATAAAATATAATAAAAATGAATAAGAAACAGAAGCATGTGCCTCATGTAGTCCTCGCCACAGCGGCCTAGGGTTCAAATCAAAACCGCCCTTTGCTGCATTCCCTCTCTCTCATCCCATTTCCTGTCATGTCTCTGCGCTGTCCTATCAATAAAGCCATGAAAAGGAATTGGTTGTATCAAGCTTACATAAGCACATGTGACAGTTTGTTTTTACAAGAATAAGACATGGCTGGGTTTTTGATTTTTTATTTATTTTTTGGCATATGTTAAATACGTGCACAACATGACTTTCAGGTACTGGGCAACAGTTGCTTTTTCTACCTTTTTGCAAAGATACATGCATTAACACCCTCTTTTTCTCTCTTTAACTATATCACCCCCATTTTTTTCATTTTCCCCATTTCCCCCTCTGCTATCTGTAACCATCCAAAACCAATGCATTCCTGTTCTCGCGCTAAAGCCAGCGAGTATTTTTATTCTCTCACAGTCCTTGTTACTAAAGCAGTTGCACAACTGTTTGGCTCGAAGTTTGCATAACTCCAAGTCAGACCAAGAGAAAACCACCACAGGGACTGTGTGCGCTTGTGTATGGATTTCTAGCCTTTGTGTCTGTCTTGCTACAGGAGAGCATGTAAGGGTTTAAATCCAAGTCTGTTTTGCTCAACTTGCCATCTCTTTTCCTTCCCTGCCCTTCGTGTTTCAGGAAGCACATGTGTTTATTGGTGCAGAGAAGGTGGAGGACGTGACAGAGGAGAAGATAAGAGCGGAGCTCAGCAAGGCCCAGGCCCACACTCCTACACAGTATGTGAGAAGGAGCTCCAGGTCGGCAGACAAGGAGGAATTAGTGGTGAGTCTCTTGCAATGCTGCTCCTGCCCATCAGATGGAGACAGAGACTTTCATATAGACACCGTCACATAATTTAGGGGAGAAATTTGTTTTGTGGTTTATATTTGCAGTTACTTAATTGTTTTACTTTGGCTTCCGGTATATTTATTCAGCCATGCTAATGAAAATGATGATATAACGTGGTGTTTTAAGTTGTGAAAATGATACAGTAATGCCTAAAAATGTTTGTGTATGCATTCTTGGATAGTTTGTGAAACTCTATATTCACTGTTGTTGTTTTCATGTAGGGTACAAACTACAGAAAAACGAATGCAGCGATGGAGATGAGACTAATAAACAGAGAGTCCTTCTGGGCACGTGCAGAGGTAAGCCAAAGTTGCCTCCTCTGTATTTGGCTACATTAGAATGGCTAAAGTGTAGTTCAGCTGGATGTTTACTGTCATTCAAATTCAGCAAGCAACTGAAGAGAGTTGGGTTTTTTTTTCAAGTGTAATGAAAGTGTAATATATTCTACCTTCTTTTCTCATTGTGTGTGTGTGTCAGCGTGAAGAGGAAGAGAGGAAAGACGAGGAGAAGAGACGAACTTCAGAGGAGAGACGTCGCCTTGAGAAAGAAAGAGTCTTAAAAGAACGGAGGGATGCAGAAGAGAGAGACAGAAAGATGAACGAGAAGTTGCAAATGATTGAGGAGCAGAGGTGAGAACAATGTCTGTGTGCTGTCAATAGTGCCCCCCAGTGGGTGTATTTTTTATAGAACAAAGTTTGAGTGGATGCAATGTGATTTGGATAATGATTTTTGGATAGCAATAATAAGCGGTGCTGTTGAGTTTGTTTTTTTTATTGTTTTTTGTTTTTTGTCTTGCAGAAGAAAACAGGCAGAGCAAGAAGAAGAGCTGCGCCGAAAGGAAAAAACTAAATGGGTGAGTGAAAAGATGTGAATAAATCTTGCTAGAATTTCAGTCTTTGCAGATGAAATCTAAGAAATATTATGGCAAAAATGGTCAGGCCATGTTTTCATGTTGGCAAAATTGAGTCTTTGGCTTTGGAGTTTGGTTAGACCGTCCAGAACTTATTGACCCCCGTGTAAGAACTAAATTGTGTTCGTTATAAAACCATAATTGTTTCTGACGACATTATAACCGACCCTTTGATTCATGTAAGTGGACTGAAAAGAGAAAAGTGGATGATGTACCAACCACTGATCATTCAGTTCATAATGAGATGAGATGATTAAGGAACTGTACAAATGAAGCGATTTTATAATTTATCACCGAAAGAAAAACAAATGATCTTACTTAAGGGCAATTTATCAGATTGCATGCAGCTTCCTCTGGAACCACAAAAGGCTTTATACTTTTTCACATGTGCATGAGAAGTACTCTTCAAGACCTGTTAACACGTTAATGTGTAAAATTGGTGGAATTACTCTTTAATCCTTGTCACACATTGTGAAAGGTTGCTATCTATATAGAAGCCCTTAAAATGGCAAGATATGACAGACTTCTTGACATTTTGATATGCAATTATATAGTATGTTGAAGTAAATGCTTTCAAATTTGAGCTAATATACCAGATGTTATTGTGAAGAAGAATAAGAGCAAGAAGAATCTCTGTTCTGGAGGTCTTCAACCATAGTTTTGGGAGAAAGCGTTTTCTCTGGTCCTTTCTTGAGTCTGCCTCAGATCTTTGTTATGAATGCAGAATACTTACAGCATGATTTGTGTTAGAGTATGATTTGTGACGCGCGAGGGTAAAAGTGTGTGTGTAGTGAGGGGATTGCAGGTGTCAGAGACGTCTGAGAGAAGAGCTCGATTCCATTCCATATTTGGAGTGGGCACTGATTTTTGTATCATTAATTACGGCTAAATGTCAAAACACTCAAGTTCCACAAGTCTCGAGTGTTGTGTCATATACTTTTTTTTCAAAAAGTTCTATTTTAAATGAACAGATTAAAGGCACTAAAATGTGTGCGTGTGTGTAAATATGTAAATATGATTGCTGCTGTGTTTCTGCACTGACAGGATCAGCAGCAGAGGGAGCATGAGGAATTTATGAGGGCTCGTCTTAGAAGGAGTGAATCCATAGAGAAAGCGGCAGTAAGTGAATCTCAGACTATATAAACCTATACGGCTAACACGACATTATCATGCTTTGAGTTAGTACTTTGTCAAAATCTCGCTCGGTCTGTTTAATCACTTCAATATCTGATGCATACTCTACGTCACCTGACCTGCAGGAGGCAGCAGCATTAGTGTCTCAACGCTCCATGAACCCTCGGGAGTTCTTCAGGCAGCTGTCATCATCATCATCACAAAGTCCCACCAGCCCTGGATCCTCCCGCACTGGTATGTGCACTTGAACATGTATTAACTGAAAGGAGCTCATTGAAACAAAACAACAGCGCAGGGTTGCAGTGAATTCAGTTTGTTGTCTTCACAAACTGTTTTCTTTCTCTCCAGGCAAACCGTTCAGGCGATACCAGCGCAGCCTGACAGACACAGCCTTCATCTTCGCCAAAGCAGAAGAGAGCACGGCATCCTCCCCTCGCAGTTCTCCCCTTGTCTCCCCCTTCTCCCGCGCTCCCCCCTCTCCCATCTTCCGCGCCTCGTCTCCCCCCACAAGCCCTGATTTCCGCCCCGTCACCTCTCCACAAAGGCCCAGACCTCCCATGTCACCGCCCACATCACCTCTCCGCCCCGCCCCTCCGGTCTCAGCCCTGCCCAGCGTTCCACACACTAACGACAAAGTTCAGGATGTTTTTGAGCCCAAACTCCCGTCACCCACAGAACCTTCTGCACCTCCAGCCTCCCCCACTCTCTTGGCTTCCTTGTCCTCCAAATTAGTCAAAAACAACCCCTCTCAGTCACATCCGGAGGCCCTGCCTCCCTCGCCACCAAATACCCCAACCCAGCCGGAGCACTCAACTTTCAGCTTCGAGCCTGTTCTAGCTCCACAAGCTCCGACGGCTCCTCTTCCAGAGAGACCGCAGCCAAACACAGGTAGGGTGGAACAGGACACAAAAAATTAAAATGGCATCTAAAAAAAAAATAAAAAACACAACGCAAATTCAGGGTGATGATGCGGTGTTAACTCTGCTGATAACTCCCTAAAACATTATTCCTGCTGTGCATCGTCACCCCCAAAGTCATAGTCTTGGTCAGAGCCACTGTAAATCACCTCTGTACTGTATCCACTGTCTTCAGACTGACCTCCTGCAGTCTTGGAGGCTGTGTTCAGTCCCACTTCGGTGTCCAGCTGTGTTCACTCTCACATCAGGTGGCCAGATCCGGTTGAGCTGAGCCCCACAGCTATGGCGACTCCCCCTGTGATCTGAGGTCCCAGTTCAGACAAACAGGCTCCATGGCCAACTGAGCCTTGAGCTAATTTGCTATTGGTAGCTACCTACAGCCAAGGATAGCTAGCAGAGAGCAGCAGTTGTCAGTTACTCTGGTGATATGCTGCCCCCTATGGTTTTGTAGCTACCTTTGAATTCTGGCCATATTCTACAAATTAAACCTTTAAATATTGGTTGTTAAAAAGTTTATTACAGGCTAAAGTTACTTAGAGCTTTGGCCAAGAGTTACATACGGCCAGGGACTATGAATCATTGGCCTGTTGAAATGACAGAGCTCAGAATAATTTTACAGTCCAGTCACAATTAAATATTCCTATAGTAGCCGCATACACTCCTGCCAAGCTTCACTG